>NC_082678.1:16368636-16671666 GCF_025265405.1 Mesoplodon densirostris | reverse complement strand
TCAGGGGGAGTTGCAAAAATAGCACAGAGAGTCCTGTGTGCCTGCCCCCAGCCTCCCCTGGTGGTGGCATCTCACAAAGCGGAGGCTTGATACCCAAACCGGCATCTGACAATGGGGAGTTTCTGTTAGCAGGTGATGGAACTTGTCGGTTTTCACCCTGTGTTTTAAGCTGAATCCATGTGTGCGTGTGTTGTGTGCATGCATGCACGTGTGTGTGCATGAGTGCATGCGTCATGGGCGTGTGCAGTCCTAGGCAATTTTATCTCACGTATAGATTCCCATAACCCCCGCCGTGATCCACATACCTCGCTGTCCATCACTGTGAGGGAACTGTCTTGTGTTACCTCCTTGTAACCCAGCACCGCCCCCCACCCCAACCTGGGCAGCCACTAACCTGTCCTCCGTTTCTACGATTTTGTCATGGCAAGGATGGCTTTAGCAATCAGACGAATTTTTGTATTTTCCAAGTTCTCCACACTTGGGCAAATATTGTACTTATTATAAAATATTTTAAAGAAAAAAAGCCCAGCCCCCAAATTCTTTACCCACAAATAGACATTGTTTCACATTTTTCTACGATTAACTAACAGTCTGTTGGCAGCGACACACCTCAAATGTTTGTCAGAATTTCTATCTCACCACTCGCCCTGTCCATGGCCCTGGAGCCCTTGGGGCCCGGCCACAAACACTTCGAATCCTGGCCCTTAGCTGAGCCCCGGGCGGGGAAGCTGGGGCAAAATACAACGTGCTCTAAAGCAGGGCCTGGGCAGCACGAGATCACCGTGGAGATCACCGCGGCCACGGACACACAGCCGATACACAGTCCTGTCACCCCTGTGCTGTGGGGTCTCGGGCGCTGGCTGGAGTTAGTGCCTCCCGGCAGGGGGAGTCAGGCCTGTTTGACCAGTCTCAGAGCCAGGGCAGAGAAGAGGAGTCGGGGGCAGCTGGGTCTGGGAGGAGACAAACTCCAGGGGGGTGGCTGGGCCGTGGTTTCAGGACCCAGCTTCTGCACTGCCACCGCCCCAGCCCAGCTGCACATACAGCTGTTCTGACACCGACAGCTGACGCTCTGTGCATTAGCTGTAAAGCACTGGGCTTTTGGAAGTCCCCTTCAGCCTCCCTGCTGTGGCCCACCTGTCCCACGCGGGGGCGGGGACGGGGACGGCTGCGGGCCTTCTGCGTTGGGGGATTCCCAGAGCAGCTGCCCCACTGCCCTACTGGGGCGCCCTCACCCGGTCAGGTCTCTGCTGACCCCATTCTTGGTCCTCCATCCCTCATGCCCAGGCTCCTGCTGCACTCAGGAGGAGGTGTGGGACTTGAAGGCACTTTTTATCCACTGAAACGCCAATCAAATGGAAGAGCTACTGCCCCACCCCCCTTCTGGAGGCCGCCTCACCGTCCCCTCGTCTCCAGAGAGCCCTGTCCTTCCACCCTGCCATTCCACGGGGACCCCATGTCTAGAAGAGGAGGTCTAGCCTGCAGGCTCTGGGTCACAAGAGCCCGCCCTCCTCTGGCCCTGCCCGCAGCTCCAGCTCCCACAGGGGGGGCCCCCCAGGCCCGTTTACCTGAAGCTTCATGTGCGTCTCCTCGGGCATCTCCTCCCCATAGGACTTGAGCAGCTCGATGGTCTGCTTCAGGGGCTCAAACATGTTGTCGGTGGCCGTCTGCCTCTCCTTGACCTTCATCAGATGCCCCATCACCTCCACGAGGCCGTCATAATCCCCCTCCTTGAGAGGCTTCGTCAAGCCCGCCCTGGAGACTTTCATGAAGGCTTCTAGGTCTGCGAGGCTGGTGGGCGAGAGGCCGCCTGTGATGGGTGCCTGCCCAGCACCGCCATGCCTCACTGGCTCAACTGGTCAGCGAGTCCCGCATGGGGCCACATCTCAGGGCAGCCTTTGCTGGGCCTCCCGGACAGAAGAGCTGGATTACATGCTCTCCTGGCTCCACGCCCCTCCCGGCCCCGACCCCACCTGTAACTGCACAGGTACCACCCGCACGTTTCACGCCAGGCTTCCCTGCCCGACTCAGGGCTCCTGAAGGGTTCCTTGGCATCTTTTGCCCAGACACGGTAAGTGCTCAGTAAAGAAGCAATGACCGAGGGACCAGGGCCTCCATGCCCTGCCAGGTGACACCTTCCTGCTGGGACCCACCCTCCGTGGGGCTGCCGGCCTCTGAGCCTGACCTTCACCCCAACACCCACCCAGTTTGGGGGAGGAGGTGTCCAACCGACACTTCATGGAAGGCCGCCTGCAGGTGCGCCTCGCACATGGCTCTCTGGGGCATGATCAATGTCAGGCCAGCGGTCCTGGTGCCCACCTGTTGACCACGTGGTTGCTCAGGTGCCGCTTGAACATGAGGCTCCAGCGCTTGATGGTGTTGAGGAGGGCCTGCTTGAAGGGGCGGCAGTCACACTGCAGCCAGCCGTTGAACCACTTGGTGTGCTCGCACTTGGACACCTCCTCATACAGCTTCTCATAGGAGTTGATCTGGAAGACACAACCTCGTTCACCTGTCGGGCTGCTAGGGCCAGGGGTTGGGGCCAGCACAGCACGTGTGTAGGGGGGAGGCCCTTACGAGGCACTAGTTTCCTTCTCCCAGCACCCCCGGGGTCCCCTGCAGCCCAGCAGTCTATCCCCGACACGGGACAGCCTGTCAAAAAGGGATGTCATCAAGCAAGGCCAGCAGGGCTTCTGAAAAGAGCAGGCTGAAAGTTTCAAGGGGTGAATGGGGTCCCGGGCGCCCATGGGGCATCCCTTATCTATGCTGCTGCACGTCCTCGAGCTCTCAAGCTCCACCAGCCAGCTGTCCCCCCACCCCATGTGCATCTCCCCTGTGGCTGGTCACTGAGCTTCAGGAAAAGAGATGAAGTTTTGTAAATTCGCTATGTTTTCTCATGTCCTATATCCTGTTTTTTTTGGCCACATTGCACGTCTTGCGGGATCGTAGTTCCCTGACCAGGGATCGAACCCAGGCTATGGCAGCGAAAGCTCTGAGTCCTAACCACCAGACTGCCAGGGAATTCCCATCATGCTCTATATTACTGATGCTCTGGTACTGGGGGCCTCGCTGACCCTGGAGGGACTGCCTCTGCCCCCTGGCTGGCTAAGTCCTAGAGATGGCAGACAACCCCCCAGGACCACACCTTTCATATGCAAACAACCAACCAGAGCTCACAACCCAACCGCCTCCTCTCTGGGGCTCTCACACTCCAGGCCACTGTCCACCTGCCCTAATCACCCCAGGGCCAGGTTCCTGACAACCCGGGACTGCCAGTACGCCCCTGAATCACTGAAATAATTCAAACTAGCCCATCCTAAGCCTGCGTGCCCCGCCTTGCCCATTCTTCCCCATGAAGACCACAGTTCAGGCTCTCAGCCACGCTTTCCCCTCATTCCCTCGGCCCCCTGCCCGACACTGGTGCCTCCCCACGTGGCTCTACTTGGCCCTGCATGGCACGGAGTGCCCCCCTCCTCTTGGGAGCCGTGAGTCACAACCTCTCTTTTCACGGCAGGAGTCTGCTGATCTGTTGGTCTCTCCATACTTGAATTATAATAAAACTTACATTTAAAAAATGTTCACCCTGGACTTCCGTGCTGACGCAGTGGTTAAGAATCCGCATGCCGATTCAGAGGACATAGGTTCGATCTCTGGTCCAGGAAGATCCCACATGCCGCGGAGCAACTAAGTCTGTGCGCCACTGCTACTGAGCCCGTGCTCTAGAGCCCACCAGCCACAACTACCGAGCCCGCGTGCCACAACTACTGAAGCCTACGTGCCTAGAGCCCGTGCTCCACAACAAAGAGAAGCCACCGCAATGAAAAGCCCACACACCACAACGAAGAGTAGCCCCCGCTCACCGCAACTAGAGAAAGCCCGCGCGCAGCAACGAAGACCCAACGCAGCCAAAAATAAATAAATAAATAAATAAAAAACGTAAAAAACATGTTCACCCAAGTTTTAAATCAAGTCCAGTGCCCCGCCACGGCAGGGAGTCTGGAGGTGAGGAAGCCGGTGGGCGAGGTTCACACGCACCTGCTGCTGGAACTGGGCGAGGGTAGGCGCCATCTTGGGGAGGGTCTCCGCGGCCTGGGGGTCCCAGTCCTCCGGGCTGATGGCACGCCCATAGGTGAGGAAGCTCTTCATGACCTCCCGGGGGTCGTCCATCCACAGGTAGGCGTAGCGCTCGAAGGAGTCCTGATACTCCTCAGCCTCATTTATGGCGCCGATGACCAGGCTGGACAGCTCCTCCTGCATCTCTATGAGGTCGGTCATGTCTTCCAGGTCGGTCTGCGAGGGGCAGGAGGGGCGCAGATGAGTGAGTGCTTCGCCCGTGGTCTCCCCGCCCTGGAGAGCGGCTCCCTGTTGGTGCGTGTCGCTAACCTCTCAAGATGGGACGTGGGGACATCTGCAAACAATGTTTGCAATGTTCTCCCGTGAGAAGATACACTGGATGTGACTTTTGCCAGGCAAACCCCAGGACGTCTCACACATGGCTTCATTCATGAAGTAGTTACTCAGCATTTGCTGTGTGCACGCAGGGGGAGGGGGCCCTAGGGGTGTCGACAGGGCTCATGGGGATGTAGACAGCCCAGGAGTGGGGTCAGATGTTCATCAAAAAAATCACAGAAACGAGACATCCTGACTCTGACCCTTGCATTCAGGTGTAACAGGGAGGAGGTGGGGGAACACTCCCTGAGGAAGTGACCAGTGGTCTGAGAGCTGATGGACTGTAGGTAAAGAGCAAGAGTAGCAACAAAGCACATGCAAAGGCCCTGTGCTGGGAGGGAAGCAGATGTGTGAGGACCTGAGTGGAGACCACATGGATGGCCAGAGTAGGAGCGTGGGAGGCCCGGGCTGGACAAGATGTTCTGAGTTTCAAGTGACAGAAAACCCAACCCAAACTGGTGTTAGCGAAAAGGCAGCGATTGTCTTATGTAACTGGAGAATCTCAAAGTGGAGGGTGTGTATTAATCAT
This sequence comes from Mesoplodon densirostris, assembly GCF_025265405.1. Lineage (NCBI taxonomy): Eukaryota > Metazoa > Chordata > Mammalia > Artiodactyla > Ziphiidae > Mesoplodon > Mesoplodon densirostris. The sequence goes on along the minus strand of NC_082678.1, from coordinate 16,666,691 downwards.
GTTTTTAAAATTTCCTGTATCTTAAGAAGCTTTGGCATCTTAAAAAATCTTGCTGGCTGGGGAGGGACTGCCCCTCGGAGGGCCAGCCAATTCTAAGAGAGCAAAGGGCTGGGGTGGGAGCACACCTTTCACGTGAAAACCAGCCAATCCCCCAACCGCCTACCTTATCTAACTAACCCTCACACTCCAAGCCCATGTTCCCCCTGCCCCATCACCCAGGGCCAGGTACCAGATAACTGGAGACGACCTCCATAGCCCTGAGCCGCCCATGTGCAGACTGGCTGGCCCCGAGCTGTTTCCCTGGTCCTGTCTTGCCTTCCTGCAGAAACCCCAGCAAAGCCTCTGGCCTGGGCTTCGCCCTCCGTCCTGCTTCTGCTTTCTGACCAGACCTGCTGCTTCCCCCGAGACCCTGAGCAGCCAGCCATGCTTCTACTTTCCAGGGGAACTGTGAGCGACATTAACGTTTTCTATCAATGGCACTGACCTCTCCATGTTGTCGCTCGGTCACTTCTGTAAATTAAAATCTCATGGATACAAATGAGACCAGAGCAGGGCGTGCACAGCCTGGGGTTTGGTCTGATCACCAGGATCCTTATTCTGCTTTGTTCTGTCCTGTTCATCATGCCAAGCCCCTCAGGACACCAGGGTGGGTGCAGGAGCCCCGGACGCGCATCCTGTCAGATTCTGGAGCACACGTGGGAGTCCAGTTCTGTGTTGGGTCTATTCCTGAGCTGACCACTGGTGACATAGTTCACTTTATTCTGAGCTGTGGAACAGCTTGCTGCGTGCACTTGGGCCGGAAATACCACCTTTCTGCGGCTCAGGAATCCTCAAGACATTCTCTCTGCCTGGAAATTCCCTTCCACCCTTCAAGACTCAGAACGCACGTCAGCTCCTCTGGGAAGCTGTCCTTGACCTTGCCAGGTATTTCCTCATGTCCTCACATCATTACATTCGCTCACACATGCACACGTATGCACACATACCTCTGTCCCTAATAGCACAGAGCATCTTGCTGTAAATATTTGTTATTACAAATAATACACGCCCATTATCAAAAAGTTCAAATGAGGCAGAAGCATATAAAATAAAAAGTTCCTTTGGCATCCCCTGTCCTCCTACCATCCTCACCCCCATCCTGTTTCCCAGAAGCAAGCACTCTTAACAGTTTGGAGTGTATCCATAGGAGGGCAGGCTTTTGTTTTGTTTAAACGAATGAAATCACATTCTAAACATTGTTCCACAACTTAAACACTTAATAACAAACGTGTCACGAGCAGCTTTCCATCCCAGGCTCCTTTTTGGGACTCATCTGGATGCCTTTGTCTGGATGGGCTGGAATCTACTGAAGGACACCTGTATTTGATGGTCATTTAGGTCTTTTCCAATTTTTGTTTAACTGCCCCACAAACCATGCTCCGACAAACACACCTTCTCAGACCTCCCTTTGGCAGGGGGTGGGGCTGAATTTCCCACGCCTTTGCATCCCCAGGATCTGATCTGACTGCATTTTACGTGTCAGGTGCACGTTAGGTGTTTAATGCATTCAGGGCAAATGGGTGCGGGAGCCCATGCAAGGCACATTTGTCAAAGAGCCTGCATGCTCAGAGGGTCACAGGGTTTAAATTACGGGAGGGAGTGAAATGCCATGAGGGTGGGGATGCACACTTGATGTCTTATTGGTGGTGGGGAGGCGTCAGGGGAATGAAAACCAGGTTGACTGAGGAGAAGCCGCTCTGGGGAGAAAGTCGGGATCTCAGGAGTGGAGAGAGAAATCCGGGCCACCGTCCGGGGGAACCCGATGGAATGGAAGCCTCTGGGCTCCTCTTCACATTCAGGACCCATTAGGGGTAGCAGCTGGTGGCAGGGAAAGGGGTGGGGCCATCCCAAGCCCAGACTGACCTTGTAGCTCATCCTGCCCTTGGCCAGCCTGGGGATGAGCTTGGCTGCATTGTAGATGTCAGTGACCAGGCTCTCGATCAGCGTCAGGAAGCCTTGGTCCCCGCCCACCTCCAGGGACGGATTGAAGACCAGCCCATCCTCGTCCAGCTCCATGCGGACCTCAAACAGCGGTGCGATGCTCTCCTGAAACAGGCCGTCATGGGGTCAAAGCCTTGCCCTCGGCTGAACCATTTTCAGTGCCCAGATGTTCACCCCAGCACCAGACAAGGTAGATGGCTAACACCTGCTGGCTGGGGCCACTGCAGAGAACACACTTCCTGAGGGCCCTTGAGCGAGAACTACACAACCAAATGCAACGCCATTGGGCCAAATACAGGTTGGGTGTCCAGGGCGGGATACAGCAGTGATCGTGAGTGCTGAGGAGACCCGTTACCTCCGATCAAAGCCCATATCTGCTGCTGTCTAGCTGCGTGGCCTTGGGTGAGACCCTCGGCTTCCCAGTTTCCCCAAATATACAAAATGAGTATAGCTGCTTTATAGAACAGAGGCAATCATTGTCCCCATCTCTTTGGGTTACCGTGAGGACTAGAGGGATGGCTGACACATAGAGCGCGTGGGTGGTGGCTGTCTCAGGTGTAAGTGTCAGCAGCTGTGGCCACAGTGCTCAGTGGGGCAGGGGCAGGGAGTGTCACAGACAGGCAGGATGGTCTCCTCTGAGCTCCAGAAAGGACAAGCCCTCATGTCCCTTGGAGGTTCTGTTTCTAAACCACACACGCCATAAACCTGTCTATTCCCTCTTGTGAGGCTCCCTCTTGTGAGGCTGCGAGGCTGAGGTGCAGCCTCACGTGTAAGGGGACAGGGTAGAGGCTCGCCCAACATACCAGCGAGTCTCAAAGTGCAGGCCAAGGCCCACGGGTGACCTCGGGACCTGCTCCACGGCCACTGATCTTCCTGCAAACGTAGTCCCATGCTGGCCCTGTGGGTGGCTGGCTTGAGAGACTCCTGGTTCTATGACTGAGGGGGGGTGGTCTGCACTAGTGCCTGAGTGAGTTGCTAAGTGGGAGAGGTCAGTTGTCACAAACTCAGGGGACCAGACTTTTCTAAATCCTCTGACTCAGGGGTCCGCTCCCGCTGCTTGGTCACTTGCAAATACGGGGACTCCCTGGGATGTTTTGAGGATGCTTTGTTATCAGGGTCTCATCATGCTTTTGATTGTGACTCTCCTCTCTCTGTAGTGATAAATTAGTTTATAAGTTCACTATAAATTAGCTACCTTCATTGCTGACACCGTGTCACTGTGCCTTGCTTGGTGAGACTTAACAGTTGGTAATGCCGACTACTTTCATCAACAGAATCTGGGGTCTGTGATTTTCTGGGGACAACCACCCTCTGCCGCTTGTGTAAGGGCATCTGACTGCGGTGCCCACCATCCTTTCCTGCGGGTAGGCTCAGGGGGGAGAGTGTCTTTCATCTTGCCCTCCTGGCAGTATTCAAAATCACTTGGGAACCACTGTAGTGAAAAGGACATGGGCAGGGAATAGTTCTTGGAGAACAGGCTGGGATGCCATTAACCAGCAAACCCACTGTGCTGACCTGGTTTAAGCTTCTACTCAATTCAGCAGAGGGCTGTGTGAGTTGATGGCTGATGTTGCCGATAGGAGGGCACCTCCCACCCCCAATCAGCATAAGGAGGGGGCAGTGGTACCTGCTTTTCCTCACCTGGCAGCAGCACAGGACAACTCAGATCCCTGTAGGTGTTCTATAGCCCACTTACGCTGCAGCATATTTAAGGACCAGAGGTCCCGAGCACCTGGGACTGAGCAGGGTCCCGGGACCCAGGACTTTCAGGTTTAAAATCGGGACGAGTTGGTCACCCTGGGAAGACTTTAATAAGTCTGTTCATTTGTAACATGACAGTCCGTTCTTTCATCAGGAAACCACAGATTATAGATTCCAGAGTAAACCTTTCTCATATTTATAATATCATAATACACATACATGTATATGCGTATATGTATCTCACATTTGTAACTTACATCTACAACCATGTTGTCCATTAGGTAGTTTAGAGACTTGCGAATGAAATGGTCAAATTCATCCAAGACCATGCTGTCAACGTAGCTGACGTAATCCTTCCAGGACTGGCTCGTTGTATCCGCTCCGAAGAGTTCCGCATTTTCCTGCAAACGAACCACGTGGCTGGCTGTTGTTTCACTGGTCCACCTGTTCCCTCTTTAGGCAATTTATTCAGCAACGCCCTGGGCGACCCTCATCCTTGTTCACACCCTCCACACGCAGGGGTCTGCTTTTGGCTTCCTGAATGCTCCAGGCTCTTCCTGCAGGCTGCTCCCGCCCGTTCACCCCAGGTGTGGCTTCTTCTCATCTTTCAGGTTTCAGCTCAAATGTCAGCTCCTCACAAAGGCCCTTCTTGACACCCCCCCATTCATCTCAGATTTGGTTCCTGTCCCTGACCCCCGACCTGTGTTCCCTCGAGCAATTTGTTACTTGTGCCTGTGATGGCACAGATGACAATTCTGAATTATGTTGTCTTTGGTCTGTACCTCCCCTGATGCCAAGCACCACAAGGACAGGGACTGACTGTCCTTTCCACCATTGTACCTCCAGCACTAAGCAGTATGCCTGGAGCAGAGCAGGAGCTGGTGGGTGGGTGGATGGATGGATGGGTGGATGGGTGGGTGGGTGGATGGATGGGTGGATGGGTGGGTGGGTGGGTGGGTGGATGGATGGGTGGGTAGATGGATGGGTGGATGGGTGGGTGGATGGGTGGGTGGGTGGATGGGTGGGTGGATGGGTGGATGGGTGGGTGGGTGGGTGGATGGGTGGGTGGGTGGTTGGGTGGGTGGATGGGTGGATGGGTGGGTGGGTGGGTGGATGGGTGGGTGGATGGGTGGGTGGGTGGTTGGGTGGGTGGATGGGTGGGTGGGTGGATGGGTGGATGGGTGGATGGGTGGGTGGGTGGATGGGTGGGTGGGTGAGTGGATGGATGGATGGGTGAATGGGTTGGTGGGTGAATGGGTTGGTGGGTGGATGGATGGGTGGGTGGGTGGATGGATGGATGGGTGGTTGGTGGGTGAATGAGTTGGTGGGTGGATGGGTGAATGGGTTGTTGGGTGGATGGATGAATGGGTGGGTGGATAGATGAAACTGTAAGACACTGAGTGCTACAGGAAAACACAAAGATGACTGTGACCCAGTCTGTACCCTCAGGCAGTTATATTCTAATAGGGGAGAGAAGACACAGGCTTAAATAACTTCAGTGTAACAATGGTTCAAATGACTATTATGGGAATAGAGGACTCTGACAAATGTTGCGATAACAAAGCCTTGTCAATTGCTCCCTGGCCTCTGCCTCACTGGGGTTCCTGTTCCCTCCTGGCTGGCTCTCCAGCTGGGCTAGTGTGCTATGAACCTCTTCCCAATGCTATGCTAGATTTATCTCTCCCATGTTGTTTCCAACACATCTGGTAATGTTAATAGGTTAATCGGTTAACTCTTCCAAATAACCTTTTTGCAGTCTAACATGTTAATTTCATTGGACCTTCTGGCACCAGGGCAAAGGGGAAAGGAAAAGGATCTGGAAACAAGACAAAATATTTCTTGGTCCAGTCAAGTCACTCCACAGGGGCAAAGACCTTCCAATCAATGACTTGACCATGAGAACAGCCCAGCACAGACCCTCCTCATGGGGGGCCTGCTGGTCTGTCTGGATGTGGCGACCCATCACTTAAGGCCATAGCAATGATTTGCACCATGCACTGGGAAACCCCGAAAAGCTGTCCTGAAAATATCTTGAGCTCGGTGGGGTGGGAGGGCGGGCAGTTTTCTCATTTCCAGGCCAACGCAGAGCTGTACCTTGCACATTTGCCTCAGAAACAGGCAAAAATGCAAGCTGGCTAAAGTGGCCATGGATGGAGGAAGGCGTGAGAAGCCCATGCTGCGGGGAATCAGGCAGAGCTGTCAGGGACATGAGGCTCCCATTCTGCATCCCCCTCCAACCGTGCCCGTGCCCGTGGGGCCCTGGGCCCATGGACCCTTGAGACGGCTGGCAGAAAGGAATAACCTGCACGCCAGGTAGCCCGGCAGGCACGTGTCCGCACATTATCCCAGTTTCAACTTGTTGGCACCCAAACACCACAGGGCACCCACATCCTGTGCTCCTCTCTCTCCCCGTGCTGCTGGGCCTTCCTCACACTCAGGGGTGGGAAGCCGTGATACAGCCTCTCCCAGGGACTTGGTACGAAGGTGTCACTTGTCCACACCGATTCATGTGGGGTGGGGGGAGGGGGCTCTGACACCCTCAGGGGAGGAGGGCAGACACGTGAGAAGAGGAATCCGGCTTCCGGGTGAGCAGTTAGCAGGGTTTGCTACTGTAAGATCGGACTCCTGGATTAAAGGTCTTAGACGCCTGACATTTTCTGAAGCCTCGAGCTCTCCCTCCTCCCTCCCTGGCTGCTGAGAGCCCATGGCCTCTCCAAGGCCCTCCTGGGCAGCTCCTTACCATGACCATGGACTGGATCTTCAGGCCGGCATCCTTGACCGCGGTGTAGCGCTTGTTGAGGTTGGCCATCCTCCCGTCCAAGTCTAACAGGGCCTCTTTCTTGTTGTCCTTCCTTTCAAACATCGGGTTGGCCGACCAGTCCTGGAGGGAAAAGGCGAGCGGGAGAAAAGTGTCTGGAGAAAAAGCTTCTGGCCCTACTCCCTCCTACACAGCCTTTAGACTGAGTGTCCCCATCCTAGGCTGGCCTCGCAGAGGCCAAGGGGCCGCTGAGGACTGTTGGCCAGAGAGCCTCCAATGATGTGACTCAAAACCAACCAGGGCCTTGGAGGACCATGGAGAGACCCCTGTGCATGCTCCCCAGTCAGGCCCCAAAGGAGCCCCTCTAGGGGAAGGAGCATCTGACCCTCTTGTCGGGGAACCTCAGGAGCTGGGGGTGAGGGGACATGGCAGCCAGATCTGGAGACACGTGTGGAGATGCTCAGAGTCCAGGACAGAAAGGGACACACAGGAGAGAGTGAGTGACTGGAGAAGGTGCCAGGGGGCTGAGGCAAGGTTGCCATTTTCGGATTGAAAGAACTTTATGGATCCAGGGAACATTAACAAAAGGAGATACACGTCTGGATACACTCTGGTGACATGTCTGAACCCTGAAGATGACCAAGGACTCTACCTACCTCTGGACGGAGAGAACAGGAAAGTCAAAAAATACCATTCAAAGGAAATATCAAATATATCAGCAAAGGGAAGTCATACCTTTGTCAGCTTTTTCAACATTGAGGCTATAAGCAGGGGTGGCTGTGGCCTGAACTGTGCCTCCTCCCACAAATTTATATGTTGAAGTTCTAACCTCTAACATAATGTTACTGCATTTGGAGAGAAGGTCTTTAAAGAGGTGATTAAAGTGAGGTCATCAGGGTGGGCCTAAATCTGATACGGCTGGTATTCTTATAAGAAGAGGAGATTAGGACATAGACACAGAGGGACGACCGTGCGAGGACACAGGGAGAAGACGGCCGTCTACACACCCAGGAGAGAGGCCTCAGAAGAAACCAACCCTGCTGGCACCTTGATCTCAAACTTCTAGCCTCCAGGACTATGAGACAATAAATTTCTGCTATTTAGGCTGCCCAGTTTCTGGTCTTTTGTTATGGCAGCCAGAGCAGACGAGTACAGGGATGCTTCTAGACTACTGAAAGAAAAGGACCATATCAAAAAATCCTTTACTTGGACAAGACAGCTATAGGTGAGATCCAAAGAAAGGTAGTTTTGGAAAGCAAGGACTCAGAAAGTAGGTCATCAACACACCCTTTCTGAGGCAATTACTTGAGGAAATAATCTGAAAGAAAACTGAATCAGAAAACAAATCAGAAAAAAAGTGGGGTGAGCAATGGCTTTTGCTTACAATGTATTGAGTTAAATCTAAGTGGATGGTGATGAAATGAACGTCAGTTGTAACGAAGGAAAGAGTTTCACACCGTGATAAGCCAAAGGAGTCTCAAAACAGAAGAGGCGTTTTCTAATGAACAAACTAGTGCTGGCCGACGGCAGGTGTCTGCAAATTCAGGCACTGATGACAAACCATGGTGGGGGAGGGTCGTGCTAGCGAAGGCTTTCCCCCAGTTTTCTGGATCAGGCTTGAGAGCAAGGACCTGTGCTGCTCTGCATAGAGGGATGAGTGTGTTCCCGGTGGGGCTGAGTCTGAGCGCGTCTCCACCCCCACCCTCGTTCCTGGCACCCACCTGGCAGAGGGACCTGCCCACACACTTGTTGAGCTCAAGAGACCCAAATGGAATGGAGCTCTGCAGAGTGACCAGGGGCTCTTCTGCCTTGGGGCCACCCTGACATCACCATGGTACAGCCCAGAGCCTCACACAGCAGGCCCCCACTGCCTTGGGCACTTTCCGTGATCATCTTCGAGGGGGCCCGTTTCCCCAGGACGCTCTCCGGGGTCCCCATTTAAGCCCCGCTCTGTGCTTTGCAGGTGACTCACCTTCATGGCCTGGGAAATCCCCTCTATGTTTTGCTTTGCTTTTTGTATCCTGTTCTGCAAGTTGTATAGCATTTCTCGCATCTCTTGAATATATTCAAACACTCCTAAAAGAGAAGCATAAAGGGATCTTACAAAATGAACGATTTAGCAAGGGCTGGCTTAACACTCATTATTACAACACAGTGCTCGGTGAGTCTGTCCGCTTCTCTGGAGCCTGAAGCAGAGGAAATCGCGGAGAGCTTCCTAAAAGGCAACGCTGAGGAATAAAGCACATTGTGTCTCTTCGGAAACAGGGCCTCCCTATCCCCACGTAGGCGGATCACTAATTCCACAGGAACTCCAGACGGCCGACAGGTTGGACCCGGCCCTCCATCCCCCTCACCCAAGTTTAACCTAAGGGGAAATGAATGTCGCCTTTGTACCTTTGCCATTCCAGAATAAGGTTGTCTCAGCGTCCAACAATTTGACATCGATTGCTTCCAATTCTGACTTTATCAGTGGAAATTCTACGTCCTTCAGAGTGGTCATTATCTGCAAAACAAGGGCTACAGTTTCAGGGCCTTTGTTCCAAATCCAAGCAGATTTAAAATCATCTCCTGGTAAAGGTGTTTATTACTCAGTACCAACCAAACCAATTACAGTTAGTGTTATTTAATTGGGAATTATGTGTACATCAAAGTTCAGGAGATTCCAACTTTTAAAATTATTTTTTATCACCAAGGATTTATGCATATACTTAACTCCTAATCACCCATGTTATGGGGTAGAAAAAGGAAATTCACTAATGCAAAAACAGTGTGTACATAATCCAAAACTTAAAATATCTGGCTTAGAATCATAAAAAGAAAATCAGAGGAATACACACTGGTAATTGGGATGCTTCTGGAACATTTCTCAGAGCATCGCCTTGTCTATGATCTAAGGCTCAAAATGTGATTATACAAAGGAGGTCCAGGATCTGTGGAGAAGCTGTTTCACTTGTTAAAGCATCAGAGTGAACGGTAGGGTAGGTTCCATACAGGCTTGATACGGGTCTACCCTGAGCTAAGAAATTCATGTAACACTCGAAAACCTCAATTCACAGAACAGAAAAAAAAAAAGACAGAGTGTGTATACAGTTTTTATTAATTACTCCTTTAAATAACAAGCACCAGTTGTGCTTTGGAATACTGTCCTATCTGGCAACATTTTGATTTACATGTAAGTTTTCAAGGACAGGTCTACTCTCTAAAGTGAGGGATGTACATAGAATTTAAATTGTACATTAGATGCTATTGGCCTTTCACAATAATTCTTTTTTTTTAACATCTTTATTGGAGTATAATTGCTTTACAATGGTGTGTTAGTTTCTGCTGTATAACAAAGTGAATCAGCTATACATATACATACATCCCCACATCTCTTCCCTCTTGCGTCTCCCTCCCACCCTCCCTAACCCACCCCTCTAGGTGGTCACAAAGCACAGAGCTGATCTCCCTGTGCTATATGGCTGCTTCCCACTAGCTATCTATTTTATGTTTGGTAGTGTATATATGTCCATGCCACTCTCTCACTTTGTCCCAGCTTACCCTTCCCCCTCCCCGTGTCCTCAAGTCCATTCTCTATGTCTGCATCTTTATTCCTGTCCTGCCCTTACGTTCTTCAGAACCATTTTTTTTTTAAGATTCTATATATATCTGTTAGCATACTGTATTTGTTTTGCTCTTTCTGACTTACTTCACTCTGTATGACAGTCTCTAGGTCCATCCACCTCACTACAAATAACTCAGTTTCATTCCTTTTTATGGCTGAGTAATATTCCATTGTATATATGTGCCACATCTTCTTTATCCATTCATCTGTCGATGGACACTTAGGTTGCTTCCATGTCCTGGCTATTATAAATAGAGCTGCAATGAACATTGTGGTACATGACTCTTTTTTTTTTTTTTTTTTGCGGTATGCGGGCCTCTCACTGTTGTGGCCTCCCCCGTCGCGGAGCACAGGCTCCGGACACGCAGGCTCCGGACGCGCAGGCTCAGCGGCCATGGCTCACGGGCCCAGCCGCTCCGCGGCATATGGGATCCTCCCAGACCGGGGCATGAACCCGTATCCCCTGCATCGGCAGGCGGACTCTCAACCACTTGCGCCACCAGGGAGGCCCACATGACTCTTTTTGAATTATGGTTTTCTCAGGGTATATGCCCAGGAGTGGGATTGCTGGGTCGTATGGTAGTTCTATTTTTAGTTTTTTGAGGAAACTCCATACTGTCCTCCATAGTGGCTGTATCAATTTACATTCCCACCAACAGGGCAAGAGGGTTCCCTTTTCTCCACACCCTCTCCAGCTTTTCTTGTTTCTAGATTTTTTGATGATGGCCATACTGACCAGTGTGAGGTGATACCTCATTGTAGTTTTGATTTGCATTTATCTAATAATTAGTGATGTTGAGCATCCTTTCATGTGTTTGTTGGCAATCTGTATATCTTCTTTGGAGAAATGTCTATTTAGGTCTTCTGCCCATTTTTGGATTGGGTGGTTTGTTTTTTTGATATTGAGCTGCATGAGCTGTTTGTGTATTTTGGAGATTAATCCTTTGTCAGTTGCTTTGATTGCAAATATTTTCTCCCATTCTGAGGGTTTTCTTTTCATCTTGTTTATGGTTTCCTTTGCTGTGCAAAAGCTTTTAACTTTCATTAGGTCCCATTTGGTTTATTTGTGTTTTTATTTCCATTTCTCTAGGAGGTGGATCAAAAAGGATCTTGCCGTGATTTAAGTCATGGAGTGTTCTGCCTATGTTTTCCTCTAAGAGTTTTATAGTGTCTGGCCTTACATTTAGGTCTCTAATCCATTTTGAGTTTATTTCTGTGTATGGTGTTAGGGAGTGTTCTAATTTCATTCTTTTACACATAGCCGTCCAGCTTTCCCAGCTCTACTCACAATAATTCTTGACATATATTTGGTACTTTAAATGGTGCCCCCTCCCCACCCATGTCCTCCTTTTCAGACAATTAACTCTTAGAAAAGGTACGGTATGGCAGAGAAATAAAGCTTAACAGCTATTACCAGTGGAAACCTGACAGGAGAAAAAGAAAGCACCGACGGAATTATAAAGGGAGTCAATGTGAAATCTTGATTCCATTTATCAGAGTTTGGATATTAAACAATTACACGAATAGCCCAGACAAGAGCTAAATGTTATTATGCCTTTGTGATTGCCCAGAGTAAACAAAGCTCACAGCGATGAGATCCATTTAATATGCCCTGTTTATTATTTTTCAGCAGCCTATGTAATAAATCCACACCTTTAGGGCATTTTTCCCAGACCCCCCAGCAGATTCCTTAAAGCCCCACTCCAACACTCACCTAGCTCAAACATTAATAGATATTAGCAGTTTGGGGGCCTGGGGTCTCTCTCGGCAACAGAAAGTACATTAAGAATAAGAAGCGCATCTAAGGGACCAGGAGCATCTCTAGGGAGGGGAGCTGGCATCAGTAATAAGGGTCACTGCAGGCGCTGAGCTCTGGGTCTCACTCCCCGACTCCCCATCCCTGTCTAATGTTGGATTTGTTTCTGATTGCATCGTTGTAAAAAAAAAAAAAAAAAAGCTCTTTCATTGAAAGTAACCCACAAACATTTTTCCACGTGACTGTATCTCTAAGGCTTCCATTCTTCCTAAACACCGTGTCTGGGAGGCGTTCAAGGGAATGGATGAACACGGCGTTCTTTGAACCTGAAGAGAGCTGGTTCTGGAGAAAGCTAATTCAAGGAAACGCACTTAAGGCGGGCCCTGGGCTTTCACAGTTCGCAGCACCAATAAGTGAGTCAATTAAAATTTTATCTTAAAAAATGAAATTAGTGAAAAGGCGCTTACTCCAGTTTATCTTGAACACATTTCAGGGTACGTCACCCCCATGCTCTAATTTGTGGAACAGAGTAAGGAATGGGTCTATGGTTGGTTTTGTGGTGGGTGTGTCGGGGTGAGCGGTGGGGGAGTGATACTTTTTGACAAATCCACGTGATGGCATGACCTGGCGTGCTTCACTTCACGGTCAGGTAGGAGGCGGTCACTTCTAGCAAGATCGGGAGGCTTCTTCAGTGTCCCAAAGGCCTTGCTCTGAACCTTTTGATGTTCCAACGTTCTCTTTTTTGGCAGGGAATTCCTGGGCTTGGTCAAATCTGGCCACCGTAGGGAGGAGGTGCCTGGCAGAGCTATGCTCCAGTTACTACTGACTCAGAGGGCACTTAACAAGCCGGCAGGGGAGGGGCAGGACAGGAACCTCCCTCTCCACGTTCTGGTTGGAACCGGGCATTAAGTTCAAGGCCCCTTCAAGACAGGCCAGGGAAGGCGACCGAGGCATGCTCTTCGGGGCCGTCACATCAGGGATTTGGGAGCGTGTAAGCATCTCTCCAACAGATCGAGATGCAAAACCCAGAAACAGAAATATTCCAGGTTCCACACAGTGGCTCCAGTTGGGGGCAAGTTGGCTGCAAGAAACATAAGCCCACTAAAGCTGGCTCAGGTCCTGTGGAGGTGCGCTGGTGGAGCCCTGGGGACTGGACCCACAAAGGCCATGTCCGGGCTCCCCTCTGTCTCGTGGGGCCTCTCCAGTTGTCTGCTCCACCCGCCTGCTCCCTTCCTTCTATGGCCCATGTTTCTGCTCATTCTGGTTTCTCTGCTCCCCCTGAGACTCCGGTGTGAATGATGCTGGGACCCAATTCCAAATTCCCAGGGTTCAAGGAGAGGGAATCTCACTGGCCCCTTTTGGATGAGGTGTCTGCGGTAGGCTGAATAATGGCCCCCCAAAGACGTCACGTCCTAATCTACAGGACCTGTGACTATGTCACCTTGCACTTGGCAAAAGAGAATTTGCAGACGTGATTCAATTAAGGACCTTGACATCGGGTGGGCCCAATGCGATCGCAAGGTCCTTATACGAGGGAGCCAAGAAGAGCAAAGGAAGGGAACATGACAACAAAAGCAAAGGTGCTGTGATCCGAAGGTGGCGTGACGTGGCCTCGAGCCAAGGAACGCGGGCAATTCTGGAAGGTGGAAAAGGTGAGGACATGGATTCTCCCCAGAGGGTGGCTCCAACCACCTCTGAATAGGAAAACCTTCTCAGTTCTACTCTGTGTGGGGATCGTACACCTGTGTTTGTTCTAAACAAAATCCCCAACGTGGTAAACAAAACAAAGCAACACCAGCTCACCTCATTGTACCAGCCGGCAATGAGTTCCAAGTTGCCCACGAACTTCCGGAAGGTTTCATACTGTGAGAACAGGTTCTGGGCGCTGCTGGGAATCTCTTTTTGTTGCTGGAAGTTCAGGTACTTGACCTCTCTCAGCACTGCCACCAGCTAAGGTGAATGAAGAGAATAGAAGAGGTCAGGGGGTGGCCTCAGTGGCATGGCACTTAGCAGCACAAGTGAGGGTCTGTCCCTGGGATGCTTCTACAGCCCCCAAAGCTGGGGGGAGGTCTGATTGGGGATGGGCTCCACTGGCAGGTCACGATGCCTTCACCCTACTGACTGGTCCTGATGTCTAGAAGTGCTGGCATCACCAGCGTGGTGGACACCATCACTGTAACCCCCAAGGTGTCTAAAGAAAGGCTCCTCCCTAGGGTCTGACCTCCCCTTGTCCCTGTCCACCCCCTGATTACAGCCCAGGAGGCCAACAGCAGGGCATCCCTTCCGACAGAGCTTCTGCCCTCGCTGCTCAGCCAACACCGTTCTTGTAGAGGCCCCAGTAACCTTCATTGCTGAATCCATGGGTCACTTCACAGGCCCCGTCTCACGTGACCTCTCAGCAGCTGGTCCCTCCCCCTCCTGGGCACATGGTCCCCTCTTTGCGTCCAGGACACCAGGCTCTCCTGGTCCCCATTACCAGTCTTTCTGATGCTTCTGAGATTTAAGTGTTGGAGAACCGCGGATGTGGTCCCTCTCGATCTGCTCTCAAGTTGGCGACCTCACCCAGCGTCACAGCGTTAAGAACCATCTATGTGGGAATGATTCCCATGCTCATGTCCCCACTCGGGTCTCTCTCCTGACTTGAGACTCCTGTATCTACCTGCCTACTCAGCGTCTCCACGTGGATGTCCAGTTGACATGTCCAACTCAACGTGACTGAAACAGAGCAGTCTTGCCCACCGGCCGCCTCCACCCGCTGTCTCATCTGATGGCCATTCCCCCCTTCCAGTTGCCCAGCCCCAGAATGCTGGGGCTGACCCCTCTCTTCCTGCACACATGATTTCCAACCTGTCTAGGATCTCATCGGCCCTGTGATCAAAATCCAATCTAACCTCTGCGCACCTTCACTGCTGCTGCTCTGGTCCAGGCCAGCACCCTCTCATCATCCCTCACCTGGATTCCAGCAAAACACTCCTAAGTGGTCTCTGTGCTTCCGGACTTGCCCTCCCCCCAAGTCCACTCACACACAGCATCTAGGGGGACCCTAGCATCCATCAGATCAGGGCCCTCCTCTGCTCGAAACGCTGCAGCGGCTGCCATCTTGCCCGGAACAAAGAACCAAGTCCCTTTCAGGGCCCTAGAGGCTCTCTGTGCTCTGTCGTCTCCACACCCCCTTTCCCTGCACCTCCCCTGCTCACTCCACCCCGGCCCCACTGGTCTCCACGCTGCTGCCACAACACGCCAGGCACACGCATACCTCCTGGCCTTTGCTTTAGCTGTTTGCTCTCCTCGAAGGCTTTCCTCCCATCTTTGCTGGCCAACGCCCTCACCTCCTGCAAGTCTCTGCTCGAATCCAAAGCCGCAACCTGCCCCCTTCCTCCGGCTCTGTCCATTCCCCACTTACCTGCCTTTCCCATTCTTTGAGGTACCGACCATCACGTTCTCATGCGTTACACGTTATGCTGGTTCACCGTCCCCTCCCCCTCTTCTCCTGGCCCTTCCACCAGCACCCCCCCCACTCTCTCCCCTCCCTCTCTCTCTCTCTCTCTCTCTCTCTCTCCCCCTCTCCCTGTAGGAGGCAAGCTCCAGAAGGACAGAGATCTTTGTTGGTTCACTAATTTATCCCAAGCACATACACAAAGTAGGTGCTCAGTAACTATGTGTTGAATGAAAGAACGAATTTGGGTGAAAGAAGGTTTCAGAGGAAAAGTCACATCTGGGTTCCCTGCCTTCCTAGTATCACCGCTGACTTCAGAGCAGGGCAGATGCGTCCTTGTAAGGCAGGTGCTTGTAGAGATGCAGGCTGCTCCAGCTTCTGCCTGCGTACATGGTTAACTACCTGGGGTTTAGCCCTGGACGGTGTGGATTCCCTCCAGCCTTCCCGACTTGACCAGAGGGTCCACTTATTCAGATCCTGAAAAGACCTTTTTTTTTTTTTTTCCTTTTAAATTCTCAAATTGATAGTTCCTCTGGGGAGCCCATGAAAGGCGGCCCAGCTTTAAAACAGCATACTCATTCCAGCTATTTTCAAGGAGGCTACGACTGTCTCATAACTTAAATATATCCTGGGCATACTTTAAGCAACACTTGAATAATAAAGCTTTAGCTAAATATGACATAAACATCAACCCCGCAAGTCCATGCTGTTGGTAGGAGGGGGGGTCAGCCTCAGGGTCACGTGGGCTTGCCCCGTGGGTAACCCTAGGTCCCCGGGACAGCCTCTGGCCCAGCTGCCCTCCCGATGCTGAGGCCAGACAACACCCACCGCTTTGCTGAAGTTGACGTGGATGAGGCTGGTGATGGGGTCCCGCTGGATCAGGGGCTGCCCCAGGTTGAACTGGCAGTCTTGGTCCACCCCCGCCGCCCACTGCTGGTAGATCCTCTCACGGTAGCTCCTTAGCAGTTCCACCATCTCATCGTATTTCTGGTAGATCAGCTTGGCCTCCATGCTGGACATGACCCTGGAATCAGAGTTAGGAGGAGGGTCAGGTGCCGTCTCCCTCGGGGCCTCGCTAGCACCCCAACCGTGCCTGCCAGACCTTGGGGTGATGCAGCAGGCAGCCAGCTCTCTGTTTCTTCCAGGCTGAGACACTGAACATACACGTGGATGACGCCCCTCACAGGCAGCAACCAGCCCAGAAAGTCAAATGATAACCCTTGTAATATTGGCCCTGAATGGCCAGGACTTGATTCATAACTGCCACCTTCCTTAATTTCTGTCTTCCCTTCCAACTGAGGACCAACCAGAGAGCCAGACATGCCTCCTGACCAAACACACAGGACGCCCTCCTCCAGTCCCCATGCTGATGGCCTCCAGTCCGGGAGACCTGGAGCCTCCTCTGTTCTGCTGTGGGTTCTTCCACTCCTCTGCCTGCTTTCCAGCCTCTGCTAAAAACAAGCGACAGTGGCCGACTCCCTGCTCTGGCTAGCACCGAAGAAGTAGCCTTTGCTTGTTCTCATTTGGGTGTCTTTGTTCATTTCCATGAGGGTGACCACCAAGGTCACCTTCCCGACATGCCCGCTGGGAAGGCACCCAGAGGAGGGGGAGGTGCAGTCAGGGTCTCTCCTGGGACCGTGCCCTGGGAAGGAAAGCCTTGGCCAATGGTAAGCATGGGCCTGCCTCAGAGCTGGGACAGACGTCCCCACAACCCACTGCCAACTCCACAGCTGTGGAGGAGCACTGCCCGCCCGGGGCCATCACTCACGGGTGCTCGATGTGCTTGAGGTCCCTCATGGGTGCCTCCAGCCTCTCCTGCAGCTCCAGGCTCCACTTGAGCTGCCCGGCCACCGGGGGCATGTTTTTATGGATAGGGGGGATGTTCCCGTCTGCCGAGGCCGCGATCTGGGTGTCATACAGGGTCTTGGTGTTGTCCAGCTCAGCGTCAAACAGCTCCAGCATGACTGAGTACCTGGGCGCCACCTCGGGGAGAATCAGAGGGCGTTCCAAGAGGCTGCCACACATGTGCAGGAGCTGGGGAGAAATGAGAGATGTTCCTTTGCCGGGGCCCGCCACCTGCCCCATCCCCGGCGTCACCCCCAGCTGCGTGTCTGGGACGACATGTGCAGCCCAGCTTCAGGAGCAGGAAGCTACACGCCTTCCAGACAAAGAAGCTTTCCTCTGTGTGGCAACTGGCTAACCGGGCGCCTCAATGATTTCCACGTTGATGTACGCTGGGTCCCCTACATACTTAGCTGATAAACCAAGAGTACAAACTAGGTCCAAGGTCTGGAAAATTTTATTCTGGGCCCAGGAGAAATCAGGGTTTGGGCAAAGAAGATTTAAACATTTAAGAAATACCATTTCAAAAATTGAAAAAAAAAAAAAGAAGAAAACGCAGCCACAATACTGCACTTATATAACCAGGGCTTACGCTGGATGGAGCGTAAGTAACTGGATGGAGAAATGTCTTTTTTTTTTTTTTCTGAATTTCTTTTTGTTTGTTTTTGTTTTTGTTTTGTGGTACGCGGGCCTCTCACTGTTGTGGCCTCTCCCGTTGCGGAGCACAGGCTCCGGACGCGCAGGCTCAGCGGCCATGGCTCACGGGCCCAGCCGCTCAGCGGCATGTGGGATCTTCCCAGACCAGGGAACGAACCCGCGTCCCCTGCATAGGCAGGCGGACTCTCAACCACTGCGCCACCTGGGAAGCCCTCTGTATTTTTTTTTTAAACATCTTTCCTGGAGTATAATTGCTTTACAACGGTGCGTTAGTTTCTGCTTTATAACAAAGTGAATCAGCTATACATATACATATATCCCCATATCCCCTCCCTCTTGGCGTTTCCCTCCCTCCCACCCTCCCTATCCCACCCCTCTAGGTGGTCACAGAGCCCCGAGCTGATCTCCCCGTGCTATGCGGCTGCTTCCCACTAGCCGTCTGTTTTACACTCGGTGATGTATACGTGTCAGTGCTCCACTCTCCCTTCGGAGAAATATCTTAGTCATGAGAATTACTCCTTTTAGGAAGAGCACTGATTCTCAAGGACCCACCCAGGCAAGAAAAGCTGCCATGGGGAAGTTTGTTTTGCTCTGAAAAATGCTCTGGGGAAAACAGGAACAAACTAGGTGAGAGGGAGGCCAATCTTAACCACGTGGGGTCCCCAAACCACTAAAGTCGCCAAGTGCTGGGTGTGGGGAAGGGTCTGTAGGAGCGTCCGGGGGCTGTCATGACAGCACCATGAACTGGGCAGCTTCAACGGCTGAATTTATTCTCTCACAGCCTGGAGGCAACAAGTCCACCATCAAGGTGGACAGGGCTGCGCTACCCTGAAGGCTCCAGAGGAGAGACTGTCCCAGCGCCTGGGGGCCCGCGTTTAGCCTTGGGCTGACCAGGTGGAGGTGGCAGCGGGGACAGGGCCCATACATCGTGCAGAGGTGTTGAGAGCAGGAAGCGCTGACCGGGAGAGCTCAGCTGCTGGAGGTTTGAGTAAATTACAGGGAGAGCTTGGCACGTTCCCAGGCTGTGACACCAGGGGTTCAAGCATGGGCTGCCTGATTCCCCCAGGAGCCGGGACAGCCCAGGTCCCCTTCAATGTGTCATTTCCATGGCCTGTCAGCCCGAGAGCCCTGACCTGGTTACTCCAGTGGGGGACATCACTTCACATATCTGAGGGAGGTAACCATAAACATGCCCTAGCACGTTGCAAGTAATGAGCTCATCACCCTGTGGTCTGCGGATGCTACACGCTGGCAATTGTTAAAAAGAAAAGAAAAGAAAAGAAAAGCTTAGTAGAAGAGAATAAGGTGGAGTTACCTGGGTGTTTCAGTTAGAGTCTTGGCTGGAATCGGAGGATGGCTCAAATTGGGCCATAGAGGAGAGTTTCTTAAAAGATCCTCTCACAGCGGTGGGTGCCCAGGGAGGCCTCAGGGGCTGCGCAGGCGGGGGCTGAGCCTGAGCGGTGAGGGAGGGGCCCTTACTGCAGCCTGGAGAGAGAGGCTGTGCCAGCCTGAGGTCACCAGGGAAGGAGTACCTGAGCCTGGGGGTGCCCGCGGCAGAGGAGACAGACGGGAAGGATTCATCAGGGCTCAGACCACACGGCCCTATTTTCTCTGGGATATGGGCTGCAGCCCTTGGTGCCTGGAATGGCTGCACCCAAGTCTCAGATTTGTCCTAGTTTTTGGTACGAAAACTAAGACCACTGTCCCTAAAAATGGCCTTTTGGGGAAACAGTGGAATAATGGCTGCAGAGAAAGGAGGAAAGATTTTCAGGTCCCTGAAAGTCAGATGGAACAGCCACGGACTCCCGGGAAGACCCTGCAACTCCGAGTTGCTAAGCACCGATACCTGCGGAGAGGCTCCTGACATACTAGGTCACCAGCGTCCTTTCTTTGAAAACTGACATATAACAGGTGGGAAAAACATGTTCCTCTTATAGGTTGCTGACCCTCTTGACTTTTTTTCCTTCCCACTCCTCTTCCTTTTATTTCACGTTTACATGTTTTTTGGCCTCTGGCTTCTAAGGAAGGAGGTTAATTTCATTTTCTGCCAGGAGGAGTTCATGTGGAAAATTGCTCTAGAACTTTCCCGGCTGCGTGTGAATTACTGACAGTGAGAAAGAGCATCCAGACAGCTTGGGAACATGCAGGGGATCAAGGGGACGGCAGGGAGGGGACCCCAAGGGCCTGTCCTAATTAGAGCACAGGGTTGTCAAGGGGGAAGGAAATGTTCTTCGGTGCAGAGAGGAAGATGAGCAGACGGAGACGGGAATGGTTCACAAGAGTGTTCTGCCTTATTTCCTTTCTAATCTAGCACAGACATAGAGTTACACGTTAGAAGCGGACTTCACCTTGTGGAGTGCAGAAGCCCATTTAGGCCACAGCAGGAGCGGGGAAGTTCCCCACCAGAACGCCCGGGGGTAGAACAGGGGCGTTTGCCAGTTTGAGCACCTCGGGGTGGACTTCAGTCCCTCAGGTGCCACCCGGAGTTCCTCCTGGACCAGCTCCTCCCCTCCGAGGGGGGACCTACGGTCCCTCGATCGCGAGGGGAATAGGCGTCTTGGTTTGGATACATCAACCCACCTCCTTCCCCATCACTGGAAGAGAGTGCAACGTGGCACCCAGCCAGAAGAAGGTCTTGGGGTGCTTCTCCTGGTTCTATCCGCACAGGAGGCAAGAGGGACTAACCGCCTGGCACCCCGGTCCGTCAGCTCCAGCATCGTCTTAATTCTCAGAGACCCCACCATAGGGAAGGACCTGGTGTTTCCACATTAAAGCACTGGCTGCAAACCCTACTTGGGACTCTCTGCACTTGGGTAGCCCTGGGGGTAAGAGCCTCTCGGTTCTGCCTAAGGTCTTCCCTGGGAGTGAGTAGTGGTAACAGCTCCACTTCCTCGGTTGGGGCCAGTTCCCCCCAAGGGGAAAGCTCCAAAGCACCTGCTGTGTGCTAGGCTCGGTTCTGAGTCAACCCAAACCAAGCGCCTGCCCTCAGGGAGTTTATATTCTAGTTCGGAAGACGACAAACTCATAGAGATCAATACACCACAGATGCCGGGGCGGCGGCGGGGGTGGGGGGGTCAGGCAAGCACGAAGAAGAAAAACCGAGCAGGTCAGTGTTGCGATGGCAGCGAGGGGAGCACGGAGTAAGGGGAGGGCTCCTGCCTGGAGGAGGAAGTGAGGGAGGCCTCTCCAAAGAGGCGCCTGAGGCAGCTCCGGGGGAAGGTGCTCCACAGAAGGGAACAGCATGGGGGCACTGTATTAATTTGCATTCACTGATATTTTGCCTGGAGCACCAACTCCATCCAAGACTTAATTGATCATTACATTTGAAGAGCTTCAAATCCCCAAGCATTTGCATTTTTTGAAAGAATCTAACAAAGGACAGCCTGGCATTGGCATGAGAGAGATCTTTGTGCTCAGGGGTGGCGGGCTTCCTGGGTCCCCAACTCAACCCCAGTCCCAGCATCCTCTGGAAGAGCGGCCACTGCCCTATGCTACCTAGGCCAACCCGACTGCCTTCCCGGCCACGGGAGCCCGTCCAAACGAGTGGTTTAGAACAGGGATCCTGCCAGCCGTGAACCTTGGAGCTGGTTTGGAGCACTGGTTTCCCTACTTGCTGGCTAGCCCTGTGACCTTGAGTAGCTTTCTTGACCTGTCTGAGCTGGTAAAATGGGATAGACAATGTAGGTAATGAATTTAGCAAAGAGCTTGGGTTTTGTGAGAATTAAATGAGGTAATGTGCTCATTATCGGTCATCTCCTCCAGGCATTGCATTACTGGCAGCAACCCAGAGGCCTGCAAAGTGAGGGGAAGAGACAATTCTGACCTGTAGAGAGTCATGGATGATAAACACGCATAAAACTAGACAGAGAAATAAAAAAGCTGCCCAAGCATATACATATATTGCCCACTTAAATACTCAACAGCTATTGTCCAGATGAGTTGTAGCTACACACACTACATCCTGCAGAGGTCCCCCCGCCTCAATCATAGGGGAAGGCAGGTCACATAAAGGCATGACGAATGCTGGGCTAGGACAATAAGGAGTGGTGAGGAGTGGGGCAAACTGAAGCACTGACGTGCTGTCTATCGTGAGGAACAGCTCCTTCCCTGCAGCCACTTGTTACCATGAGGGACTGTGTGTCCCGTGGGGTCAGATCTGTTTTTCCAAGAGAGAGTGAAAACCTGGATTTTTATGTGCACTCTCTCAATTTTTAAAAATTGGTGACTAATTCAAGGTTTTAGAGAAGTGCCATGTGAGAATAGGCAAATCTAGAGACACAGAGTAGATTAGTGATGGTCTAAGATTGGGGAGGTCGGGGAGAAATGGGGAATGACTGGGGGTGATGAAAATGTTCTAAAATTGATTGTGGATGGCTGTACAACTCTAAATGCACTAAAAACCATTTAACTGTACACCTTAAACAGGTGGATTGTAGGCTATGTGAACTATATCTCAAGAGTCCCACGTGAGCCAGGAGAAACCCACCAGTGATCTCTGCAGCCCAAGCCATCTGTTCGTGACCCTGACGAATGGGTGTAAATGCCCGAGTTCTGAATTATTTGATGAGACGGTGATGTATGCAAAACACTGGAAAGTCCTAGAATCACCATGTCTGCTTGACTTCTGAGCACTGCTAGTTTGAGTAAGGGGTCTGCAAATTTACTCTGTTCGTTATGTTCTTCTGAGTTTACTATTTAAATTAGCTGGCTTCCCTTGCGGTAATCTGTTATGGCAACAGTGGAAAGGTAACACAGGCTGATGCTGCGAAACATCTGATTACCACACAGACTCTGTTCTCACCCACGCTTATTTAGCCCCTCCTGACTGCTTGGTGAGGGTCCTGGTTTGCCTGGGATAGAAGTGGGGGGGGGTCTCTGAAATGCTAGACTTTGTTTCAAAACCACCCTGGGAATAGCAGGGTGAGCGTGCCCTCGGGAAAGAGGTCTGTCTGCAGAGACAGGATGTGCTTGGTGTTGAGTGTTCTGCCTGCAAGTTGGTGAACTGGCACTGGTGTGTTGGCACTGAATGTTGGCTGCCTTGTGAGCTTGGACCGAGCAGGTCCAGGGGCCCGTCTCCATGCCCCCCAATGTGCCTGCTGTTGAGGGATCCTCGGGGAGGGGTGCGCCAACCAGCAGTGGGGACAAGTGTCTAGCTCCTCACAATTCCAGCCAGCTTGACCCATAACAATAGGCACCTTGCTGGTTTAACTTGCACTCTCCTGATTATCTGAGAGGCTAAACCAACAACCTACGTCTGTATTGGACATTTACGTTTCTCTTTCAAGTTGACACTCTCTAGGGGTTTTAGTGCTTTTCTGCAATCTATTTTTAAAATGTTTTTATAACATCATTGTTTTTTTCTAACTGTAAAAGTACTACACACTTCGTGCACACAACTCGGAAACTGTAGAAAAGTACACAGAAGACAGACACATATTAGCCATCACCCCACCACCTAGAGACGGCCCCCCGTAATGATACTGTGTTTATTTCTTGGGTCTCAAATGTTGAAGAAAGTGTCAGTGTGGCTCAGTGGCTCAAAATGTGGATGTGTTTTATTTTTATAGCAACTTTGCCTGTCTCTAACTTCTGTTCCTTATAAGTAGTGGGGGAACTGAATCATATAAGGATAAGTGGAGCACAACAGGACTCAGTAAAATAATCACCTCGTGTTCACTTTCCTCTCTTACTCTAAGGTGTGGCAGTGCTACTCAAGGTGATGATTGCTGACTTACTCTAAGGCCCTGAGAAAGGTCCCTGGGCTTCTCTGGGCCTAGCTCTTCACCTATGAATGAGGCTGCATGATTAGACCATCGCTACAATCGTTCTGGGCATCGCGGTGCTGCTGTGACAAACTCTCAGTCGATGCAGAGTCCCCGCCCATCCTACCTTTGCACAGGACTCAATAGAACTGCAGTCGTCAAACCCCTGGCAAAAGATGGTGGCCAGCCTCCTATCCAGATCTTGAATTTTGGTCTCAAAATCAGCGTAATCGTCATCAAAACTCTGAAAGCGAATTAAAACACCAACCTTGTAACCATAACCAGCATGCAAAGCAGGGGGGTGGGCTCACTCTTATACCCATAGACACCCCCCACCCCCTCAGCAGGATTCAGGTTACATCTGGGGTGAGCAAGCTCACCGTCTTGGAGGCTGCTCCACAGGCAGAGTTTTTTGGTGTTTGTTTGTTTTATCTTTCGGCCTTGCCATGCGGCATGTGGAATCTTAGTCCCCCGACTAGGGATCGAACCCTCGCCCCCTGTGTTGGCAGCACAGAGTCCTAACCACTGGACCACCAGGGAAGTCCCGGGGCAGATCTTTTGCGCCATTTTTTCTCTGCCACACGTGCTCCCTCCGTGTGCCTTCCCACTCTCGGGGCATTTGCCATCCATCCTGCCAAGGCCCCCGACTTACCGAATCTCCGGGGTCCAAGGGGTCGTATTTGCAGTCGGCAAAAACCTTCACCAGCTCAAAGACCTCATCAAAGATCTGAGTCACCTGGCTTCCGAGGATGTTGCCCCTCACGCCCCCGAGCTCAATTTTCTCCAGCTTCAGAAACTCGATGGCTGTTTTATAAAGATCCTGGTGGAGGAAACCCCAGCACACTCGTCAGTTCATCTTCCTAACTATGCCAACGGTTCAGTCACTCATCCAGCTCTGACCCCGGCAGGGAGGAGCCCCGGGGCCACACGGCAGTCTGAAGGGGCCCTCTGTGGATTGGTGTTAATGTTCTCTAAAGCTGTTGCTGTAGCAAAGAGGAGACGGAAGGAAGGGTCCCATGAGTCATCTCCAAGCTGTGATCGTGGAGGAGGAAGAGGTGAAGGCCGGGCTCTTGTCCTGACCGAACACTGGGCGAAATGTGCCTCTAAATAAATCACACTTTACCAGGGCCCCACTTCCTCAGCTGTGGGATGAAGCAGTTGGAAAGGCACGCGGTGGTTCCTGATGGCCTCACGTACAGGGTGCCTGATGGATGTTTGCGTGTAAATCCCACTCCCTCACTCCCTCCGAGGTGTGGATCTCACCTCGCCTTCTCCTGGAAGCTGTCCCAACTATTTTAGCCCATGGTGGTGCCTTCTTTTCCAGAATCCCCAATTGCTATCTGTGCTCTTCCTTTTGGCATTTAACTCCATTCAGTTCTATCACGTTATCTAACGCTTCTGTGTGTAGCTCTTATTCCCCGCTTGAGACCCCCAAAGGCTTCTTGAGGATGACAAGCAGCCCCCAGGTGCCTGACCCAGTGCCTGTTGCTGGTTAGACGGAAGATGCTTGTAGGGTACTCGTGTCCCTCCCCTAAGTCAGTGCCGAGGTTGACGCCACTTCCCCCCCAGATGTCCAAGATGTATCCAGCTATAACCCAAGCAAACCTAACGCAAAGTAACAGCATCCTCATGCCCTGAGCTCTGGGGCCCTTACACCCAAGGAGGGCGGCATGGGTGGCACAGCCCTCAGGCAGGGGGTGGCTGGCACGGCCATTTCCCCCACCCCCAAAAGCCCCTTTTCCTAGAAGCATCATCCTGATTCACAATCTGTAATGTAGGAACCAGTGGCTACTTGGCCAGAAACTTGGCTGGGACCTTCCAGTTCTTGGGCTCGAGCCTTCAGTCATGAAGAAACACTCCATGATGGGAATTTGGGAGTCTTAAGGGGCCTTCCTGCTTTGCCTTCCAGAGGGTGTAGATGAGAACTAGACATGCCTTCCTGGAGCCATTGTTGATGGCACCCATCATAAAATCACTGTCCAGTGAATGAATGGTTCCCCGCCTTTTTTTTTTTTTTAAAGGATGTAATGTGCACAAAGTTAAAAAAAAAAAAAAAGAACATAAAGATTACAAAACAAAAAGGAAAACTTTTTTGCCCTACCCATGCCTTCACCCCTCACCTCTTCTCCCCAGGGGAAACCATTTTGAAACTTAAAAAAAAATTTTAAGTTGCCATGTGTCATTCCATGTATCCAAATAGGGTCCTTCTTAGATCTTCACTTGGGCTAACTTAGTCCCACTAACTCTCTCCCTTGGCCTGCAGGCTTCCTGACCAGGGTCACTGACCTTGTCATGAACCTGCTCATAGACAGAAAGCAGGAGAAAGGGGAAAAGCAAGCAAAATGGGTCGCTTTGTTCTGGGCTAACAGCTCCGGGCCTGGCAGAGGTGGCGCAGGGACTCGGTTTCCCCATGACGCAGACATTTGGGTGTGACTTTTATTTCCCTAATGGCAGCCTACTTGCAAGCGAGATAAGGACAGAAGACACAGCTCTCCTAAGGTGAGGGCAGCCGGAGTGGTGCAGGGGGAGGTGAGCCAAATTCCACCTTTACCTCGATGGTCTGGACGCGGTGGAAAAAGGAATTTATTCTGGAAAAGGCAAGGGAAGAAGGGAATTCCCAAGGCACCGGCTCCTTGTCTTTCTAGGGGGGAGAGAGAGAGAGAAAAGGCTGCATTTGCCTCCGACATGTCCATGGGGTCCAACGCCGGGGCCAACATCACCCTGACCTCTTTCCGCTGGTTCACTTTCTACAACCAGGCCGTACCTTAAAGAAAAGCTTCATGTTTGTGCAGCAGAATTCGTAGGCTCGGTACAGTTCCTTTAGGATGCTCACAGACAGAGAGATGCTGCTCAGCACCTCCTCAGTTTCACCCTGCAGGCCTTTCAGCACCTCGTCGGGACTCAGGTAGGTCCGAGTCTGGGCAGAAAGGAAGGTGTCCCCAAGTTTGGACCAGCCGGAGGGGTGACATACAGGTGCACTGTCCACATCTGTTTCACTGGTTAGAATGACCCACCCCAGGCCCCTGGGCCACTTCTTCTGACACATCCGCTGTCCCAGCCCATCCGCTGACTGCGGGGCATTTGCAGGTGCCCGAGCTGTTTCTCTCACCGGGACCCTCACCCCGGGCTGAGGCCACAGCACAACCAGATTTTGATGGCAGATGACTAGGGGCCCTCTAGGGGTCCAGAAACGCAGTCCTGCTACGGCTGCGGGATCCTGGGCCACTAGGTCCCTCTGGGCCTACAGACAGGGCTGCGAGCATGATTCTAACACACGCAGGCAGCCCAGAGGGGCAAGGCTGCAACTCACACCTTGGAGGCTGTGCAACCTGTGCTTGTGAAATGGAAGAAGGAAAGGGAATCGGTGTTGAGGGAGACGGGAGGAGGCTTGGTGTCGGAGCAGATAAACCCTACAAAGCCCCCGGCTGAGTCTTGGGGTGCCGGGATTCAGTGGGCCGCCCCCACTTTCTTTCCTCCCCACTCCCGGCATGGGACAGGTTGGGCTGGCACTGTCCAGGTCTTGGGAGAACCCTGGGTGGCCACCCAGAGGGCCCAGCCTTAGCCCGGAGCCTATAAATCCCTGCACCAGCATCTCTGCCTGTTTTTAAACTGCTGGGGAACACGGGGCAGGATGGTGGGGCACCAATCAGGAGACAGGGAAGGTGGCCAGGGCCGGGGGGCTACCATCTCGATGAGCTGGTTGCAGAACTCCTGCAGGATGACGAGGACCCTGGAGGGCGTGTTGTAGTGCTCGGACGTGGCCCAGATGGAGCAGATGGTATACAGCACCTTGGCGATGAAGGTCGGGAGCTGGGGAGAGACGGGCCGGGTGGGCGCTTTGTCTCAGCACCTCAGCACGCCCCTCCCCACGGCTCCAGGAGGGGACCCCCAAGGGGAAGGAAGAGGCACTCGCCAGGTCCTCGTGCCCGACCACAGCCAGGAAGCCCGCGGCCCCTGCTCCCCCAAGACACAAGCCCAGCCCCTGCCCAGTGACCTTTCTCTTGCTAACATACCATCGTGAAGTCAGCCTGTTCCATCTCCTCCAACAAGATCCGCAGAGGCTTCAGATACAGAACTATATCATTGGCTTCCTTCAGGCCTGCCCCAAACAGGAACAGGGGCTCATCCACAGGGGAGCGGAAGCCGGACCCCACTCCCGATGGTCAGAAATGGTGACAGGCAGCTCTGTGTGTTTATGGACACCCACTGCCTCACGAATGGGTCTTCCTCAAAAGGCAGGGTCCAAGGAAGCTGCTGATGGGGGAGGTGGAAGGCGCCTCCACCCCAGGGTCAGCAAGGGGCCTGCCCAGCCCCTCCCAGGAGGGGCTGATACCTTCCTTTTGGAGCGGGGAGGTGTTCTCATAGGGCCACCCGCTTACCCTCAGTGACATTCGTATACACATTTTGCAGGGCTGGCCAGTAGCAGCTTTTGGCTTTTTCCAGGATCTCGAAGATTTTGTTCACTTTGGGCCTGTTGAGCTGAGAAGGAAAGAAGAAAGTTAGCCTTTCAACAGATTCTAGACAGGGCTGCCTGACCCCATCGCTGGTGCTGAGGGATCTACGTGGGTTACCCGGGTCCCCGCAGGGGTCCCCTTGGGGAGGCTGGGCGCTCAGGACTCCAGTGGGCGCCCGGTCACCAGGGGCAGAACAGGCGTCACCTGCTCATGGATGCACTTGAGATTCATCAGCCGGGCGTCCCAGAACTCAAACTCGACTCGGGGCAGTGGGTGCAGCCCGTCCAGCAGGGCCTGGGCTGAGTCTCTGCTTAGCACATCCCGGATCTGGTGGGACCAGTCGATGATGATGGTCTCGATGGCGTGCAGCAGCGAGTTGTCCAGGGAGGAGGGGATCCTGCCGGGCAGAGTCGGGGGGAGAGGCTGTCAGCCAGGAGAGACCCTGCGCCAACACTGGGTGTTGCCAGGGATGCCAGTGCCCCCAAGAAAGAGGATGAGGAGGGCCAGCTCTGGAACAAAATCCACGTTCATGACGGCTCCTCCAGCAATTCTGATGGGGGTCACCCTGGGGCACGTGCTGGGGGCCCAGAGGACCTGCCAGGTGATAAGCCCTGCAGGAGCGGTCGCCCTCTGATGGGAGTAAGGGAACACACTGTCACTGTGACTTGCTTCAAGCGTCGCACACACTAGGCGGGTGCAAATGGTGCTCAGGCAGGTGCAAGGCGACACCTCGGAGTCCTCATGCTTCTGTGGGCCGATGGGATGCCACAGCCTCGATTTAGAAGCCCAGCCTCCACCTGCTGAAAATCCCTTCCATGCCCCTCACTGTCCCTCAGTACCCATGTCCTAAAGCTGGGTATCCCCTTTCCTGTGTGACATGTGACAATGTGACGTGCTTGGCCTAGTTCTTGTGTCTGATGGAGGAGGGGCTGGAATACAGGTGTCCAGCAGTTGCCAGAGCTGGAGTCTCGGGGGCTCCAGTGTCTTGTCCTGTTCTGACCTTGTGCCTTCGATCTCAGACTCAGCACCTAAAGGAACCATCCTGCCCTCCTTGGTTTCATCAGCTCCGAAACAAGTTTTCGGTGAGACGGTTTATCCTTGGTGGTCGGGGACCAGATGCCCCTCCTTCCAGCCAGCTCCTCGGCTGGGTCCCTACCTCTCCATGGACTCAAGGGTGCCATCCAGGCTGCCCAGGTGCTCCGGGGTGGGCAGCAGCGTCTTCCCCTTGATCTTGCCGCCCATCACACACATCTCGTTCTTCAGCTTGTGGACTTGCTTCATGATGTCCTCTGAGACCACGCGGGGCCATCCGCTCATGTTTTCGCTTTGGTTTAACAGGGAATAGAGGACCTGAAAGGAGAAGCAGGGTCCTCAGTGCCCGGGTCCTGGGGGGAACAGAGCCCTTCTCCCATTGCAGAAGGAGGTGGGGCCAGTCGAGGTGCTGAGGCCAGTGACGACAGCCCAGCCCCTGTGCCATCTCCATGAAGGGAAACCCCAAGAGCACACACTCCTGGCTGAAAGCAAACATTTCGCACTGCCTCAGAGTGCTGCTATAGGCTGAATTGTGCCCCCGCCCCCGGTTCACACGTGGGAGCCCCAGCACCTCCAGATGTGACTGTATTTGGAGAGAGGGCCTTTCGAGAGGTGATTAAGGGGGGCCCTAACCCAATTTGACCGTGATGAGGACACAGACACGCACAGAGGGAAGGCCACATGAAGACTCAAGGCTGTGTGAAGTCGGCCATCCACACGCCAAGGAGAGAGGCCTCAGAAGGAACCAGCCCAGCTCACACCTTGATCTGGGACTTGCAGCCTCCAGATTGTGGTGCTTTGTTAGGGCAGCCCGAGCAGAGAATGACAAACACCCGTGTGCTCCAGCTTTGGGCCATGCCAGCTGCCTCGGTGGATGTGAGAGGAGGCTGGCCTGGGTCCTGGCTGAGCGCCCCCTGTGGCCTGAGTCTGCGCAAGGCAGGGACGCACGGCCCCATCTCACAGATGAAGAGAACGATGACTAGGAAGGCTAAGTCACTGGAACTCTGGCTGGTCTGACTCTCCAGAGGGAGCTGCACCTGCCATGCCTGCCAACAGTGGAGAGATACGTAGAGCAGCACCTGCTTGTCCCCTTTCTTTGCTTGAAGTCTCAGAACTAGGAGACCCATCTACTGGATCTCAAATGGCCCATGCCTTCTGAGGCTACAGGCAGGGATGTCCCCAGTGCAGTAGGGAGGTTCTAATGATTTCGAGAGAGGACAGGTGGTGGCCAGGGCCACTCAGCCTTCCCATGCACAGCATCAGCTGGAGGCCATGTTAGAAAGCTGATCTGTCTGAGCGGTCAGGGCAGCCGGGCCTGAGCTCTCAAATACCTGACCGCCTTCTAGGTGATGCAGATGCTGCTGGCCCCTGGACCTGCTCCCTGAGTAGCAGCGCTCAAGGCCACTCACTCAAAGTATGAGAAATAGGTGTTGCTTCTCCTAGGCCCTCTGCCCTGCCCCAGCAAGGCCCAGATGCACCCACCTCCTCCACGATGGCAATCAGCTGGTCCACGGGAGTGGGGCTTATGTCCCCATAGACCAGACGGTCCTTGTAGTTGTCCTTGCTGATGTTATCAGGTTTCTTCTTGATGAAGTACATCCCTTTGGACTTGAGGGAGGCCGGGAAGCCCAGGCATGGTACGATCATGCCGGCAGGGTTGAGGGTCAGCACCAGAACTAGGACGTCCGGTTTCTCAAAGAATTCGGTGAACAAACCCATGTTCTCTTCTGCTCCGACCATTTTACTCCACTGGTCCGGCTTGAACTTTAGGATGATGGAAGCGACACTCTCCAAATACTCTAACCTGACGTCTGGTGTACTCGTCATCTTGAAGTTCACTTAACACCTGTTAAATGAACAGAGACACAGACACAGCACAGTCTCCTGGGGAATCTCCATTTCCTGCCTGTCCCTGGAACCATCTGAAATCCCTGTTCTAACCAATCGAGAAAGGAAAGGGTCAGTGTGCATATATTGTTTTCAGCTGTGGGTGGGCTGCAGGTGAGGGAGGACCAGGGGGCTGTGTCTGTCTGCTCTGGCTGGACGGCTGCCCTCTGCCCCGCTGTGGGTATCACCATGGAGCAGGGCCACACGGCAGTGGTGTGTGCTTGTGTTAACTGTGACCAGGAAGTTAATAGGCTGGGAAAGGTTGAGATGGGCTCTGGGGAAAAGGAGTAAAGGAAAGGATCATAGCAAGATAGTCTGAAGGTGACGGGGTGGGGAAAGGTGAAATGAGGCAACAAAAGGGTCAGGTTGAAAGATCCCAGGAAGGTGACATCACACCCCCAGAATATGGGCTAAACTCAGACAGGAGGGGGTGGACCCAATGTGCAGGTGTGGGGTTCATCACACTCTCCCTGTCCTAACCCCAGCCATAGTGTACCCCAACTTTTGCCCAGCCCTTCAACCTCTCCCACCCCCCAGTCCCCATCATGTGCCCATGGACCCCACAGAAGCTGCTCACATTCCTCCGGGAGAATCCCTTGTGGCTCACCCATAGGGGCAGGGTTAACTGGAGAGTTGGGGGGACACCCTTGAAGCTCCAAAGGGCCAGGCCAAATGAGGCATTCCCTGTGGGCATAATATTTAAAGGGGTGCCCCAAATCCTGACCGGCCCCGAGCAGGGAACAGAGCACCTTCCAGGATGGGTAATGGGTCCCCTCTGTCCACCAGGGCCTGGGTCCTACCTCTGTCCTCTGGAGCCTCCTCAGCTTTGCCTCCAAGCACCCCTCACACAATTCATGGCCACTCACAGCTGACAGCAAATGGCTTCTCAGGTAGTGAGCAGAGCCAAACAATGGGCAGCTCTTTCCCAGATCAGTAAAGGAAATGGCTCCCTTCCCTTGACAGGCACCAACTGCCACGGAACTTCTGCAAGTCTCCTGGGAACTGGGACACCTAGAACCTTCTCAGGACCTGAGTGACCAGTGGTGGTGCCGCAAATGAACAACCGTCAATTACCCACCACAGTGGAAAGGCTCTTGGATTAAACAAACTTTGCCTTTGAACATTTAGGTCATTTTCATTACATGAAATTACTAACATATTGGGGTTTAAAACTACTGTCTTATTAAGTGCTTATTATCTGCCTTGCCTCTTCTAGATTCCCTTTCTTTTCCTTTCTTGCCTTCTTCTAGATTTGTTTCATTCCCTCCCCATTATCTTGGTTATTATACACCTTTTGTTTTTTAGAGGTACATGGACATTATAACAAGCACCCTGACTTACCTTAGTATAATACTCATTGCAACCTGATAATGAAATTCAGAAAACAATTTCCATTTACAGTAACATCAAAAAGAATAAAATATTTAGGAATAAAATTTTAAAAGAAGGGCAAGATTTATACACTGAAAACTACAAAACATCATTAAAAGAAATTAAAGACAAATAAATTGAAAGACATCCCATGTTCATGGGATGGAAGACTTAATATTGTTAAGATGGCAATTCTCCTCAAATTGATCTACAGATTCAACACAATACCTGTCAAAATCCCAGGTGTGTTTCTGCAGAAATGGAAAAGCAGATCCTCAATTTCTTAGGGAAATCTGAGGGACCAAAAAAGCCAAGACAATCTTGAAAAAACAGCAAAGTTTCCCAATTTCAAAACTTCTCAATTTCAAAACTTACTACAGTTCATAGCAGCACTATTTATGATAGCCAAGACATGGAAGCAAGCTAAATGTCTATTGACAGGTGAATGTGGTATATATACAAGGAAATATTACTCAGCCATAAAAAAAGAATGAAGTAATGCCATTTACAGCAACATGGATGGACCTAGAGATGATCATACTAAATGAAGTCAGACAAAGACAAATATCATTATGATATCACGTGTATGTAGAATGTAAAAAAAATGATGCAAATGAACTTATTTACACCAAGAAATAGACACACAGACATAGAAAACAAACTTATGGTTACCAAAGGCGGGAGGGATAAGTTTGGAATTTGGGATTAACAGATACAGATTACTATATATAAAACAGATAAACAACAATGGTGAAAAACTGAAAGCATTTCCACTAAGATCAGGAACAAGACAAGGCTGCCCACTCTCACCACTCTTATGCAACACAGTTTTGGAAGTTTTAGCCACAGCAATCAGAGAAGAAAAGGAAATAAAAGGAATCCAAATCGGAAAAGAAGAAGTAAAGCTGTCACTGTTTGCAGGTGACATGATATTATACATAGAGAATCCTTAAGATGCTACCAGAAAACTACTAGAGCTAATCAATGAATTTGGTAAAGTAGCAGGATACAAAATTAATGCACAGAAATCTCTGGCATTCCTATACACTAATGATGAAAATCTGAAAGTGAAATCAAGAAAACACTTCCATTTACCACTGCAACAAAAAGAATAAAATACCTAGGAATAAACCTACCTAAGGAGACAAAAGACCTGTATGCAGAAAATTATAAGACACTGAAAGAAATTAAAGATGATACAAATAGATGGAGAGATATACCATGTTCTTGGATTGGAAGAATCAACATTGTGAAAATGACTCTACTACCCAAAGCAATCTACAGATTCAGTGCAATCCCTATCAAACTACCACTGGCATTTTTCACAGAACTAGAACAAAAAAATTCACAATTTGTATGAAATTTGTATACAAATTTCACAATTTGTATAGCCAAAGCAATCTTGAGAACGAAAAATGGAGCTGGAGGAATCAGGTTCCCTGACTTCAGACTATACTACAAAGCTACAGTCATCAATACAGTATGGTACTGCCACAAAAACAGAAATATAGATCAATGGAACAGGATAGAAAGCCCAGAGATAAACCCACTCACATATGGTCATCTTATCTTTGATAAAGGAGGCAGGAATGTACAGTGGAGAAAGGACAACCTCTTCAATAAGTGGTGCTGGGAAAACTGGACAGGTATATGTAAAAGTATGAAATTAGATCACTCCCTGACACCATACACAAAAATAAGCTCAAAATGGATTAAAGACCTAAATGTAAGGCCAGAAACTATCAAACTCTTAGAGGAAAACATAGGCAGAACACTCTATGACATAAATCACAGCAAGATCCTTTCTGATCCACCTCCTAGAGAAATGGAAATAAAAACAAAGATAAACAAATGGGACCTAATGAAACTTCAAAGCTTTTGCACAGCAAAGGAAACCATAAACAAGACCAAAAGACAACCCTCAGAATGGGAGAAAATATTTGCAAATGAAGCAACTGACAAAGGATTAATCTCCAAAATTTATAAGCAGCTCATGCAGCTCAATAACAAAAAAACAAACAACCCAATCCAAAAATGGGCAGAAGACCTAAACAGACATTTCTCCAAAGAAGATATACAGACTGCCAACAAACACATGAAAGAAAGCTCAACATCATTAATCATTAGAGAAATGCAAATCAAAACTACGATGGGGCTTCCCTGGTGGCGCAGTGGTTGAGAGTCTGCCTGCCGAAGCAGGGGACATGGGTTCGTGCCCCGGTCCGGGAAGATCCCACATGCCGCGGAGCAGCTAGGCCCATGAGCCATGGCCGCTGAGCCTGATGCCACGGAGCTGCTACGCCTGTGAGCTGTGGCCGCTGAGCCTGCATGTCCGGGGCCTGTGCTCCGCAACGGGAGAGGCCACAACAGTGAGAGGCCCGCGTACCACAAAAAAAACCAAAAAAAACCCCACTACAATGAGATATCATCTCACACCACTCAGAATGGTCATCATCAAAAAATCTAGAAACCAAAAATGCTGGAGAGGGTGTGGAGAAAAGGGAACACTCTTGTACCGTTGGTGGGAATGTGAATTGGTACAGCCACTATGGAGAACAGTATGGAGGTTCCTTAAAAAACTACAAATAGAACTACCATATGACCCAGCAATCCCACTACTGGGCATATACACTGAGAAAACCATAATTCAAAAAGAGTCATGTACCAAAATTTTCATTGCAGCTCTATTTACAATAGCCCGGAGATGGAAACAACCTAAGTGTCCATCAACAGATGAATGGATAAAGAAGATGTGGCACATATATACAATGGAATATTACTCAGCCATAAAAAGAAATGAAATTGAGCTATTTGTAATGAGGTGGATGGACCTAGAGTCTGTCATACAGAGTGAAGTAAGTCAGAAAGAGAAAGACAAATACCGTATGCTAACACACATATATGGAATTTAAGAAAAAAAAATGTCATGAAGAACCTAGGGGTAAGACAGGAATAAAGACACAGACCTACTAGAGAATGGACTTGAGGATATGGGGAGGGGGAAGGGTAAGCTGTGACAAAGCGAGAGAGTGTCATGGACATATATACACTACCAAACGTAAAATAGATAGCTAGTGGGAAGCAGCCACACAGCACAGGGAGATCAGCTCGTTGCTTTGTGACCACCTAGAGGGGTGGGATAGGGAGGGTGGGAGGGAGGGAGACGCAAGAGGGAAGAGATATGGGAACATATGTATATGTATAACTGATTCACTTTGTTATAAAACAGAAACTAACACACCATTGTAAAGCAATTATACTCCAATAACGATGCAAAAAAAAAGTAATTATTGATAGGTGAGGACTTATTACTGCCATTTGATTGTTTTCTGATTGTGTTATTAAACCTTTGTTCCTTGCTTCTTTTTGTTTTTTCCTTGCTTCTTATCTTACTGATTTATTTTGTGATTTGATGACTTTTTGTAGCAGTATGCTTTGTTTATTGTAATCTTTTGTGTAACTCCTACAGGTTTTTCCTTTGTAGTTATCATGAGACTTACATAAATATCTTCTATTTATGACAAAAAAACCAGATAAACAACAAGGACCTACTGTATAGCACAGGGAACTATATTCAATATCTTGTAATAACCTATAATGGAAAAGAATTTGAAAAAGAATAGATATATGTATCTATAACTGAATCACTTTGCTGTACACCTGAAACATTTAAAATTAACTATACTTCAGTAAAAAATTATTTTAAAAACTTACTAGAAAGCTATGGTAATTAAGACTGAGTGTGGCTGCTATAAGGATAGATCAATGGAATAGAATTGATGAGTCCAAAAATAAACACATACATTTATGGGCAACTGATTTTAGACAAGGGTACAAAGACAATTCAATTGGGGAAAGAAGAGTCTTTTCAATAAATAGTATTGGAACACATGCAAAGGAATGAAGTTGGACCCTCACCTCACACCACCTAAAAAATTAACTAAAAAATGGATCAAAGACCTAAATGTAAGAGCTAAAATTATAAAACTCTTAGCATAAAGCATAGGAGTAGATCTTTATAACCTTGAATGAAGCAATGGTTTCTTATATATGACACCAAAAGCATAAGTGACCAAAGAAAAAGATAAATTAGGCCTCATCAAAATTAAAAACTTTTAACAAAACTTAAAGTCAGAAGAAGGAAGGAAATAATAAATATCAGAGAGGAAACAAAATAGAGATTAAAAAATAGAAAAAAAAAGCAATAAAACCAAGAGCTGGTTCTTTGAAAGGATACACAAAATTGACAAACCTGTGGCTAGGCTCACCAAGAAGAAAAGAGAGAGAACCCAAATAAACAAAATAAGAAATGAAAGAGGAGAAACATCAATCGATATTGGGGGGAAAAAAAAGACAATATTATGAACAATTATTGGCCAACAAATTGGACAACCTAGAAGAAATGGACAACTTTCTGGAAACATATAGCCCACCAAAATTGAATCAAGAGATAATTTGAACAGACAAATCACTAGAAATGAAATAGAATATGTAACCAAAAATACTCCCTACAAACAAAAGTCCAGGACCAGATGGCTTCATAGGCGAATTCTACCAAACATTTAAAGAGGAACCTTTACTAATCCTTCTCAAACTCTTCCAAAAGATTGAAGAGGAGGGAACACTCCCAAAAGCGTTCTATGAAGCCACCATCACCCTGATACCAAAACCAGACAAAGATACCACCAAAAAAGAAAATTATAGGCCAATATCTTTGATGAGTATAGATGCAAAAAATCTCAGCAAAATATTAGCAAACCGAATACAACAACACATAAAAAAGATCATACACCTTGAACAAGTAGGATTCATCCCAAGTTCACAAGGATGGCTCAACATACGCAAAAATCAATGTAATACACCACATCAACAAAAGACAAAAACCACATGATCATCTCAATAGATGCAGAAGAAGCATTTGACAAAATTCAACATCCATTCATGATAAAAACTTTTACCAAAGTGGGTATAGAGGGACAATATCTCAACATAATAAAAGCTTTTTATGACAAACCCACAACCAATATAATACTCGATGGTGAAAATCTGAAAGCCTTCCTGCTAAAATCTGGAACAAGGATGCCCATTCTCACCACTTCTCTTCGACACAGTATTAGAAGTTTGAGACATAGCAATCAGACAAGAAAAAGAAATAAAAGGTATTCAACTTGGAAGGGAAGAGGTAAAGCTGTCCTTATATGCAGATGGCATGATACTATTCATAGAAAACCCTAAAGACTCCACACAAAAACTACTAGAACTGACAAATGAATTCAGCAAGGTAGCAGGACACAAGATTAACATACAGAAATTGGTTGCATTTCTTTTTTTCTTTTTTTTTTTTTTTTTTGCGGTACAAGGGCCTCTCACTGTTGTGGCCTCTCCCATTGCAGAGCACAGGCTCCGGACGTGCAGGCCCAGCGGCCATGGTCCACGGGCCCAGCCGCTCCGTGGCATGTGGGATCTTCCCGGACCGGGGCACGAACCCGTGTCCCCTGCATCGGCAGGCGGACTCCCAACCACCGCACCACCAGGGAAGCCCGGTTGCATTTCTTTAACTATGAAATATCAGAAAGGGAATGTAAAAAAAAAAAAAAACTTTAAAAATCACACCCCTCAAAATAAAATACTTAGGGCTAAACCTGACCAAGGAGGTTAAAGACTTATATGCTGAGAACTGTGAAACATTAATAAAAGAAATTATAGATGATTCAAAGAAATGGAAAGATATCCCATGGATTGGAAGAATTAAGATTGTTAAAATGGCCATACTACCCAAAACAATATACAGATTTAACACAATCCCTATCAAATTACCCATGACATTTTTCACAGAACTAGAATAATCCTAAAATTTATACAGAACCATAAGAGACCCAGAATTGCCAAAGCAATTCTGAGGAAAAAGAACAAAGCAGGAAGCATAACCCTCCCAGACTTCAGACAATACTACAAAGCTACAGTAATGAAAACAGTGTGGTATTAGCACAAAAACAGACATACATATCAATGGAACAGAATAGAGAGCCCAAAAATAAACCCACACACCTACGGTCAATTAATCTTTGACAAAGGAGGCAAGAATATAAAATGGGAAAAGACAGTCTCTTCAGCAAATGCTGCTGGGAAAGTTGGACAGCTGCATGTAAATCAATGAAGTTAGAACACACCTTCACACCATGCACAAAAATAAACTCAAAATGGCTTAAAGACTTAAATATAAGTCATGATACCATAAAACTCCTAGAAGAGATCATAGGCAAAATATTCTCCAGCATAAATCATACCAATGTTTTCTTAGGTCAGTCTCCCAAGGTGAGAGAAATAAAAGCAAAAATAAACAAATGGGACCTAATCAAACTTATAAGTGTTTGCACAGCAAAGGAAACCATAAACAAAATGAAAAGACAACCTACAGAATGGGAGAAAACATTTGCAAATGAGGCAACGAACAAGAGCTTAATTTCCAAAGTATACAAACAGCTCATACGGCTCAACAACAACAACAAAACCAACAACCCAATCAAAAAATGGGCAGAAGGGCTTCCCTGGTGGCACAGTGGTTGAGAGTCCGCCTGCCGATGCAGGGGACGCGGGTTTGTGTCCCAGTCCGGGAAGATCACACGTGCCGCGGAGCGGCTGGGCCCGTGAGCCATGGCTGCTGAGCCTGCGTGTCCGGAGCCTGTGCTCCACAACAATGAGAGGCCCACATACTGCAGAAAAAAAAAAAAAAGAAAAAAAGAAAAATGGGCAGAAGACCTAAATAGACATTTCTCCAAAGAAGACAGAAAGATGGCCAATAAGCACGTGAAAAGTTCTCAATATCACTAATTATTCAAGAAATGCAAATCAAAACTATAATGAGGTATCACCTCACACTAGTCAGAATGTCCATCATTAAAAAGTCTACAGGGGCTTCCCTGGTGGCGCAGTGGTTGAGAATCTGCCTGCTAATGCAGGGGACATGGGTTCGAACCCTGGTCTGGGAGGATCCCACATGCCACGGAGCAACTAGGCCCGTGAGCCACAACTACTGAGCCTGCGCGTCTGGAGCCTGTGCTCCGCAACAAGAGAGGCCGCGATAGTGAGAGGCCTGCGCACCGCGATGAAGAGTGGCCCCTGCTTGCCACAACTAGAGAAAGCCCTCGCACAGAAATGAAGACACAACACAGCAAAAATAAATTAATTAATTTTAAAAAAAGTCTACAAATAAAAAATGCTGGAGGGGGTGTGGAGCAAAGGGAACCCTCCTACACTGTTGGTGGGAATGTAAGTTGGTGCAGCCACTATGGAAAACAATATGGAGGCTCCTCAGAAAACTAAAAATAGTATTACCATATATGATCCAGCAATCCCACTCCTGGGTATATATCCAGACAAAACTATAATTCAAAAAGACACACACACCCCTATGTTCATAGCAGCACTATTCACAATAGCCAAGACATGGAAACAACTTAAATGTCCATTGACAGATGAATGGATAAAGATGTGGTACATACATACAATGGAATACTACTCAGTCATAAAAAAGAATGAAATAATGCCATCTGCAGCAACATGGATGCAACTAGAGATTATCATACTAAGTGAAGTAAGTCAGAAAGAAAAAGACAAATACCATACGATATCACTTATATGTGGACTCTAAAATACGGCACAAATGAACCTATCTACAAAGCAGAAAGAAACTCACAGACATAGAGAACAGACTTGTGGTTGCCAATGGGGAGGGGTTTGGGGAGGGTTGGGCTGGGAGTTTGGGGTTAGTAGATGCAAACTGTTACATATGGAATGGATGGACAACAAGGTCCCACTGCATAGCACAGGGAACTATATTCAATATCCTGGGATAAACCATAATGGAAAAGAATTTTAAAAAGAATCTGTATATATGTATAACTGAGTAACTTTGCTATACAGAAGAAATTAACACAACATTGTAAATCAACTATATCAATAAAAGAAGAATTAAAAACTTTTGTGCTTCAAAGGACACTATGAAGAAAGTGAAAAAACAGCCCTCAGCATGAGAGAAAATATTTGCAAATCATATAGCTGATAAGGGGCTTGTATTCAAAAAATATATAAAACTCATAACACAATAAT
The DNA here is from genome assembly GCF_025265405.1 of Mesoplodon densirostris. NCBI lineage: Eukaryota > Metazoa > Chordata > Mammalia > Artiodactyla > Ziphiidae > Mesoplodon > Mesoplodon densirostris. The sequence continues at coordinate 16,626,342 of NC_082678.1, read as the reverse complement.
AAAAACACAAACATAATTTAAAATGGGTAAAGGATACAGACATTTCTCCATGTAAGGTATGCAAATGACTGATAAGTACATGAAAAGATGCTCAACATCATTAGTCTTCAGGGAAATGCAACTCATCAGGGAAATGAACTTATATGAGGTCCCTGGAGTAGTCAAATTCATAGAGACAGGAAGTAGAATAGAGGTTGCCAGAGGCTAGAAGATGGAAGAACGGGGAGTTAGTGTTTCATGGGGACAGAATTTCAGTTTGGGAAGATGAAAAATTTCTGGAGATGGACGGTGGTGATTGGTTGCACCGCAGTGTGAATGTACTTAATGCCACTTAAGAATGGTCAGAATGGTAACTTTTATTTTATGTATATGTAGTGTAAGCCCTGACAGTTTTTTTTTTTTTTTCTTTTTTGTGGTGCTAGTGCCTGAATTAAGCTTTCATTGCCGAGGCATCCCCTTCAACACATTGCCAGCCATGTGACTAGATAAAGAGCCAGATCACCCGCCAAACTGAGGCTCCTTTGTTTTAGAGATCTTGGTTGATTTTAATAACTGACAATTTGGGCTACTTGTTTTTGGTTTTGTTTATTTTTTTCTCTTCCTGCACTTTAAATTCCCACTCTTATGTTTTAAGTTCACCAATAAAGAGTGAGCCCTCAGAATCCTAGGCCCCCACCCTCTACCCCAATAAAAGCACAACCTCAGGTACACCCCACACACACACATGACCTCACTGTGTGCCCCCAGATGTGCTGTGTCTGTAAGTAGTAAACTTACATACACAGGTCTTGTAAGTAGTAAACTTCTAATTCTTTCCAAGTTTCTGGATGGTTATTGCTGAAGTGCATCTTGCAATCACAGTAAGAACCACAGGACTTTTCCAACCACAACACGGTTGTTGATAGGCTAAGACCAGCACAACAGAGTCTATTTTACCACACACACAAATCCCCACTTCACTCTGAGACCCGGGCTCTCCTGCCACTTTTGTGCCTCCCCCTCCACATCCCAGACATCTGCACTCATGCAGGACTCTGGATTCCAGATCACTGTCAGGAGGTATTCCTCTGCATCCTCATTTCCCACCTCCCCTAGGGGACTTCAGGGACCACAGAGACAACCTCATCACTCCCTGGCCTCCTGGCTCCTTGGCCTCCTCAGTTGCTTCCAGCATGTCCATGCCCTGCTTTAATTTGTCCCTCCAGTTCCTGTGGGCACTGCTGCTTGCCCTCCTCCATCATCCCCTGCTGTCTTCTCCTCCATCCCTCCCTCCCTCTGATTCCCAGGGCCATCGTGTATCACACTTGCACTGACCTCGCCCCTGGTCCTTTCCTTACACCCCATGGTAATACTGACCATCTCCCTTTGTTGGACTGGTACCCAGGCTCAGTGCTGCTGGGGGGAAAAACAATCACACACCTGTACACTCACCTGGTCTACGCACTGCTGGATTGCTGCTGGGTTGTTTTTGTTTTCAATTAACTTTTGTCAGCTCACTCTACTGTGCTCTAGGACAATTCCTCTGAGTCTTAATTTTTCTCAAGTCCCTGACCTTTCCCCTCCCCCTCAGCAGACAGCCTCACCTTTTACCTCAGGTAGAAAACTGGAACCACGGGAACCAACTTTCTAAAATGTCCACAATCAAACCTGATAAAACTGAGCTGTAGCCCTCTCTCATGTAGGTGAACCCTTCTACCGTGCCCTGGATCCCCTCCCCTCCTGCCCGTCCTCATCTCTGCCTTTGAACCTCTTTCTGCCATCATCTTTGAGAAATGAATAAGCCATTACCATCTTAGAGGAAAACCCTCCTCAAACTCACCCTGCCTTCTACTTCCACTCCCCTCATGGCCACCCTTCTCTAAAGAATTGCCTGGAATGTCTGTCTCCATCTCTCTTTCTTTCCGTGAAGACACCCACTTGGCTTTCTCTCTGTCCACTGTACTTGGGATGCGGGAGGAGCGGAACTGGGGGGAGGGACGTGTCTTCACTGATTAGTCCAGATGGTGCCCAGGCCACTCTGCTCACACCCTATTGGCGCCTGCCTGGTCACAAGGCCACCTAGCTGCAAGGGAGGCTGTAATTGTAGTCTCTACCTGGCACCCACGTGTCCCCCAGACTTGGAGGGTTGGGTTTGTAAAGAAAAGGAAAAGGTTGCCCAGCATTCCAGGTCTACAAGGGTCAAGCCCTTGGCCACTGTAGCTGCCCACTGACTGCATGCCTGAGGGGCACTGAGGATGGAGAAAAACAGGAAGCATTCTGAGCTTTGGATACCTGCCCCTATATAGTTAAGATGCATATCTAAAGAAAAATATCACCCCAGATTCTTGAATCTTCCCATACATAGAAAAGTTCTAGAAAAACCTTTTTTGTTGATATACTGTTTGATTCCTATAATACAATGCTATAAGGTGTGCCCTGAAAGAAAATAAAGTGGTTGAAATCCCCCCCACCAAAAAAAAAGAAAGAAAAGCACTAGAATTATTAACTTGAGATGTCTGTTCTTTGTGATTAGGAGTCATCTTTTGATGTGACATGTTTATTCCAGCAAAAAAATTCATATACACCCTGGCTCCTCTCTTACCTCTTCAGAGCAGTTTCTCAGAGCCATCTGAGAGGCTGTCTCCCAGGTTATAGTCTGCTGAATAAGACACTGAATAAACTCAACTCACAGTTCTTAAACTGTGTGGTTTTTTTAAGTTGACAGGTTACTAAGTGGATAAAGGGGATCTGTAGACAGTAACCAGTCTCTATCACGCTGGCCTAGACCCATTCTCAGAGCTCATGGTTACTATTTGGAAGTACCACCTCAAAGTCAGAGTACACAAAACTGACCTCTCCCCCTCTCCCCACCTCCTCCCCCACACCCCCACACCTGGTATTCCTTAAGGCTTTGCTGACCCAGTGGATGACCAGCCAGCTGCTCAGGCACCAGAGGGGTCCTGGCTTCCACTGTTGACACCAGTCAACTCTGCCTCCTCAACGTCTCTGGACAGGTCCACCTTCCTCCATGGCTACTGCCCTCTGGTCCAAGCTGCATTACCCCCTCCCCCACCCTGGGGTCTACAAACACCCTCTCTCCTTCTCCATACCCACTCTTGTCCCAGCAGCACATCCCCCAGAGCATCTTTCAAAAGACAACTGTTGAGAGGGCAGACAGCAGAAGCAAGAAGAACTACAATCCTGCAGCTTGTGGAACAAAAACCACATTCACAGAAAGATAGACAAGATGAAAAGGAAGAGGGCTATGTACCAGATGAAGGAACAAGATAAAACCCCAGAAAAACAACTAAATAAAGTGGAGATAGGCAACCTTCTAGAAAAAGAATTCAGAATAATGACAGTGAAGATGATCCAGGACCTCGGAAAAAGAATGGAGGCAAAGATCAAGAAGATGCAAGAAATGTTTAACAAAGACCTAGAAGAATTAAAGAAAAACAAACAGAGATGAACAATACAATAACTGAAATGAAAAATACACTAGAAGGAATCAATAGCAGAATAACTGAGACAGAAGAACAGATAAGTGACCTGGAAGACAGAATGGTGGAATTCACTGCTGCAGAACAGAATAAAGAAAAAAGAATGAAAAGAAATGAAGACAGCCTAAGAGTCCTCTGGGACAACATTAAATGCAACAACATTCACATTATAGGGGTCCCAGAAGGAGAAGAGAGAGAGAGAAAGGACCCAAGAAAATATTTGAAGAGATCAGAGTTGAAAACTCCCCTAACATGGGCAAGGAAATAGCCACCCAAATCCAGGAAGTGCAGAGAGTCCCATACAGGATAAAACCAAGGAGAAACACACCAAGACACACAGTAATCAAACTGGCAAAAATTAAAGACAAAGAAAAATTATTGAAAGCAGCAAGGGAAAAAATGAAAAATAACATACAAGGGAACTCCCATAAGGTTAATAGCTGATTTCTCAGAAGAAACTCTACAAGCCAGAAGAGAGTGGCAGGAAATATTTAAGGTGATGAAAGGGAAGAAACTACAACCAAGATTACTCTACCCAGCAAGGATCTCATTCAGATTCGATGGAGAAATCAAAAGCTTTACAGACAAGCAAAAGCTAAGAGAATTCAGCACCACCAAACTAGCTCTACAACAAATGCTAAAGGAATTTCTCTAAGTGGGAAACACAAGAGAAGAAAAGGACCTACAAAAACAAACCCAAAACAATTAAGAAAATGGTAATAGGAACATACATATCGATAATTACCTTAAACGTGAATGGATTAAATGCTCCAACCAAAAGACACAGGCTCGCTGAATAGATACAAAAACAAGATCCATATATATACTGTCTACAAGAGACCCACTTCAGACCTAGGGACACATACAGACCGAAAGTGAGGGGATGGAAAAAGATATTCCATGCAAATGGAAATCAAAAGAAAGCTGGAGTAGCAATACTCATATTAGATAAAATAGACTTTAAAATAAAGAATGTTACAAGAGACAAAGCAGGACACTACATAATGATCAAGGGATCAATCCAAGAATAAAATATAACAATTATAAATATATATGCACCCAACATAGGAGCACCTCAATACATAAGGCAACTTCTAAAAGCTATAAAAGAGGAAATCGACCGTAACACAGTAATGGTGGGGGACTACAACACCTCACTTACACCAATGGACAGATCATCCAAACAGAAAATTAATAAGGAAACACAAGTTTTAAATGACACAATAGACCAGACAGATTTAATTGATATTTATAGGACATTCCATCCAAAAACAACAGAATACACTTTCTTCTCAAGTGCGCACGGAACATTCTCCAGGATAGATCACATCTTGGGTCACAAATCAAGCCTCAGTAAATTTAAGAAAATTGAAATCATATCAAGAATCTTTTCTGACCACAAAGCTGTGAGATTAGAAATCAATTACAGGGAAAAAAACATAAAAAACACAAACACATGGAGGCTAAATAATACGTTACTAAATAACCAAGAGATCACTGAAGAAATCAAAGAGGAAATGAAAAAATACCTAGAGACAAATGCCAATGAAAACACAATGATCCAAAACCTATGGGATGCAGCAAAAGCAGTTCTATGAAGGAAGTTTATAGCAATACAAGCCTACCTCAAGAAACAAGAAAAATCTCAAATAAACAATGTAAGCTTACACCTAAAGGAACTAGAGAAAGAAGAACAAACAAAACCCAAAGTTAGCAGAAGGAAAGAAATCATAAAGATCAAAGCAGAAATAAATGAAATAGAAACAAAGAAAACAATAGCAAAGATCAATAAAACTAAAAGCTGGTTCTTTAAGAAGATAAATAAAATTGATAAACCATTAGTCAGCCTCATCAAGAAAAAAAGGGAGAAGACTCAAATCAATAGAATTAGAAATGAAAAAGGAGAAGTAATAACTGACACTGCAGAAATACAAAGGATCATGAGAGATTACTACAAGCAACTATATGCCAATAAAATGGACAACCTGGAAGAAATGGACAAATTCTTAGAAAAGCACAACCTTCCCAGACTGAACTAGGAAGAAATAGAAAATATAAACAGAACAATCACAAACACTGAAATTGAGACTGCGATTAAAAATCTTCCATCAAACAAAAGCCCAGGACCAGATGACTTCACAGGTGAATTCTATCAAACATTTAGAGAAGAGCTAACACCTATCCTTCTCAAACTCTTCCAAAATATAGCAGAGGGAGGAACACTCCCAAACTCATTCTTCGAGGCCACCATCACCCTGATACCAAAACCAGACAAAGATGTCACAAAGAAAGAAAACTACAGACCAATAACACTGATGAAAATAGATGCAAATATCCTCAACAAAATACTAGCAAACAGAATCCAGCAACACATTAAAAGGATCATACACCATGATCAAGTGGGATTTATCCCAGGGATGCAAGGATTCTTCAGTATATGCAAATCAATCAATGTGATAAACCATATTAACAAATTGAAGAATAAAAACCATATGGTCATCTCAATAGATGCAGAAAAAGCTTTTGACAAAATTCAACACCCATTTATGATAAAAAACTCTCCAGAAAATGGGCATAGAAGGAGCCTACCTCAACATAACAAAGGTCATATATGACAAACCCACAGCAAACATCATTCTCAATGGTGAAAAACTGAAAGCATTTCCTCTAAGATCAGAAAAAAGACAAGGATATCCACTCTCACCACTACTATTCAACATAGTTTTGGAAGTCCTAGCCACGGCAATCAGAGAAGAAAAAGAAATACAAATTGGAAAAGAAGAAGTAAAACTGTCACTGTCTGCAGATAACATGATACTATACATAGCGATCTTAAAGATGCCACCAGAAAACTACTAGAGCTAATCAATGAATTTGGTAAAGTTGCAGGATACAAAATTAATGCACAGAAATCTCTTGCATTCTTATACACTAATGATGAAAAATCTGAAAAAGAAATTAAGGAAACACTCCCATTTACCATTGCAACAAAAAGAATAAAATACCTAGGAATAAACCTACCTAGGGAGACAAAAGACTTGTATGCAGAAAACTATAAGACACTGATGAAAGAAATTAATGATACCAACAGATGGAGAGATATACCATGTTCTTGGATTGGAAGAATCAATATTGTGAGAATGACTATACTACCCAAAGCAATCTACAGATTCGATGCAATCCCTATCAAATTACCAATGGCATGTTTTACGGAATCAGAACAAAAAATCTTAAGATTTGTATGGAGACACCAAAGACCCCGAATAGCCAAAGCTGTCTTGAGGTAAAAAAATGGAGCTAGAGGAATCAGACTCCCTGACTTCAGACTATACTACAAAGCTACAGTAATCAAGACAATATGATACTGGCACTAAAAAAAGAAATCCAGATCAATGGAACAGGATAGAAAGCCCACAGATAAACCCACACACTTATGGTCAACTAATCTATGACAAAGGAGACAAGGATATACAATGGAGAAAAGACAGTCTCTTAAATAAGAGAAAACTGGACTGCTACATGTCAAAGAATGAAATTAGAACACTCCCTAACACCACACACAAACATAAACTCAAAATGGATTCGAGACCTAAATGTAAGACCAGACACTATAAAACTCTTAGAGGAAAAACACTCTGACATAAATCACAGCAAGATCTTTTTTGATCCACCTCCTAGAGTAATGGAAATAAAAACAAAAATAAACAAATGGGACCTAATGAAACTTAAAAGCTTTTGCACAGCAAAGGAAACTACACACAAGACGAAAAGACAACCCTCAGAATGGGAGAAAATATTTGCAAACAAATCAACGGACAAAGGATTAATGTCCAAAATATGTAAACAGCGCATGCAGCTCAATATTAAAAAAAGAAACAACCCAATCCAAAAATGGCCAGAAGACCTAAATAGACATTCTCTAAAGAAGACATACAGATGGCCAAGAAGCACATGAAAAGCCGCTCAACATCACTAATTATTAGAGAAATGCAAATCAAAACTACAATGAGGTATCACCTCACACCAGTTAGAATGGGCATCATCAGAAAATCTACAAACAACAAATGCTGGAGAGGGTGTGGAGAAAAGGGAACCCTCTTGCACTGTTGGTGGGAATGTAAACTGATACAGCCACTATGGAGAACAGTATGGAGGTTCCTTAAAAAACTAAAAATAGGGCTTCTATCGTGGCACAGTGGTTGAGAGTCCGCCTGCCGATGCAGGGGACACGGGTTCGTGCCCCGGTCTGGGAAGATCCCACATGCTGCGGAGCGGCTAGGCCCACAAGCCATGGCCGCTGAGCCTGCACATCCGGAGCCTGTGCTCCGCAATGGGAGAGGCCACAACAGTGAGAGGCCCACGTACAGCAAAAAACAAACAAACAAACAAACAACTAAAAATAGAATTACCATATGACCCAGCAATCCCACTACTGGGCATATACCCTGAGAAAACCATAATTCAAAAAGACACATGCACCCCAATGTTTATTACAGCACTATTTACAATAGCCAGGTCATGGAAGCAACCTAAATGCCCATCGACACAAGAATGGATAAAGAAGATGTGGTACATATATACAATGGAATATTACTCAGCCATAAAAAGGAATGAAATTGGGTCATTTGTAGAGACGTGGATGAATCTAGAGACGGTCATACAGAGTGAAGTAAGTCAGAAAGAGAAAAACAAATATCGTATATTATCGCATATATGTGGAACCTAGAGAAATTGTACAGATGAACCGGTTTGCAGGGCAGAAATAGACACACAGATGTAGAGAACAAACATATGGACACCAAGGGGGGAAAGCGGTGGGGGGTGGTGGTGGTGGTGTGATGAATTGGGAGATTGGGATTGACATGTATACACCAATGTGTATAAAATGGATGACTAATAAGAACCTGCCATATAAAAAAATAAATAAAATTCAAAAAAACCCCACCAAAACCAAAAAAAACCCAGAAGACAACTGTCATGTCAACACAACACTTAAAACCCATCAACAGCTTCCTAGTGCTCCTAGGAGAAAATCCAAATAAACCTCAGGGGCCTTGTAGGACTTGGCCCTTGCTCACTCACACCATTTCCCCCAGTCTCGACCCGAATGCCCCATGCCCCAGCTGTGCTGGCTTCTTCCAGCTCCTCCAAGACACCCGCTCACCAGAGGGGCTTCCTGCCCGGCATAGAATCCTGCATGCCTGCACACACACACTCACACGTGCACACAAACACCTAATTCCTCCTCACCCTCGGCTGTGGCATCTTTCCCAGAAAGGGTCCCCCATGGACCGTTCACTCCCTCGGTCTCTGTTTGCTGAGCACCCAGCCCTGCTCGCTGCATCACCGTGACAGCTGCAATTAGGCACTAATTAGGCATCAGTTATCCACCTCCCTTCTTCCTAAGGCCCATCCCTTTTGATGAGCACTGCCACCCCAGGACCTGGTCCTGTACCTGGCCTGCGGCAGTCCTTCAATAAACATCACTGAGGAACAAAGGCTCTGACAAGTCTCGCTGCAAAGACTGTTTAACCTCATCTAGCCCAGCGTTTCCCCTAACATAGTTGAGCATGAAACCGTGCTTTCCTTTAAGCCCCATCACTCTTCCGAGGAACAGTTTGAAACTGTAGATCAAGGTTCTAGCTGGTCCAACTTCCACCAAAATTGTGCTCTCCGGGGTCTATGTGTCCCAAGACACAATGGACCAAATGTCAGATGGTGAAATGGTGGACGTGGCAGGGAGTCGGGCAGACATGCCCTTGGCCATGAAACCACAGGCTTGGGCTCAGGGTGGACGCCCTGCCTGGAGTAGAGAGATTCAGGAGTGACGTGGAGGAAGGTGCTTCCCAGTGGGTCCCACCTAAAGTCCCACCTGAGCAGAGAAGCCAGGGGAGGACCCCCAGGTTCTAGGTGGCACAATTAGCTTTCACTATGTCCACACTGTGGGGGAAACAGCGGGCCCTTCGGAAATGCCAGGCGGTGTGAAACACTTCCTAACTGGGATATGCATTTGGGGCCGAGCAGTGGGTGGCTGGCCACCGTCCCCTCTGCCGCCGTCCGCTCTGCCAGCTGGGACACCTGGTTCCCTCATTTCCTTTGCTCTGACAGTCACAGCCATGGGGGATGCGCCGAAAGGCTCTCCCTCTACTTACAGTCTCCTGGGAGCTCTTCCTCCTGCTGAATTAACTTGAAAGACAAGTTTCCACAGACGTGACCCATCATTAAATACAACTGCAGGACGATTTTCCTCGGCTGGGGATGCTTGCGGTGGGCGGGAGACTGGGCCATCTGGGTCTCGTCACTGTCCCCACCACACGCAGCCTCTCTGTGTCTACTTTGGCGCTGCTACACGTCCTCAGGCTGAGTTCCCGGCAGAAGGGACAGGAGGACAGGCGGCTTTGTCCTCTGCCCAGCCGTGTCCTTGCCCCGGCCTTGGGCACAAAGGGAGAGCAGAACCCCACCGGCCAGGCTGGCTCAGCAGGGGCCTCAGGCTTCACAAAGAGGGCAGGGTGGCCAGAGAGACGTCTCTGGCCCGCAGAGTTTCTGGAGGTCACTGCCAGGCTAGGCACCCTGGAAGCCTGGGGTCTCTGTTTAGCAAGCCCCGGGGTGAGGCTCCACAAGGCACAGACGTGCCTGGAGTCCAAGCCAGCCAGGCTGGGAGGCAGGGTGGGTTAGCGGGAGGCTTTTGTAGCCAAATGCCTCTGCCTGCACAGGGCAGGGGGTGGGGGGCAGTGCTGCCGTGAAAACAGGTGTTTGACAGGCAGGCCTCGTGCTCAAAGGAGCCGGACGCTGATTAGAGGTGAGAGAGCCAGGTTTTATTCGGTCCTGTTGTGATATAGGAAAAAGCTGTGCTCGTCTCCGAGGGCAGCAGAGACAGCTGGGGGTTTATAGGCAGGGAGCAGTGAGGGCGTCCTTAAGTGGAAAATTACTAAAAGGAGACAATGGGAGGGGGATTCTTCCTAAAGGCAGGTCAAGGCGTAGACATCAAAGATGAGGACAAGGGGCTTGGTCAGATGGCAAGGGTGGGGTGACATAGCAGGATTCTCTGCCGAGACTGGCTTAGGCAGGCCCTGGACCAGCCCTGCCGAAAAGAGGGCTCAGGGGGAACCTGTCTAAAGGATTGGTCAAGAAGAGCCCTTGCCCGGCTTCAGCCTGAGGAGGGGCTCTGAGTTTGGGGGGCAGGCAGGGTTGAGCCTCAGGCTCCAGACAGAGGGTTCCCTCACCATGGCTCCATCTGATGGGAGGGGGAAACAAGATTTATCCCTCACAGGTCCTGGAGGGTACAGGGCATGCCCAGGGCCACATAGCGAGGTGGTGGGGAGAGAGGTGACCCCAGGCTCTGCCTTTATTAGGGTCCGAGGGAGGCGTGTCTGGGGTTTCGAGGGGTCACTCATGGGCTAACTGAAGCATAAGAGTGAGAATTAGGGCTCAGGAAACCGGAGGCCGGGTCACTAAGCACCTGGTTACCTAGGTCCTCCAGGACCTTCTGAAAGGGCAGCTTCACGGTCGCGGGGGCCTGGATTCCTACCTGTTTTGCAGGTGGCTGTACCATGCAGCGGGCAATACGTTCATTCAAGACGGACGTCTTGGGCTTCCCTGGTGGCGCAGTGGTTGAGAGTCCGCCTGCCGATTCAGGGGACACGGGTTCGTGCCCTGGTCCGGGAGGATCCCACATGCCGCGGAGTGGCTGGGCCTGTGAGCCATGGCCACTAAGCCTGCGCGTCCGGAGCCTGTGCTCCACAGCGGGAGAGGCCACAGCGGTGGAGGCCCGCGTACCGCAAAAAAAAAAAAAAAAAAAAAAGACGGACGTCTTTTGAAACAGATACCTCGGGGGGACCAAAACCTAACGTCAGGCATTTACATTTCCGATTCATCTGGGACCCGCGCCCTGTCCCTCCTGCCAGCTCCCTGAGTCCTTCAAAACTGCTGTGGATGGTGCCAGTGCAGCTCTGATGCGCCCCGGCTGCAGCCCAGCCGCGTCCCGGGAGCATCCCAGGCTGCCCCTCCCACCATTCCCCTCCCTGCCCTGCCACTCCCCTCATCACGCACACACTTAATTAGTTCTTTATTCTAAGAATTGACGGCACCTGCAATCTGTGTTTTTATTAAATGTTAGATAAAATAAACTCTCTGTAATTTTCATTTTTTTAAAATCGTTTCAATCAAGCCTTTTACTTTTTTTCCACTCTTTAGAATGTGGTTCTCATGGTAGCTCCCTGGACCCGCAGCATCAGCATCATCTGGGAGTGTGTTAGTGATGAATATGCTCAGGCCCACCCTGACCTGCTGAAGCGGGAAATATGTGGGTGGGGGAGCCATCCGAATTTTAACAAGCCCCCAGGAGATTCTAATGCACGCTAGAGGTTGAGAACCACTGGTTTAGAGTAAAATTTTAGTCTCCTTAGCTATCAAGCCCTCCTGTATTTCCTTTCTTTATGGTCATACACGTTTGAGGAGAACCCGCCCTCAGGGCCTGGGTTCCCTTCAATGAGCCCACTGGTTACGTGAAGAGCAGGTGCTTCAAAGGCTCCGGTTCGCCCCATGGCTGCAGAGTGGAATCACCTGGGAAGCTGCCCGAGCTCAGGGTTCTGGCCCCACCCCCAGGTGGGCAGGGCCAAAAGCCTGGATGTTCACATCTTCCCTTGGCTCTAAGTGTGGACAGGTGTGGAAACCTGGCCCGGGAGGGGTCAGTGCCCCTCAGAGGAGAGTCTTGCTGCCCTTGGCCCATTGTAGTGGAACAGTCGCTGTGAGAGGCCCGTGTACTGCAAAAAACCCCCCCAAAACCCAAAAAGAAACAGTAGCAAAAAGCTGCAAGACAACGGCTTTACCACTGAAACAGCACCATTCCTCCCACACGCTCCGTGTTTCCACGGACCATCAGACCATCGTCCTGTTTGCCTGAGATTCAAGTTTAACTCCAGACTTCAGGGGAGGGAGAGAGATACCTGGGCCCTGGGGGATGAGCCTCTGCTGGAAGGCCTTCTCGGCTTTGTTTGTAAAACAAAACGTTCTTTGAATATAGTGAGTCAGGAAAGAAGAATTTGAAGGAGGTCTGGAAATGAAATTTCCTGCCTGTGGTTGGACTCAGCCCATCTGTCTCTAAATCTACCCCAAGGATATTCATTGCACTGTGACCAGGCTGTCCCTGCATCCGCCAGACTCCTATGGTGTGGGCAGGTAATCTGGGAAGCAGGGCGGCTACCAGCACAGGCAGGGCTGCGGAGACGAGCCTTCGATTCTGTGGATGCCATCCCCAGTCCCCCTGTGGTCTCTCCTGTGACTGGGGGATTTGTCACCTCCTGCCTGGCCTCCGTCCCTGAAGGCTTCTTAAGCAATAAGGCACTATGAATCTCAGTCCTTTTGATAGGGACAGAGTAAAGATACAGAGTAGGTGATTAAATAGTTAATCCCACTAAAGGATCGTAAGTAAAGGAAAAAGTATGGGAGACCCTTGTAAGTTAATGATCGCTCAAGAAATCAGGTTTGCTTAACCACAAAACCAAGCAGGCTTGCTTAGCAACAAAACCATGCAACAGAAGCATGAGACATGCCCCCAAACGATAACACAATGGTGGCACGAGACCCACATCATGCCCAGTGAGGTCAGTAAGTTAATGACTTTTAGGACATGGTCCTCTGCTCACACTAAGAACAAAAATATAAGGAAAAGGTGACACTATACTGAAACCTGAGATGACATCATATTTTAGAATATGTTATCGCTCATTTCCATTGCACCATGACAGTGTCAGCTTGAACATGTAGGGACAAGAAAACTCCCCCGCTGACCTGGAGGAGGAATTGATGACGGAAGCGTGACGTCTACTCAAGAATGAGGAAGAAGGCGGTCTTTTTCCCCTCACCACTTTTCCTTTGATTATAAAAATGTAGCCACAAAGTTCTTGGTGCGGCACTCCCTTGCCTGACCGCTTATATCTGTCACAAGCATCCTATACTAATAGGCTCTTTCCTAACCTGTCACCCTGCTTCTCGCTGAATTCCTTCTGCTCCGAGATAGAAGAACCTATGCTCTACTGAGTACCGACTGAGACGCGTTCTGCTGCTTTCACTTTGATCTCTTGTGTCTTTCTTTGCTGGTGGGAAAGCACTAATAAGAATCCCGGGTTGTCAGCCATCACTGTGTGCCAGAACTTGAGACTTTCTGAAGGAAACCCAGGAAAGTCCAGGGCACACTCAGACCACTTGGTAACCTGGTTGTTGCCAGCAGAAGTGACACGGCTGCCTGGTTCCCGGGGACCTGTCAGGAATCCAAAAGAATTCCTTTATGGTTCTCAGAGGGGTCTGGAACTTTCTCAGGACCCCGCCCATTTTGTAATTAGTGGAGCCATGTTTGGAATCTGATATTCCAATTCACCAAATGCTGCTGGCTTGGCCCCTCAAGGGACTACTTTAATCGCGAAGATTTAAGATCTTCAAACTCCAGAGCCTCCTACCTGAAGGGTGATCCCCTGACCAGACCACCTGGGAAACCGCTGGAAACAAAGACTCTCCAACCCCACCCTGTGACTCCATCAGAACCTAAATTTACCCCATCCTCAGGTGATTCAGGACAAAGCCCTGTTCCAGAGATGGGGAGATAGAAATGGGGTATGTGAGGTGGGTGGGGGTGGGGGGCTGGAGCCATCCCGCCCCACAGAAAAATGGTCTTAATGAAAGACACAAAAAATGGTATATTTAACTTTGTGCAGCCATTATGGAAAACAGTATAGAGGATCCTTAAAAAACTTAAAATAGTGTTACCATATGATCCAGCAATCCCACTCCTAGGCATATGTCCAGAGAAAACTCTAATTCAAAAAGATACATGCACCCCAACGTTCATGGCAGCACTATTTACAATAGCCAAGACATGGAAGCAACTTAACTATCCATCAACAGATGAATGGATAAAGAAGATGTGGTATATATATACAATGGAATATTACTCAGCCATAAAAAAGAATGAAATCATGCTGTTTGCAGCAACATGGATGGACCTAGAGATTATTATACTAAGTGAAGTAAGTCAGACAGAGCAAGGCAAATATCATATGATTTCACTTATATGTGGAATCTAAAATATGATACAGGGAATTTCCTGGCAGTCCAGTGGTTAAGACTCCATACTTCCACTGCAGGGGGCGCAGGTTCCATCCCTGGTTAGGGAACTAAGATTCTGCCAGCCACGTGGCATAGCCAAAAACAAAAAACAAAAAACAAAAAGAGTAAAATATGATACAAATGAACTTATTCACAAAACAGAAACAGACTCACAGACATAGAAAACAAACTTAAGGTTACCAGAGGGGAAAGCGGGGTGCGGGGAAGGGATAAATTAAGAGTTCGGGATTAGCAGATACAAACTACTATATATATAATAGATAAACAACAAGGTCCTACTGTATAGCACAGGGAACTATATTCAGTATCTTGTAATAAACTATAATGGAAAAGAATATGCAAAAAAAAATAGTACATTTACCAGTGAGAACCTGCCCAAGCTAACCAAAATAGCAGGATCCTACGCTCTGGATAGAGTTTGTTTTTTCAAGTTTTGAAGGGCAGTTACATGTGTCTTTGAATAAAACCAGGAAAACAAATCAATTATTTAATTGATGATCTCTGACATGACAGAGAGAGGTTTTAAAAAATTAACAGACTTTTTTGGGAGGAATTTTAGGTTTACAGAAAAATTGACCAGAAAGTACAGAGTTCCTATATGTCTCTTACCCTCTCACTGCCCCCTCAACCCCCTTTTTCCTATTATTAACATCTTGTATTCATGTGGGACATCTGTTACAACTGATGAGTCAATACTGACATAGTATTCTTAATTCTGAGGTCCGTAGTTTACATTAGGGTTCATCTTGGTGTTGTACATTCTCTGGGTTTGGACAAATGGATGATGCTATGCATCCAGCACTATAGTATCATACGGAGTAGTTTCACTGCCTTAAATATCCTCTGTGCCCCACCTAGTCATCCCTCCCTCCTCCGTAACCCTGGTAACCATTGATCTATTTATTGTCTCCATAGTTTTGCCTTTTCCAGAATGTCCTGTAGTTGGAATCAAACAGTAGCCTTCTCAGATTGGTTTCTTTCACTTGGCAAAATGCATCGAAGGTTCCCTCCTCCATGTCTTTTTATGACTTAATAGCTCATTTCTTCTCACCACTGAATAATATTCCATTGTCTGAATGTACCACAGTTTATTTATCCATAACCTACTGAAGGACATGTTGGTTGCTTCCAAATTTTTGTGACTGTGAATAAAGCTGTGATAAACATTTGTGTGTTGGTTTTTGTTTGACACTGTCTTCAACACCTTTGGGTAAATACCAAGGAGTGTGATTGCTGGATTGTAAGAAACCGCCAAACTCTCTTCCAAAGTGGCTGCACCATTTTGTACCCCCACCAGCAATGAATGAGAGCTCCTGCTGTTCCGCATCCTCGCCAGCGTTTGGTATGGTCAGTGCTCTGGACTTTAGCCATTCTAA
This sequence comes from Mesoplodon densirostris, assembly GCF_025265405.1. Taxonomy (NCBI): domain Eukaryota; kingdom Metazoa; phylum Chordata; class Mammalia; order Artiodactyla; family Ziphiidae; genus Mesoplodon; species Mesoplodon densirostris. The sequence goes on along the minus strand of NC_082678.1, from coordinate 16,610,366 downwards.
TGTGCGTGTAGTCGTGTCTCATTGTTGCTTTACGTGCCTCTTCCCCGATGACATATGATATGGAGCATCTTTTCATGTGCTTATTTGTATCTGTGTATCTTCTTTGACGAGGTGTCTATTTAGAACTTTGGCCCAGTTTTTCGTGCGGAGGAGAAATCTTTTAAAACATGATATTAAAAAAATCCACAGCCACACAGTGTATGATTCCATGTGTATAAAATGCCCAGAATAGGCAGATCCACAGAGACAGAGAGGAATTAATCAGTGGTCGCCGGGGAAGGCGTGGGTGACTGCTGCTTGGTGCAGGGTTTCCTTTTGAGAAGATGAAGGAGTTCTGGAACTGGATAGAGGAGATAGGTGCACAACATTCTGAATGTACTAAATGCCACTGAGTGGTTAACTTTAAAGCAGTTAAGATGGTAAATTTCATGATATGTATTCACCACGATTTTAAAAAAGAGAGAGAGAGAGAAAGCGGCCTCCATGATGAGGGTGTGAAAGCACTGAAGTAAATCCAGGGCACCTGCCCAGACGGTGAGGGTCAATGGGATTGGCGTGCCGGTAGCTCCCCTTCGGACCCTCCCTCGGTACTGGAGCACCGGCTCCCAGAGACGCCCCCTCCACCTCCCCCTTCAAGATCCAGGCTGCCCTCTCGCCCCACTCAGGTCACAATCACTGCGATACATCCCTCCCTTTGCACGAGCCTGTGCCAGCAATCCAGGCATGACTCTGTCCCTCACAGAGTCACCAAAAATGCCCCAAAGCCGAAGCACCCAGTCCTCAGCAGGGCAAGGTCGTCATTCACTCCTGGCCGTGGCCTTCACCAGGCACCAGCCCCACTCACCTCCCACCTCTCTGCCTGGCGTTTTGGGATGTTAAAGGTCAGCTCTCCCTCCCTGGCTCCATTCAGGACCCTCAGTCATGAGGGGATGGAAGAGGGAGCTACAGCTTCTGCTTATCTGATATCCCTTTGCCACGATTAAAAACAACTCCGTGTTTAAAGAGCTCACCGTAAAACCGAAGAGGTCTGAATTGAAAATGACATGTTCCTGGAGCAAAAGTCAAGACGCAGGCCCAACTCCCAGACCACTCCTCAACACGGCTCAATCCATCTCCAGCCGGAGTGGAATGCCACTTCCTCAGCTCCTCCCTGGGGCTTGGCCCCCTCCTCACTGAGTACAGGGCTTCCTGGCTCACCCGGGAGGGTCCGGCTCTGAGGACACTCACCAGCTCCTGCCCATGGTGAGCCCCTCTCTGCAGCCAGCTCGGCTTCTCCGGGAAGGAGCGTTTGCAGAGGACCAGCACGGACCCCACCACTGGGCACTTATCCACTGGCCGATGCTCTGCCTTTGCTTCCCTGAATCCTGTGAGGCCAGTGCTTCTGATCCCACAGTAGAGATGGCGGGGGACCGGGAAGGGCGTGCCGGCCCCCCCAAGGCACTAGGTGGTGTACCCTTGTCACCGTTAACCAGTGAAGACTGAGGTACATCCTAACACCCCTCGGACTGTGAGGGTCCCAGGGTGATGCACCTGACACTCTGGGCTTCACTCAGTGCAGTCGCCCCCAGATGTTGAAGCTAGAACAGCTTCCTTCTCCTGGCCCCTAACCTAGACCGCCCAGCCCCTGAATCCTTTCTGCAGCCCCCAATCCCCACCCCAAGCCTTTGCCTTGGCTGCCAGTGGCCCCGGGCCCTGCACGGCCATGCCCGGCCATGCCCAATTGGTCTCTTTCCCAATCTTCTGCCCAGACACTGAAGGAGATGACTTTCCCACTTTCCAAGGGTGTGGCCCTGTGGGGACAGAGCTGGTCTCATCACCTGTAACTCACAGGCCTCCTGGTTAAATGGTTTTCTGAGAGGGGGGAAAACACAATTACGTGCTGTGCTGGGAACACTGCGGTTGCATCTGTGGAGATTGGGTTTCCTGAAATACAAAAACCCTGAGCTCTCAGCCTCTCCCAGTCTTACCAGGACTTCACAGAGGCAGGCCTGCTGCAAGAGTCCCCTTTAAGTTCACAGCCCACCTTAGGGGTCTTGGGGGCCAGCACACTTTTTCTGTAAAGGACCAGAGAGTAACTAGTTTAGGTTTTGGAATCTAGATGGTCTCTGTGTCAACCGCTCAACTCCGCCATCGTACTTCTGAAGCCACCACAGACACGTGGATGATGGGTGTGGCCGTGTTCCCATAAAATGCTACTTCCAAAAACAGGCAGAGGGGCCTGATTTGGCCTGCAGACCTTATGGCTGATCCCTCCCTAGAGAAAGGAGAAGGGAAGGAAGATATTGACCAGCTTCATTTTCCTTTATTCATGAGTTCAAGATCCCTCAAGAAGGGGCAGCCCATGAAGGCCCTGCTCCCCTCACTTTGCTGGGGGACATCCTTGACTGTGTGTCCCCCAGTACATATGTTTGTTTCTGAATTATAGCCATGTGCTATAGTACTGATAGATACTTTACAAAACCTACAAAAAGAGAACATTTAAAAGGATGACAAGGATGAAATGAGCTATTTAAATTTTTTAAAAATCTAATTTGTTAGAAGCATAAGAAACTTTGTAATTAAAAATACTTTAAAAAGTTTATTAAACTATTGCTGATTTGGTGGTATGAGTTGTTTTTAAGGCATTTTTTTAAAATTAGGAGTTTTTAGTATATGTGCTGCTGAAGCGAGCACAAAATTTAGGGGTTAACATACAACATTGTATTAATTTAATGTGTACAATGTGATGATATATATATATATATATATATATATATATATAGAGAGAGAGAGAGAGAGAGAGAGAGAGAGAGAGAGAGAGAGAGAGAGAGAGAGAGGGAAATGATTACCACAGGACGGTTAGTGAATACCTCTATCACATCACATAATTACCATTTTTTGTCGTGGTGGTAGTGAAAATATTTAAGATCTACTGTCTCAGCAACTTTGAAGTAAAGGATACAAAATCGTTAACTGTAGTCACCGCGCTGTACACGAGCTCCCCAGAACTCACTCATCTTCTAACTGGAAATTTTACCCTGTGACCAACCTCTCCCCTTTTCCCACCCACAGTCCCTGGAAACCACCATTCTACTCTCTGTTTCTACAAGTTTGGCTTTTTTAGATTCTACATATAAATGAGATCACACAGTATTTGTCTTTCTCTGTCTGACTTCTCTCAGCATAAGGCCCTCAAGGCCCATCCATGTGGTCGCAAATAGCAGGATTTCCTTCTTTCTCGTGGCTGAATAATATTCCAGTGTGTATGTATACATACCACTTCTTCTTTATCCAGTCATTGGTTGACAGACACTTAGGTTGTTTCCATGTCTTGACTACTGTGAATAATGCTTCAGTGAACACAGGAGTTCAAATATCTCTTAAGAGACTGATTTCATTTCCTTCCAATATATACTCAGAACTGGTATTGCTGGATCATGTGGTGGTTTTCTTTTTAATTTTTTGAGGAACCTTCATACTGCTTTCCATAGTGGCCGCACCAATTTACATTCTCACCAACAGTGTGTAAGTGTTCCCTTTTCTCCACAGCCTCACCAACGCTTATCTCTTATCTTTTTGATAATAGCCATCCTAACAGGCAGGTATGAGGTGATATCGCACTGTGGTTTTGGTTTGCATTTCCCTGATGATTAGTGATGTTGAGCACCTTTTCATGTACCTGTTGGCCATGTGTATGTCTTCTTTGGAAAAATATCTGTTCAGGTTCTTTGCCCATTTTTAAATTGGATTATTTGCTTTTCTGCTATTAATTTGTATGAGTTCCTTATATATTTTGGATATTAATCCAGGGACTCTTCTAGTGTTATTTTAACCATTTTGTTGAATATTTAAAAATGTAACATCTTCCCGTTAGTTTACAAGAAAACCTGACCAACACGAGGGGAGATAGAAATTTACTAGCCAAATTTTTTTCTTTTTTTTCTTTTTTTTTTGGCTGTGCGCGGGCTTTCTCTAGTTGCGGTGAGTGGGGGCTACTCTTTGTTGCGGTGCACGGGCTTCTCACTGCGGTGGCTTCTCTTGTTGCAGAGCATGGGCTCTAGGTGCATGGGCTCAGTAGTTGTGGCTCGTGGACTCTAGAGCACAGGCTCAGTAGTTGTGGCACACGGGCTTAGTTGCTCCGCAGCATGTGGGATCTTCCCAGACCAGGGCTCAAACCCATGTCCCCTGCATTGGCAGGAGGATTCTTAACCACTGCACCACCAGGAAAGCCCACCAAAATTTTTTAAATTGCATAACTGGGTGGCTTAAAACAACAGAAATTTATTTCTCACAGTTCTGGGGATGGAGGTGCCAGCAGCTTTGGTTCTTGGTGAGGGTCCACTTCCTAGTTTGCAGACAGCTGACTTCCTGATAAGTCCTCACATGGTAGAGAGACTAAGAGCAAGATCTTAGGTGTCTCTTCTTATTAGGGCACTAATCCCATTGTGGGAGCCCCACCCTCATGACCTCACCTAACCTTCATCACGTCCCAAAGGCTCCACCTCCTAACACCATCACATTGGGGGTGAGGGCTTCAACATATGAATCTTAAGGGGACCCAATTCAGTCCATAACAGCCAGTAAGACAATCGTGGACATAAAATGGGATCATAAAAAATCATCTAAAAGAAAGCAGGAATAGGGAACAAGAGAACAGATGGGACACGTTGAAAAAAAATAGAAAGATGGTGGGTTTCAATCCATCCTACAATGATTACATTAACCATCCCCCTCCCAGAATGAGCCAGGCCTCAGCTGAGAGTGAAGAGGTGGGGTGGGAGCCCGAGAGACCAGGAAGGAAACTAGGACCAAGGAGAAGGTTTTTAGTGGATGAGAGAGAGAAGTTACGATTTAGAACTTTGGGTTTTAATGTCCAAAAATGAGACACTTCTGACGTTGAAAAGCAACCCACAGAGCTATGGAACCCGGCCGGGGAAATGCAGAGCTTCAGTACAACGGGGCATTACAGCGGGAAAGGGGCAAAGGTATAGGTCAGCTGGAGAGGCAGTGTCATTACAGACCTCGGGCTGGAAGACACCCACCTGTTCCTGGTCCTAGAAGATCTGAGGGTTCCTGAGCTCAGATCCACAGACAGTGACCATCCCCCCTACAAGGTAAATGGAAAGGCTTGCCAGTAAGGAGCAAAGCTGATCTGATGTTGTTTCTATCTTTGGATTTGCAAAGCAGGTGACACCGAAGGTTTTACAAGATGGGCTCTTTCCTTGCCGCTCCGTTCACTGTTGTTTAACACCCATGGGTGACCACTCTTGTGAGGTCCCAGGCTGGGGGTGGTTGGAACTGGTTTCCAAAACTCTAAGTGTGTTTATGAAAGAGCAGGAATGGGCTGGCCAGGGTCGAGAAAGAGGGCAGGGCCTCTCAGAGCTGAAGAGCCGACCCCTCAACCCCTTGGTGCAAGCATCTCGCAGGCTTCTTCTGACAGTCGTTTCCACTGGGGCGGGGGAGCTCCCTGCCACCTTGGTGGAGCCAAAACTGATCCCAGAGGAGCCAGGAGGCATGTGGCTCAGCTCACTCCCCCAACACGCATGCTGCCCCAACCAGGGGCTATGAAGGGGCCTCTCCAGGAGCCCTCCCTCCACTGGGACAAAGGTACAGAGGGTGAGAGCCACGGGGTCTGGGACTCCAGCCCTGGAACTGTGAGCTCCAGGGCTAAAGCCCACCCACCAGTGTTTCGCTCATTCCTGAATCCCCGGCACCTGGCACGGTTCCTGGAATAGAGTTGGCTCAAGAAATAGTTGAGATGAATTAATTGTTGATTTATAAAAAGTGAAGCAGAAACCATGACTGAAACCTAACAGTCCATTAAAAATGTGCAGCATTTACTCGCCAGCCCTGGAACACTAGATACTGAGGAGGAACCACTCAGGGCTTGAAAGCAGGGAGGGGGCGGGGTGAGGAGCACGAGGCACCTGCTTCGGGTGCAAAATTTAAGGGAGTCCCCAACACTCAGGAATCAAGATAAACGATATGCAATGCAATACCTGAAGAATATCCAAGTGAATGCAAATAACGCATGATAACAAAATACCCAAGTTTCAAATAAAGACAGGATAAGCAGCAGTGGTACATTACAGTGTAGCGCAGGAGAGACTGACTTGAAGATACTTGAGCAGAGGACTGCAGGAATGAGGCAACCTAACTGGGTTTCCTTCCCCTCCACTCCCAGCCCCAAGCTCCCAGGCTTTTCTGAGCTAATTGGCTAGAGAACAGTGGGTGTCTGACAGGGGGAAAGGGGTTCCTGGGGCTCAGTTTAGTCCCCACAGAGAGGATCTGGGGCAGGTCTCATCTGTGGCTACTGGGGAAATGACCACGATGCAGCCCTCTGTCCCCACTCCAGGGCGTAGAGCCACCCCGCACCTGGGCCTGTGAGTCTGTTTCCAGGCGTGCAGTGGAATCAGCTCCCTCGGGCACTATGCCCATGAGAGTGCCGTGTGTTTGGAGAACATGCCTGGGAGCCGGCGTTTGGAGAACATTCTCCAAGAGATCAAACATACAAATAGCAACAGCCAGACCAAATATGACAATAGAACTCTGACTACAACTCCTGTAGCAATCAGGCCAAAATGGCCAGGACTTGGCCAGTGACTGCCAGCTTCCCTCGTTTTTGCCCCTGCTTTCAACTCAGGACCAACCTGGCAAAAACAAATATGCCCCCTAACCAATCACAAAGGATGTCCTGCTTCTAATTAGCATGCCAGCTCCCCTACGCCAACAGCCTCCAATTGCGGCTCACCCAAAGCCTTGCCTTTGTTCTGCGAGAAGCTTTCTACTGCTCTGGCTGCCACCCATCTCTCTCCCTCCCTCCATCCATCTCTCCATCCATCTCTCTCCAAACGCAGGTGATCGGACTGACTCCCTGCCCTGGCCAGCTCTGAGGAAGCAGCCTGTGCTCTTCTCGTTGGGATCCGCTTAGCTTACAGGAGCGTGGCCTGGGGCCCAGGTGCTGTCTTGGGTGCTGGTCTCTGAGTGGCTGAGCTGGTGAAGTAACAGTGCTCTGAGGGTCCTGGGCTGCTCCCTCCACCCAGAACGGCCCCCGCAACTCACTGGAAGGGATGCGGGGCACTCCTGAGAGACAGGATGGCGTCATGGGTAGGAGCCCAGACATGTAGCCAAGTGGCCAGGGTTTGCAGCACCAGCCTGCCTGCAGCCTTGGCCAGCCAGCCTCTCACGCCTCGTTTGAAAATGGGGGACAATGAAAGAGCCCCCTCATAGGGCAGCACGTGGATTAACAATGGATGCTAAGTCTCACCTATTATTATCACTTGTCTCCATTTTACATGTTGTCAAGTGGAACAATAAACTCACATGTTCTCATGCAGTTTTTTTCTCACCTTGAAAGCTAAAAAGTCCAAGGTCCCTGCTTTCACAGCAGCCTTTAGGCATCCCTGACACTCTAGTTCCAGCCCTTTGTGCACATTCTTAGATTTCGTTCTTTTCCTTCACAGTCGAACACCCGGTCCACTGGGGTGATGCCAATAGCACATAATTGTTGCTAAAAAAATTGCTAATTGCAGCAAGACTAATGGTTTCCCGGACTGTCTGCAATGTACTAAGTCTACAGGACCCCAGCGCCCTCCCTTGAAGCTGCTGCCCGCCGAGTTAAAATGAGCCCAGCGAGAACATTCCTTCCTCCTCCTGTTTAAGCATGAGGGGTGGTGGGTACCTGGTTTCTTAACCTTAGTCTTTTCTGTTACCTTTTGTTCTTCCTCGGGTTCTCTCTGCTCCCATCTCCGTTCAGAAATTCCCCCGGGCCCGTCCACGCGCTTCTGCTTCCAGTTCAAAGATCCCAGGCCCTCAGTGTTGACCTGACCCACAGGTGTCGAAGCATGGGTCTCAGTTCTCATCCTGCATAATAAGAAGCTTCCTGTTAAAATACAAATGTATTAATGGATAAGGACAACCATGCACGCTTTTCCATAGATGGGTTTACATCACCATTTAGAACCCCAAAACACCCAGCCAAGGGGTGGGGAACCCAACCAACTCAACAATCTCATCCCCTGCCCTGCTTTAGTTTTTCCCATAGAACATATCACCTTCTAAAACAGTGTTTAATTTACTTATTTATTATGTTTCTTCATTGTCTCCCTCCATTAAAAGTGTAGTTTCATGAGCTAAAGCAGTGCCTGGCACATAGTAAGTGCTCAAGAAATATTCACAGAAGGAATCCATGAATCATTCATGGCGTGCATGGTCCATGCTCAGTGACAGCCTGAGACTGCTTGTCCTGGGCCTGTGGTGAGCACAGAAATTGCAAGCAAATGTCCAGACACTCTGAAAGCTCCATGGCACCTAATTACATGGTCATTTTTTTCTGGTGGTTCATCTTTATCATGTTTTATGAAAGCATTAGTCGCATAATGGATTGGAAATTAATAACAAAGCAAAACAACTGGTCTTTTGCCACAGGTAATTTGAGAAGCAGCAGACTAGCAGACAAGAGGTCTGAGGGCCTGGAACACAGGAAAAGTGCATTTCTAAGGTACAAGTTTAAGTCAAGAGAGTCCAGAGCTGGGATGCTCTGTGCAGAGCGGCCACAAAGGCCCGGGGCAAGCAAGCCGGGTATTAAAATCCCTGTTGGTCAACAAGTCAGTAGCAAATGGTGAAGTCTCTTGTCTTTGTGGCATCAGGGAGTTTCACAAATGCAAATTTCGAAGACGGGCCAATACAAAAGGGCTCATTCTGCAGGGACAGAGTGTGTCTGTGTGGCAAGGTGACAGTCCCCAGTTAAACACTAACCTAGATGCCTCTAGGAAGGTATTTTGTAGATGTGATAAAAGCCCATAATCAATTGGCTTTACATAAGGGAAATGGCCTGGATAACCTGGGTAGGCCTCGCCCAATCAGCTGAAAGACCTTAAAAGCAGAGCTGCGGTTTCCCTGTAGAAGAAAGAATTCCAAGTGTGGCCAACAGCTTCGGCCAGTGCCCAGAATTTCCAGTCTGCCTATTTCCCGGCCCTATGAATTCAGACTTGCCTAGCCAGTCGTCACAATCACATAAGCCAATCCCTTGCAATAAGTCTACACACACACACACACACACACACACACACACACACACACACACACACACACACACACACACACACACACACACACACCTGCTGGTCCTGTTTCTTGGGTTGAACCCTGATTGACACAGAGTGTATTAGCAACTAGGGCGAAGTTTTGGTGTGGTCAGAATACGAGAAAATCACTAAAACCTCCAACTTCCGTTTATCCAAATATAACTGTCACTAGAACTCCTGCATCGTGGAGTAAGAAGCTGAACTTTCCATTTTCTCAATGCTTGGCAGCAAAGCATGGTCGTATTTTGTACCAAGGACACATCTTCTGCAAGTGCATAGCAGCCGGCATCAAAGACCACAGCCCAGCAAAGCTAATCCCGGTAGCTCTCTCTGGACCTAGTGTGGGCCACAGACCCAGCATAGGATGTAAGGCCATTTCTCAACATCTTAGTGAAATGAGATTCTGAGGAGGAAACTGAGGCACAGAGTGATGGGGTACCCTTCCCTAGGGCACTGAGCTAACAGGGAGGTGGGGCTGGTCTGCGGGCTGAGTCCTCATTTATCGATAGACTGGATGATCCCTAAGAGCCTCCTACCTCTGCATCCTGGGGTTTGGTCCACGAGACAGCAAACTCAGCATCAAATAGCAGCTGTCTGGTCTGGACAGCGAGCTTTTATTCTGTGAGCTTCATTACTGTTGTGATGCGTCCTACCCTGGCATCGCTGAACAGGCTTTGAGAACCTCTGAATTTTAAATCGACTTGATGAAGCTTCAAGACTCACCTGGGAGCACAGCTCTTGTTAGCATGGGCCTTAAAACCGTGGAGCATTTTTTCGCATTTAAACGTGCTGGGAGTGACTGAATCTTTCAAGGGCCAGTATTGGGTATATTTTCCCAGTGCTGGGTTTTAGCTCTTTTACACACTTATCCTGGGTTTGTCTCTCTAATGCACAAACGCACCAACAGTCGACTCTGACCTCAGCACCTGGCACTTTACTCTGTCTTTGCCCCGGAAACATGGGGAAATGCCTGCCCCATGGGAAAGCTTGGGGAAAGCTGCCGATCGCCAGTGGGGCTTCTTTCACATGGGAACCAACCGCACCGTGGGCATGGAAAACGGCTTCAGAAAAGCCAATCTGGGGCCCTCCCAGGACCCAAGACACACTGTGGTCTGCGGTCTGCCTGCTCATGGTGGGAGGGGTCTGAGGCTCTCCCCTCCTCCCAACCCTTTCCATTAGCTAGAGAACCTGCTTCTGCCCTTCTTCAGTGATTTGCAAAAACAGCCACAACTCTCAAGAGTCAGATAAGTCAAGTTACGCTAAGGAATGCTGAAATATACAAAGCCATCTGTTTGCTTTGAATATGCAGATATTTGACATAAACCATGAAACCGAGAGGAAATCTCCAACTTTCCAAATGTGAGGAAGGAGGTGCAGGGAAGGAACCCCAGCCCGACCCCACGCTCTCCTTGAAGGGAGCTGGCTGGCTGGGTCATTCCATCTGGAGGAAGCAGGAAGTTATGGAAACCAGATGCCCTGGGGACCCCTCGGAAATCAAAACAACGATAAAATGGGGGAGCAGAACTTTCCTTTGCAGACAGCCCTGGATTTTGTCATACAGGCTGGAGAGAGTTCCTGATTGATGTTTACATCTGTAAGTCATTTTCAGGATGTTTATAAAACTGAAGGGGAGAGAATAGCAGAAACACGACACATGCTGGGTCTTTAGAATAAAAATGGATTATCTGCTACTTGGAATGTGGTTAATGCTTTAAGTTGAGCAATCAGGGGAAAACCTAGAGTCGAGATCTGGAAATTTCATTTCTCCCCAGTCTGGTCTTTTCGTAAGGATTTTGTGCTTTGAGGGTGGTTCCTCTGAGTCTCCCAAACTCTCTCCACTTCCTTGTAGAGCAAAGTGATAATGGGGAAAACCAAAGTAGAAAACACCTATCAATGTTCTTTCCCAACCAGGGCAGAAGGGGGAACCTCTGGGCTTCAGACTGTGAGCTTACCTGTTGTGATGGTTAATTTTATGTGTCAATTTGGTTGGGCTAAGGGATGCCCAAATAGCTGGTCAAACAGTATCTCTGGGTGTGTCTTGTCAGGGCGTTTCTGGAAGAGATGAGCATTTGAACTGGTGGACAGAGGAAAGAAGATGGCCCGCCCCGATGTGGGTGGGCATCATCCACTCTGTGGAGGGTCTGAGTAGAACAAAAAGGCAGAGGAAAGGTGAATTTGCTCCCCGCTTGAGTGCGGACGTCCACCTCCTCCTCCCCTCAGACATCTGATTCTCAGGCCTTCAAACTCAGTCTGGGACTTACACCATCGGCCCCCCGGTTCTCAGATCTTCAGACTTGGACTGAACATCTGCAGCTTAGTTTAGTCACCAGCTTAGTTTAGAGGCTGGAGAAGGCTTGGAGCCTGCCTTACTACCCTGCCGGGATGGGTCCATGAAGCTTGTGCATCGTGATGACCTGCAGTAAATTAGGCAGAGAGGCTGGAACTGCCTTGGCAGAGCATTGAGGTAAGGGACAGAGGGCTCAGGGAAGGGGCGATGTTAGGATGACTTTGTTGTGTGAGATGAAAGAACCTACCACCTGACCGTGTTCCCCAGCAAAGCTCAAAGGACACCCCCTTTACAAAAGCAATAGGAAATGCTTTGGTGAGAGGGGCATTGACATGTTTGAGAGGCTCCAGGCTGGCTGTCCTCTGTGGGCCTGCAGTTTACAGTGGGGGTCCAGCCATGGGACTGGGCTCCCCAGCGTCAGTGAAGATGATGTGATTACAGAGTGGAGAAGGCAGGTGGCAGTCCTCACTGGACACTGGTAGACACTGGTAGACATAACAACTATAATGGACAGCAAAGCTAAAAGGCCATTGGGATGGGCAGGGAATTAGTGGAACTAAGACAAAAATCTAGAGCTGGTGAACAGAAGGTTGATATCAGCCATTCAGTGGAAAATCACATTGGGTCAGTTTCATGGACCAAGAGCCCACTGATGAAGGGAGGACCCTGGTCCTCCTGAGAAAGAGCCCCTGCACTGGCACCACAGCTGTTTATGATAAAGGCCCCTTAACTCTTCCTTAAATGGACTTACAGCTGTTTATCAGAGTATTCACTGGGAAAAGGGGGACGGCCCAAATTTTGAGGACTGGTGGATATCGAGTCTGATGGTGACACCAAGATACCTGAAATGCTATTGATTCTTGCCACCACCTGGAGGGCTCTGAGATGGACTGGACATGACGTGAGGAATGGGTGGATCTGAGCAGTGCGACGGGTGGACTGTATCACACCCTCTGGTGTCTTCTTCACATCCTGGTGGTCCACCTTCCAGCCACAAGCTTCATGGCCTTGTAGCCTGACACTGATTTGCCTCTTCTGCACTGTGTTTCTCTCACACTGAGATGTCTCTGAAGACACAGCAAAGGACGCCTGTGGGAAACCACACAGCACTCATGCAGGTGCAAATCTAGGGGTTCAGGGGCATGAACCAATCCCCCATGGGGCCAAGACTGGCCAGTGGGGAAGACAGCCACTGATGGAATAGCATGAAGTTGCTTTCATGGGGGAATGACCAGGAATGGGATTAACAGACAGTTAGTTAAAGGCATGGAGCTGACTTTGGAAACTGGAGGAAAGGTGATCCATGTTATAAAGTGGCAAAGAACTTGGCTGAATGTGTTCAGTGTTTTATGGAAGGTGGAACTTAGGAGCAATTAAATTGGATGTTTAGTGGATGAGATGGCTTCTCACGGGGCTCAGCAACCGGGTATAGAAATGCAGATGGACAGCTTGTGGCACTGACCTACTGCTGAAGGTTTTCTGATAAAATATAGAAGAACCACGGCATAAAGGATTTGAGAATGTTGAATGGCCAGAGAGAGGCTTTGCTTCAAGGAAGACTTTCTGACCCCCTCCCTCCTACTCCTTCCAAATAAGTGACCACTGGCCCCTCTGGTCTAAACACAATGTACACATGCTCCCATCATGTCCTGATTCCCCTGTCCTGGAATACTGTCCGTGTGCCTTTGGGAGCAGGGACACTGTTTTCCCCATTGAACTGTAACTGTTCAGCACACAGCCTTGGATACAGAAAAAACTTAAAAATGGTTGTTGAATTAACAAATAGAATATTAAGTAGTAATTAGCTGTAATTACACATATGTACGTGGCAACAATAATTTTCACAACAGGTCCAATCCCAAAACTTATAAAAACCAACGGTGCACAAGCCAGACAATATGTAGACCTGGAAACGTGCCCTAAAAGACAAAGAAAACCTAGCTTCTGCCATGTAGAAATCAAGTCTGTAGCTATAAGTCTGGGTTTTGTTTGTTTATATATTTTTTGCTATTGTTAAACATTTCTGGGGAAGACTTAAAGCACAAGAGCTACTACCTTGCAATGCTAGGGAGAAACTGCAGAAGCCAAGGATGGTTCGTGGCTTAGGAAAAAAAACAAACGTTCTATCCATCGTGCTGCCTCCCTTCACTGTCTGAATAACAGAACATCTCCAGAATGACAAAAATCTCAGAGGGAAAGGTTGCTTCCTAATTACTAGGTCCAGGGAATGTTGCCTAGAAATAAGGTCAAATTAGGGATGATCTTTTAGCTGGATTCCAAACAAATGCCGAATTTGCTAACCTGACTTGCTTGCTGCATTGGATAGCCCCTGCTTCCCTCAGATTCTGGAACATTCTGGCTTTCCTCCAACGCTTCTAGTTCCCCTTTCTCATGGTCTTATGGACTCTTCTCCTTCCCTTCCCATAGCTGTTGGCACCTCTTGACAGTTAATGCCGATCAAGGGAGAAAGTACCGGAAGCCTCTCCTGAGGGAGGAGCAGCAGGGCTAGCGGGGATCCGGCAAGAAGTCAGAAGACGGGTCTCCCTCGGCCCTGCCCTTCCCGTTGGTGGCTCCCTGCTACGCCCTCGAAGGAGGGGTCTGGACCCAGTGACTGCCAGAGTCTACTCTGTTCCCAAAGGGCCCCCCTCCACATCCCTCGGTGCTGAATGCAGACACTGAGAGAGCGCTCCTGACGCTGGGTCTCCTGTTGCCATGGGTACAGCCAGAGGGTGACAGCTCTTCTGAAATCCCAGGCGTGAGATAATATGGCCTCAGAGCAAATGCGGGAGCGTGTCCTCCTGGCTAAAGTGCCCCAGAAAATCAGCTACGTGGGACTGGCTAAATGACGTGGAACATTCTGCTTTTTTCCGGCCATTTTCACAGGTGATGGAGGGGTGAGCTGTCAGCGGTTTCATCAGCCTCCTAGCACCACTTCTGTGACCCGTGGCCCCCACCCCATCCGCACTTCTGCGGCGATGCAGCAGCTGCTCCTCAGCTGCCTCATCCGTCCCCTTGCAGAGGCAGCCAGGTTTCAAAGGAAGGAAAATGCCCACCTGCTCTAAATCTCGGCAAAAGCCTCTGTGTCACAGTCCCTTATCATTTAAATAACGTCCTGGGGTATTAAAAAGAAACCCCATAAACATATATATAAGTCACCCAGAGAGCAACGCTTACAGAAAGGGTCAGAATGCAATATCAGTGACCATCCAGCCCAAACCCATCCGGGCAGAACAGGCCAGGCCAACTACTGCGGATCAGTGTTTGGCCGTGATGTCAGAAGGAAGTTGTGCTCAGTGCAGACTGATGTTAATTATTTTTCTCTTTCAGCTCTAAAGAGCATCTTAGCGTCCAGCTGCCTCAGTGAAATGGAGTTGAGGTCATAGAGGGTGAGGGGAGATGCCCGGACAGCAGAGTAGTGAGAACAGGGCTGAGGATGGAATCACCAGGGGCTGGAGAGGCCTGATGTCAGTCCAGTTAGAAGAAGGACACCCAGGGGCATCTCCAGGAGACACAAGAACATGATCCTGCCAGAGGGCAGGGGTCAGAACCACCAGGAAGGTCCCTGGCCCGGAGGCCCGCTCCCTGCCCACACCAGCTGCCTCCAGCAGCTCTTCCAAGACTCTCAGAATGACACCATCACTCAAAATTCTGTCCAAGAGCTGCTGATCAGCTGTGATCAGTCAACTACAGCCATTCTCTGGCAAGCTGCTCTAATTGATTTGCAAAGGATTTTCCCCTAAATGTCCCTTGGATCAGGTAAACGGACAAAACTGGCTGTGAAGAGAAACAACAGTTCCCATTTATGCTCTGGGCCGCATGCCTTGGTATTTCTCTGGCCTTATGACCCCATCTGTGATTTTCAAACTAGAAACAAGTATTTTTAATGCTTCTAAGAAAGAATAAATGTCTGAGGATAGCCAAGAACATCTCAAAGCTGAGGAACGATAAGGGAGGTTTACTCACCAACTATTAATAGCTCCTTTGGAAACAACTGTAATGAAAAGAGTATTCTTGGCACAGGAAAAGAAGCCATTCCAAAAATATATGGGAATTTAACACATGATAAAAGTGGTATCTCAATGCAGTGGGAAAAGGATGATTTAATTAGTGGATTGTGTTGGCATTATCAATTACCTTTCTGGAGTAAAATAAACTTAGATCCTTTCCTCATAACATAAACAGAAATGAACCTTAGATGGATTAAAAATCCAGAGGTCAAAGAAAGAAAATTAAAATTAAATATTAGAAGAAAATTTAGGGGACTATTTATTTTGGAGCACAGGCAACCTCCTTAAATAAGACAAGAAACTCAAAACTATACAGAAAAAATGGACATATTGGACCTATAAAATTGAAATTTTGGAAAACATAACACAAATAAAATCAGAAGGCCAATATTAGACTTAGAAAAATACTTGTAGTACACCTGTAAGCATAAGTTTAATATCACTTAACATCACAAAAACACCTACAAATTGACTTTTTAAAGACAACCCTAAAGGAAAATAGTCAAAAGGCATGAACAGGCAATGCACAGAGGAGGAAATTCAAATGGGCAAAGCAAAAGAGCGTGCATCATAACCAAGAGTCAGGGAAATACAAATCAAAACTACCACGAGTCATTATTTCTCACTTTTGCCAGCTCTATGTATTGCAAATATTTCCCCCCAGGCTGCAGTTTGATGAAGTCTGATTTATTCTTTTAAAAAAAAATCTTATGGTTAGTATTTTTTGCATCCTCTCTAAGAAATCTTTGCTTACTCCAAAGGTCATGAGAATATTCTTGTATGACATAGTTTTAGCTTTATAGTTTTAGGTTTGGGACTAGATCTATGATTCATCTCGAAATAATCTTTGTGTATGTTATGAGGTAGAGGTTGAGGTTGATTTATTTCCATTGTTTATCCAGTTGATCCAGCCCTAGTTGTTGGAAAGTCTTTCCTTTTCCCCCACTGAATTACCTTCCTAGCTTTGTTAAACATCAACTAATTGTATATTTATAACAGCTGCTTTAAAGTCCTTGTCTGCTCATTTCAACATTAGTTCATCTTGGGTTTTTCATCTTGATTTTTAAAATTTTTTGAGTATGAGTCACACTTTCCTGCTTCTTTGCAAGTCTAGTTATTTTTGATTATATGCTGGAAGGTATGAAAATACATTGTAGGCATCTGGATTCGGTTATCTTCCTTTAAAGAGTGTTAAGGATTTTTTTTTTTTTTTTCTGGCAGGTAGTTAAATTACTGGCAGATTCTTTTGGCCCTATCAGGCTTGATTTATCATTTGTGGGGCAGGTCTATTTCTGTCTTGAACATAGTCCTAGGATACAGTTCTCCTAAGGCCTGGCCTTTCTGGGGTCACACCTGAATGCAAAGTCTTTCCACACTGGCTGGGCTGAAAGTCCAACTAATGCTCCCCAGCATGATACCTCCAGTATCATGTTTGGTTCTCAGCCCTGCATCAGGCAATCTCTGCTAGGCCCTCACAGAGTCTTACCCTGCACCTGTACAGCCCAGCCCTCAGACAAGGTGCAATAGACTGAATATCTGTGCCCTCTCCAAATTCATAAGTTGAAACCTATTCCCCCAATGTGATAGTATTTGGAGGTAGGTCTTTAAAAGGTAACCAGGGATAAACAACAAGGTACTACTGTATAGCACAAAGAACTATATTCAATACCCTATGATAATCCATAATGGAAAAGAATATAAAAAAAGAATATATATGTATAACTGAATCATTTTGCTGTACAGCAGAAATTAACACAACACTGTAAATCAACTATACTTCAACTAAAAAAATAAAAATAATAAAATAAAAGGTAATTAGGTCATGAGGGTAGAGCCCTCTTGAATGAGATTAGTGCCCTTACAAACAAGATCCCCAAGAGCTCCCTTGTCCCTTGCCATGTGAGGATATAGTGAGAAGACAGCCATCTGTGAACCAGAAAGCAGGCCCTCACCAGACACCAAAGCTGCCAGAAACTTGATCTTGGACTTCCAGCCTCTGAAAGTGTGAGAAGTAAATATACTGTCTATTGTATTTCGTTTTAGCCACCCAAATGGACTAAGACACAAGAATCTGCAGTGAATGTCCATGCAGACCTCTGGAACCACCCCCTCTGTGCAGTTCCCTCTTCTCTGGGACCCTGATTTGCATATTTCAGCCACTCCAGCATCACAGAAGTCTCAGCAAGAACACCATTCTGCTTGGGACGCACTCCCCAAACCATGCACAAAAATGCCCCCAAGTCAGAAAGCCAAGACAGTCATGGTGGCTTCTGCTCAAGTGTTCTCTGCTCTCAAAGTTACAGTCCTGTGTTGCCTGTTGTCCAATGCCTGCAGACATCTGCCTCTTCTATTTGTCCAGCTTTACACAGTGGAAAGTCAAGCCTCGCCCCAGTTATTCTCTTGTGACTGGAGCAAAAGTCCTAAGGCTTTTATGCAGCTTTGAGCTGAAGTTATCTCAGAGTTAAGCTGGGTTAGGACCACATCAACCCAAGCCTCTTGTAGGTTATACGCCTCTTAAGAACAATATGACCCTATCACTCAGCCTGTCACTCCACATTATGGGAATGTTCAACAAGGCAGGGCCCAACACATTTGGGATGCCCCTTGCTAACCTGGGCTCCACCTGCATGAACTATTCCAACCTCTTTCAAAACCAATTCCTCTCCATCCTGAATCAAGAAAGGATTTGCTGGCGAATCAGACCATAGTCTTCATATAGATTTCAGGAATCTGTTCGATTTTATGGGTAATATTATTTGTGCAGTAAACAATCATATGAAAGTGACCATAAATGGTTGACTTAAAAAAAAAAACAAGATTGTTCTTCGCCCCCATCTGAAGACACTTCCTCATTTGACCTTGGAGTCATATGTTGATTGGCAAAGTTGACAGACATAATCTCTTAGACTTTGGCACTGTGTAGACAGGACAATTATGCAATGTCCCTCAGCCTAACATTTGCATGTGTCCCCTTCTTCGTGAACCTGAACCAACTCTGAGCATTCAGAATATATTTAGTCAACGATCCCAGCCAAGCAGCCAAGAGCAGGAACCAAAAACAATGAACTCTTGGTGGCCAAAATGCTCAGTGTCAGAGATGCAGCTTCCACAACTAAATTAACTAAAGATGGCCTCCTGCATTCTTGTTCTAGCTCTCACCATTTTTCAACAAAGTCTTTAGAATTTTCTCTGCATTTAGGATTCTGTATCAGACTATCATTTGAATGACAGGTCTAGTCTCTGCATCTCCCATAAGCAATCCATTCATTCAAATAAAGTCCTTCACCCATCGGTGGGCTGCACCCCACAGGCCTGCAGGCTTTGTATTGGGTCGGCAAAAAGTTCATTTGGGTTTTTCTGTAAGATGTTATGGAAAACCCGAATGAACTTTTTGGCTAACCCAATAGCTGCCCAGCCTCAAGACTGAAGAGTCTGGAGACAGCACAGAGACATCAGTGCTTCATTGGATAGGGGATCTTACACAAAGGGTCCTGGACTGACACCCCACTGTGTATGGCAGATGGCAGGCAGGACATGGCAGTAGCCTTGGCTACCCAGGGGAGAAGAAGGTTACCGTTTATTGGGGGAATTCACATCAGGTAGGCTCATGAGTTACCAGGGACTATTGAAGCCCTAGAATGAAGAGGACTGGGTAGTCACGTGAGGGAAGCAGGGACTAGTCAAGAAGGGGATGTACAGAGAGCAAGAGAAAGAGCCATCTTAAATGGCCTGACCATATACACCCACTGTGTCAATGGGTTTTCCCCTAAACTCCCACTTAGATTAGACTTTTTAACTAAATCTGTGTAGGAAGAGACAAGATCAATATAACATTACCTTTTTGCATATTATTGCAAAACATCCCACTTTCCAAACACATGATGAGAAAATGAGTATCTTAGACACACAACCTGGAGAGCACTAGACCGAGGTGCTTACCTGAGTCCAAGACTGGCTTGAGGGTGTCCCAATCATCAGAATGGCACGCAGATCCTGTCTGCACCGTGTGCTGTCTGGGGGACCTTGGGCACTACCTCACTGTAGTGTCCTGAGTGTGCAAATGTCTGCCTCCAAGGAGGGTCCTGAGTTTACTTAACCAAAGAAATAATATGTTTATTATGATAGTAGGAAGTCAGTAGATAATCATCATGATTTCTTACATGAAATGCCAGACAAATGAAGGGCACTATGCACAGCAGAGTGATATCCACATGGTATTTACCCAGTAAATATTCAGTGATGATGATGATGGAAATGAAAGCGTGAGAGCTGACTGCAACTGGGGGATAAGCTGCCCTGCCCTCAGTCTGTTTAGACTGTGCACAAAGGTGATGCAACGGCACCGGAACCCACCAGGTGTTTAAGGAAAAGGGCTGCAGCTGCCTAATCCAGGGGTAGGGAGGGGAGCTTAGCGAACAGGTAGCACCCATCAGGTGGAGAGAAATGGGTCAAGGATCAGAAGACAGGGGTGAAACCCCAGCAACGGCCTCCTTCTTTCTCCTTCCTACACTGCTTCTCCTCTTATATCTTCAGGTCACCTCCATCCTTACAAATCTGGACCACTTTAAGAGTCAGAACAACCAGACAAGCTACTAATGCATCTGAATCACATTCCCTTGGGTTACAGAAAACAAGTTCTGATAAACTATTCACACAATCCTGTCCGGCATAAAGCAACCTGTGACTTACTGTCATGCATTCATTAATTGTCATTTATTCAACAGAAGGTCCCAAGGGTCCTCTATGTGTCAAGCATTGTCTAGGAGCTGGGACCCCAGAGATGACCTGAAGAGGCAGACTCTCTGCTCTCAAGGAGCTGACAATTTAGTTTAATGGATTCAATGACCATATCACCTTATCCCTCATGAATGCAGATACAAGAACTCCTTAACAAAATATTTAACACATTGAATCCAGTAATATGTTTTTAAAAACCATGGCCAAGGGCCTCCCTGGTGGCGCAGTGGTTGGGAGTCCGCCTGCCGATGCAGGGGATACGGGTTCGTGCCCCGGTCTGGGAGGATCCCATATGCCGCGGAGCGGCTGGGCCCGTGAGCCATGGCCGCTGGGCCTGCGCGTCCGGAGCCTGTGCTCCGCAACGGGAGAGGCCACAGCAGTGAGAGGCCCGCATACCGCAAAAAGAAAAAAAAAAAAAAAAAAAAAAAAAACCATGGCCAAGTGTGTTTTATCCCAGGGACACAAAGCTGATTTACCACTAAAAATATTATTCAGTGTAACTCACTATATTAATACACTGAAAGAGAAAAATCATATGAGATTCTGCACCTATGCAGAATCTCCATTTAACAAATTGATTTGTTAAACCCTTTAACAAATTGAGCACTCATTCATGAGTAAAACTCTCCACAAAGTAGGAAAATATGAGAACATCTTTAACCTTTTTAAGATAAAAAGCATCTCTGAAAAACCTAAGACTATCATCCCACCTAATGACAAAAAACAGAATGCTTTCTCCTAAGATCAGGAACAAGGCCTAGGTGCTCATTTTGACCATTAGTTCACACTGTATACAAAAACTAACTCAAGATGGATCAGACCTAAACATAAGAGGTAAACCTGTAAAACTTCTAGGAGAAAATGTTTGTGATCTTGGGTTAGGCAAAGATTTCTTAGAATACAAAAGCACAAATCATAAATGAAAAATAATTGATAAAATCATTTCATCAAAATTAAAAACGTTTGCCCTTCAAAAGACACTATTAAAAAGTTTAAGGGACTTCCCTGGCGGTCAAGTCGTTAAGATTCCGTACTTCCATTGCAGGGGGAATGGGTTCGATCCCTAGTCGGGAAACTAAGATCCTGCATGCCACATGGTGTGGCCAAAAAAAAAAAAAAAAAAAAAAGTTTAAAAACAAGGCCTGGACTGGGAGAAAATATTTGCAACACATATATCCAACCAAGGACTTGTATCCAGATTATATAAAGAATGCTTACAACCCTTTAACAAGAAGGCAACCTGAACTTTTAAAAAAATGGGCAAGTGACTTGAGCAGACATTTTGGCAAAGAAGAAATACAGGAACAAGCCAACGAACAGATGCTCAGTATCATTAGTCACTAGGAAAATACAAATTAAAACCACTATGAGAGGGCTTCCCTGGTGGCGCAGTGGTTAAGAATCCGCCTGCCAATGCGGGGGACACGGGTTCGAGCCCTGGTCCAGGAAGATCCCACATGCCGCGGAGCAACTAAGCCCGAGTGCCACAACTACTGAGCCTGCGTGCCTAGAGCCCATGCTCCGCAACAAGAGAAGCCACCGCCATGAGAAGCTCGTGCACCGCAACGAAGAGTAGCCCCCGCTCCCTGCAACTAGAGAAAGGCCACGTGCAGCAATGAAGACCCAACACAGCCAAAAATAAAATAAAACAAAAAATAAATAAATTAAACAAAAAAACAGCAAACCATTTAAAAAAAAAAAAAAAAACCACTATGAGATACCGTCACACACCCACTGAAGTGGTTAAAATCAGAGAGATCAACAATACCAAATATTGACAGGGATGCAAAGTAACTGGGACTCGGGTCGTTGCCGCTGGGAATGGGAGGGACAGCTTATTTGGAAAACAGTCCGGTGGTCTCCTTAAAGATGCCCATGCTCTAAGACTCAGCAACCCTGCTCCTGCGTATTTACAAGAGAAATGGAAA
Organism: Mesoplodon densirostris; assembly: GCF_025265405.1. Classification (NCBI taxonomy): domain Eukaryota; kingdom Metazoa; phylum Chordata; class Mammalia; order Artiodactyla; family Ziphiidae; genus Mesoplodon; species Mesoplodon densirostris. The sequence continues at coordinate 16,588,342 of NC_082678.1, read as the reverse complement.
CACGTGTCCACACCGAGATTTGTCTGTGCAAGTTCATGGCAGCTTATTCAGAACAGACAAAAACCTGTGGATGGATCGACAACGAAACACTTCGCAGCATCGAATGATTCATGCAGCAGTGTGGCCATGAGCGAGAAGGAAACCCAGCTGGTGGACCTCAGGGAGGGTAATTCAATTGTGAGCGCTGGGGGCCAAAGAACTTCTCAACGTTCTTGTTCTTGGGATTTCTTGATGAGCCTGCCCCTCAGAGGGGGGGCTCCCTCCCCCTGCCACAGCAGTGGACTGCTGTTACTGGACACTTCCCAGCCTGGGCTGGGCTGGGCTGGGGCACCAGGCTATGGGGAGAGGGGTTCTCTGTTGTTGGGTTTGGGCTTCAGTCCCCATGTCCCTGCATCTCATGGTGGGGTTTTCTCGTGGCCCTGCCCTTCCCAGCGGTAGGAGATCTCTGACAGCCTCTACCTCCCCACGAGGGGCAGAGGGTATCTGCTCCTCCAGCCTCAATGAGTCTCCACCTGTGCCCCAGGGGTGACAGGCTTTGTAGTTCTTTCCACAGTGGCCGCAGGCTTTTGTTCTGTCAGGAGAGGTCTGTGGGTTTCAAGGAAGCTTTCTCTGCCCTCCCTGCCTGCCCCCACCCTTCCTGTGAGTGCACGGGGAGGTCCCTGGGGAGGACCCGTCGCATCTCAGCACCAGCGGTTCTCTCCCCTCCAGCCTGCCTGTAGCTGTGCCTGCAGCACTTGGCTAAAAGTTCCAGCTGAGTCTCCTGACCCACCGGCACCGTGGCCCATCTCCTCCCCAGCTCTGCCCTGTGACCCCGTCTCCTGCTCTCCTTGGAGGCCTGTCTTAGATTTCAGGCGAGGCTGTCACCCCATAAGCTCCATTCCTTGATGGGCTTGGAATCATTTTGTAGACTATCTAGATTTCTCTTGTTGGGATGGGAGTGTGCCTCTTTCCAGCCTTCTGTGTCCTAAGGGGAAGCCAGAATATCTAACTTATTTATCCTAAGAAACTGGAAGGGGACGGGAAAGTGACAAAATGTGAACAGTCGAAATACTGGGTAGTAGGAATACGAGCTTTTGTATTGTTCCTTGTGCTTTTCTGTAGCTTTAAAATTTCAACGATAAATATAAATAATATTTGTAAATAAATATAGACAAGAAATATTTTTAAATAAGTACGTACAATGCCAGTTTACAGGCAAATTGGACAGAGTGGTGAGTAATACGGGGACCCACCTCCTTCGATTTTGGGCGTCTGAAGTTGGGGGGGCAGCCTTGTGGGACTGAGCCCTTCACCTGTGGGATCTGACGCCATCTCCTGGTAGGCAGTGTCAGAATTGAGTTCAGTCGTAGGACATCCAGCTGGTGTCACGGAGAATGCTCGGTTGGGGGCAACTCCCACACATCTGGTGGCAGAAGCGTCAGAGTAAAGAGTTGTGTGTGACCGTAAGGGAGAAGTGGGAAATGGGAGTTTTTCCAACATTCCACCCACATCACATTTTCCGTCTGTAGCCATTTCCAGACCCAACCTTTGAAAGCTAAAGGTAAAGCTACAGGTAAATTTAGAAGCAATAATTGCTTGGAAAGTTTAACAGGGCCAATTACATAAGACACCCACCAACCAGTGTCAGTATTTGCATGCAGCCCATCCTCTTCACCCAGAACCTGTACTTATCTAAGGAACAGGCAAGGGCTATTTACTTGAGGTTTGGGCTCTGCTCTCTGGGAACTGACTGGTTGCCTCCAAGAAATATTTGGTGACTTGGACTAGCTCCCTGCTTCCTTATATTTCAATCCAGAGTCCAAGTCAAGCAAAGTCACCTCATCCCCACGGCACACCCCCTGAACTTGTTTCGGTAGGCTCCACAGACCCAGGGTCCATCCACTGCACATCTGAACTTCAGCAAGGTGTTTCCCCGGCTGTGACATCTGGCATCTGCCATCCCCATGGGGGCCCTCAGCCTCTGAGGGAGTCCCCTGGCACCGCCGAGCAGACCCACAACTGTCCCCCTCGAGTGCGTGGGGAAGGTGGCACCCAACGCCTGAGGGAGGGGTACCACGTTAAGATGTTAGTGGCCGTCAACGGGCAGATACTTTACAGGTGTGGGCGGATTTGGTGCCAACCTGAGTCAACTGTGTATACGTGCCCGGGAAGAGCTGACGCCATCTGGGCAGGCTGAGGAGTTCATAAAGTCAGTAAAGCAGATGAAAGGACGTGAGGTCCAGCTCTGCCCCCACACATCTGCCCAGACTCACTTCAGTGAATTCCTTCCCAAGGGGGTTGCTTCCCATGTTTCTCTTTGCCGTCTGTGTAAGTCAGGGTTCTTCAGAGAAACAGAAGCAACAGACCGCAGAGCTTGCTTCCTCTCTCTCTCTCTCTTTCTGTCTCCAGCCCGCTCTCTCTCCATCATGCGAAGACACAGCGAGTAGGCAAGACAGCCTCATCAGGAACTCAACTGGTGGCCACCTTGACTTTGGACTTCCCGCCTTCAGAACTGTGAGGAATAAATTTCTGTCATTTAAACTGCCCAGTCTGTGGCATTTTTTGTTATAGTAGCCTGAGCAGACTAAGACAAATAGATCTATGTAAAGAATACCTATTCTTTCAATAGGTATTGGGCATATAGGGAGCAGGCACAGAGTGAAAAAGCAAACTTTGAAATGCAAGGCTTCCTCCTTCCGCAATCCATTCGGGTGCCCCTGAGTTTGGCGAACACAGGCTCAGATGGGGGCTGTTTAACCTGGGGCCGTGGAAGGGACTCCACCGACTTTGCACTTGGGGCTCCCTCTGTACTTTTCTGGGAAGAACGTCTGCAGCTTCTATTAGCTTCACAGAGGGGCCAAGGCCCACAGGTAATAAGAACCACTTCCCTCGAGGTTCTGGGCGATACAGATACATAAGCTTTTGCCAGACATGCACCTTTCCCTGCAAAGAAATGACAGTTTTTCACATGGGGAGGGCTGATTCATGAAGTCCAGCATTCTCAGCAGGGGGCGTATCTTCACCCCTGATTCGGAAAACAGACTGAGACACAGCTTTGATTCCTAGAAGATGATCAGTGAGCCTTCAGATGGGGGACACACGATGCCTCTGGGAGAGACTGGCTTAAAGCGTGAAGGGAACAGGAAAGGTACGATCTGGCTCCGACAGATGCTGCTGGAACCTTCGCTGGCAGCACAACCTACCCAAACACACCCTGTGGTGGGGTCAGGTCCGTTTGGCTGCTGAAAGGAGGGCTCCACCCCTGATGCTCCTTCGATACAGGGTGACCTTATTAGAGGGACCACGTTCTGCTGACGTCTGGGGAGACGGCGCTGAAGCAGACAGGCTGGCCTGCACAAACCACTCACCCTGCAGAGCCCACCAGCGTCCAAAGGCTGAGGTCAGCCTGTGGAGCACGTGGCCCTTGCAAAGGCGGGGCAGCAAGGGAAGCAGGGGCCACTTCCCTGTCTCTGGATGGTTCTCAAAACAAGCTCTCTGCTGAGAGTTCTCAGAATCATATCACCATTTTAATGACTGACGAAAATTGTGGTCTTATTTCCACATCATCTGTAACGTCTATTCCTTCAAGAAATGCCATCCTCCGGCCAGTGCCCACAGGTTTTCAGAGGGTGTCCCCCCTCCACCCTCAAACCACAGGGCTTCCAGCAAAATCTAATAAGGCAGAGAGGGGACAGAATTTGAAATTGTGACGATGGCTCCCGGGGCACTTTGAGAAAGGACTTCTCTGTCCTGTCAACCCATCTCAGGAAGCTGAACCCGCAGCAGAAGGAGCTGCAAGGTCGTTTCCACATTCCAAGTGTCACGGCCGTCCCAGGCCCTCCTGTCCTAACAAGAGGCTGGGGTCAGAAGTGACGTTATCACAGATTGCTAAATCTCAGAGCTCCCCCCGGGAAGCCACCCTGCATCTCTTCAGTGCTGTGTACTCTGCAGTAGATGGTTCCACTTCCCTTTTCAAACAGTCACGAAGAAAGCATTACACAACTCCTAAAGGACACAAAAGCAAGTGTCTGATAGGCCCAACAATGGACCAAGTATTCAGGCAATTTTTAAAGTTTTGTCTCTACTTTATTCACAAACTTCCTCAAAAAAAAAAAGTGAATGAGCTTATAAATTCTAATATATACTATGGTAATGATAAAACAGGATAAAGGGTCAAAAAACATGATTAAGGGACTACCCCGGTGGCACAGTGCTTAAGAATCTGCCTGCCAGTGCAGGGGACATGGGTTCGCGCCCTGGTCTGGGAAGATCCCACATGCCGCAGAGCAACTAAGCCTGTGCGCCACAACTACTGAGCTTGCACTCTAGAGCCCAAGAGCCACAACTACTGAAGCCCGCGTGCTTAGAGCCCATGCACTGAAACAAAGAGAAGCCACTACAATGAGAAGCCCGTGGACCGCAAAGAAGAGTAGCCCCTGCTCGCCGCAACTAGAGAAAGCCCGTGCACAGCAACAAAGACTCAACGCAGCCAAAGATAAATAAATTTATATAAAAAAAACAAAACACGATTAAAAGTGGAAAGTACAGGCTATACATTGTATGATTCCAACTCTGTGACATTTTGGAACAGGCAGAGCTATGGAGACAGTAGGCAGTGGCAGAAAGATCAGGGGTGGCCAGGGGTTGGGGGGAAGTGGGGGTGAATAGACAGAGAACAGAGGATTTTTAGGGAAGTGAAACCTCTCTGCATGATACTGTAATGGCGGATACACGACATGACACATTTATCCAAATCCATAGAATGTAAAACACCAAGAGTGAACCCTAATGTACACTGCGGACTCTGGGTGATGATGTGTCGATGTAGGTTCATTGGTTACCCCCCGAGCTCTGGTGGCGGATGCTGATAATGGGGGAGGCTATGCAGGTGTAGGCACAGGGGTTATGGGAAATCCTTGGGCCAACCCCTCAATTTATTGTAAACCTAAAACTGTTCTAAGAAAATAAGTCTATTAACAAAAATAAAAGTGCAAAGCAGGATTAACAAGTCACATGAGGAAGTGTGCCCCTGACTCTGGGCTTCCTGGCAGCCAAGATGAAGGGCAAATCACACAGCGGTTCCCGGAGATGCCGGCTTCACTTTGCTCAGAGTCACGAACAAGCGGTTCTGTGGGGCTCGTCCCTAAACCCCACAGGACAGAACCAGGCTCGGCGAAGCTATCTGTGTTCACGGGGCCCCAACGGCTTTGTGGAGAGGCCACTGAGAACACTCCTGCCCCATGGGCCTCACCCTAACGAGGCAGGACTATGGTCACAGGGGGCCGGACTGGGTATCAGAATTGGGCCCTGAATCCAGACGTTTTCACTAAACTGGGAGAGCGTTTGGGTCAATATTCGTCCTCTCTGGCCCTCAGTCCCCAGTAAAAGGGCCCTTTGAGATCAAGGCCTAAGAGGCGGACGGCCCCCCACGTAAAATCAAGCCACGAACAATGGAAGAAGCCCCCGCAGAGCTTCCAGAAGGGCCTTTGGTGCTGGCCTGGGACTGAGCCAGTCTGAGTTCATCAAGCTGGTGTAAGACCAAGCAGCACTCCCCGCCCCGAGCCCCGTGGGTTGTTCTGTGAGCACGAAGTGAGGCAAGCTCCCGTGGATTTTGCCTAGGCTGAGAGACAAACCGTTGCGGAATTAAAATTCAGGGTCATCATGTGAAACTCGGCAAGATGCACAATTAAGAGCGTTACTTTCCAAACAGAAAAGAGTCAGCATGATGTGAATCATGACGCGGAGAGACCAGGGGGCTGGCAGGGAATGGGGGATGAGGGTCAGGGAGACTCCTGGTGGTAGGGGCTGCCCAGCTGGGATCTTAGGGATGAGCAGAAGCATCCCAGGAAGATGGAGGTGGAGGAACTTCCAAGTGGAAGGCAGAGTGACTTGCGGGGCCAGGAGGCAGGAGACAGACGGTCCATGAGAAGTACTGTAAGAACCCAGAGGCTGGAAGGAAGAAATAACCAGGAAAGGTGCAAGAAAGAGCCAAAACTAGGAGGCGAGCGGGGCCAGAATCCCAAAGAAGGTGGAGCTGGCCAGAGAGGCAGTGACAGCCCTGAAGTCAGGAAGGGCCGGGCTTACCCAGGTCATCAGAGGAAGGTGAAGGACCAGACAAGGGCAGCGCCGGCCCAAGGAACGCTGGCTTCTCCTGAGATGCCACCTCCAAGGGAGCGCCATGCACAAGGTCCAGGAGACACTGCGTGCTTTGGACACCTGCAGATATGGAGAGGCTGCAGGAAAGGACACTGGCCACGTGGCCCAAACCGGCATGTCCTAAACCTGTTTGCGTAACACTCCGGAGCACCTATTGACATCTGGCAGGATGCTAGTTTTTCGGGTGGTAGTTGGGGATAGTGGAGAAATGCATGAAAAGGCCCAGGACATAGGTGCTCAATAAACTGTAATTACGTCTTGCTTAAGAGCATAAAGATCAGAGGAGACTGTGTATAATAATCACTAAGGACGCTTGTCAGGAGGATGCTAAGCAGAATTCTGAACCCGTAGGAAACATAAACAGATCTGTTTCAACTGAATTTGTACAAAGATCTAATCCAAGAGTAGAAAGTAGATTTCCTGCGATGCAATGCAGCGAACCAAGAGGAGGGCTAGATTAAGGAAGATAAGGCTGGTCTGGCTGCAATCACTCTTGTCCCTCTTGGTACAGGACATGAGTTCTGGTACCCAAGTCACATGACCGTCCGTGGCTAACAGGGCCGAGGTTTTCTACTATCTTCTCTGCAGCGGGTCACACACAGCAGCCTGCTTGTTTTAACCAGGTTAGGAAACAGCTCGCTCCAGGTAGAAGCTGGAGTTGATCTAAACCATGAAAATCTAGCAGAACCCTCGGCTGGAAAGGAGAGAAAGAGACACTTCACAGCACAGACTTGACCACAGAGCTGCCTGTGGCTTGTCTGTGTTGGGGCCAAGACCACCCAGCGAGGAGATCGTGGTCCTTTAACGTGAGACAATGGCCTCCCCAGGAACCGCAAGGCAGAGTCCATGGTGTCAAGTAGCCTGAAGTGGCGGCTGGCCCCGTACTTTCCTTGCTGTGCCAACACCCGAATAACCTGTGAAAGAAAAGATACAGCAGAGCACTTCCTGCAGGAGCAGCATTTATCACTTGCACGTGATCCTCTGCTCAGAGCGTTTCCCTTTCCGCCAAAGCATCTCTTTGGCACCTTTGGGGAGGGTTCTGACGCTCTGCAGTACGAAGGGACAGCTCCTGGGCACATCCACGCATCACGTTTTAAGAAGAAGTCTGTCCATTTGGCGCCGCTGTCCACCAGCTTGGAGTGAGGGGGTGAGTCAGCTGGCCCCTCGCTCTGGACCCCAAACTGGGATTTCATGCACAGCATGTGGAGGATCAAAGTTTCCCTGTTGGATGAGCAAAGGATTCCATAGTTTTCAATAATAATGAAAATGATGATGATGATGATGATGATAATTAAACTGAGTTCCATATCCAGGCACTGGGCTAAGGGTTGTTTCTGTTTTTTGGCTTTTTAAAATGTGCATCACCTCATTCATTCTCTTACAGCCCAATGAGGTATGTGCTGTTACATATATGTGTACATGCCCTAGTGTGTGTGTATGTATACGTGTGTTATCTATGCGCACATTTCCCAGCCCTGTTCACTGAAAGGGCAAAGAAGCAAAGACACCCCAGTAGCAGTGAGTACACCTAGAGCCCAGATCTTGGTCTCTAAAAGGAAGCAGTGCCCCTCAGAGAAATGGTTGACCCTGGAGCTGAGGCAGGGTGGGTACAAGGTGATCCTGAAATATTTTGTGATGCCGGGAAGGGAGTCAGTGCTAAGAAAATGCAGGGCATGACATGTCACAGGACACGGAGCAGATGGATGGGGCTCCCACTGGCCAAATCTGGGACATTTTGAGCATCAAATTCATTAAGGACAATAATATGTTACAGACCTCTGGAAATAGGAATCCATGCAGCTGTGCCACTAACAGGCATATAAATAGGAAAAGGAAAGCCTCCTTACAGCCAGGATGCCGAGGGCCAACTGGTCACTGGAGGGAGCACTGGGGATGGGGCTCATCATTCTGCAGCCACCAGAGTAAAGATGTGCTAGGACAAGAATCACCCACGAGGGCTTCCCTGGTGGTGCAGTGGTTAAGAATCCGCCTGCCAATGCAGGGGACACGGGTTCAAGCCCTGGTCCAGGAAGATCCCACATGCCGCGGAGCAACTAAGCCTGTGAGTCACAACTACTGAGCCCACGCGCCTAGAGCCTGTGCTATGCAACAAGAGAAGCCACTGCAGTGAGAAGCCTGCACACCACAACCAAGAGTAGCCCCCACTCACCGCAACTAGAGAAAGCCCGCGCACAGCAACAAAGACCCAATGTAGCCAAAAATAAATAAATAAATAAAAAATCACCCATGAGGCTAAGTCTAGGGGAAAATGTTGACACGGAGCACCCCTGGGGCGATCAGAGCATAAGCTCAGGTGCAGACACGCTGAGTGTGGGAGGCCCAGTGCCCCCTGGGGGGTGCTGGGGAGAGACAGGAATCACACAGGCACATTTAGGGGCCCCAGCTGGTTAGCAGCAGTTGAAACCACGTGACTGGTCACCTACCCAGGAAGCTTATGAGTGCTAGAGGCTAGAGCAGGTGGTGGGTGGGCAGAGAGGCCAATGAAAAAGCCTGACACTGAGCTGGCAGAGAGGTAGGTGAGCCCAGATTTGTCCATCAAACCGAGAGGAGGGAGTCGAGGTAGGCACTCGGCTGAGAAGTAAGTGGCAAGCAAGGCCACAGATGCAATAGGACGAACTGTCAAAAACTCCAGCAAGGCTCACAAAACTTGCATATGAATGTTCATGGTTGCATTGTCCAGAGTAGCCAAAAAGTGGAGCCTACCCAATGCCCATCAATGGATGAATGGATAAAAATGTGGTGTATCCATAAAATGGAATATTATTCAGTAATAAAAGGGAATGAAGTGCTGACACAAACTACAACACAGATGAATCTTGAAAACACTGTGCTAATAAGAGCAGTCAGGCACAAAGGACTACGTAGTGTATGATTCCACTTCTATGAAATGTCCAGGATAGGCAAATCCAGAGGCTGAAAGTAGTGTTTGCCTAGAGCTGTGGGGAGATGAGTGAATGCTAATGGGTACAACAGGGTTTGTTTTGGGAATGATGATTATATTCTAAAATTGTGTTCATTGCTGAACAACTCTGTGAATATACCAACTCACTGAATTGTACACTTCAAATGGGTGAATTATATGGTACAGAATTATACCTCACTAAGCCTGATGTGTGTGTGTGTGTGTGTATGCATGCCTAGCAATGAAGAGAAAGAAGTGTAATGGCGCAGGACCCTATGGGGCCTTCCTGGGACAGACACCCACCCTCCCCATGTCCTCCACCTGCCTCTTGTCTGGAAGAACTTTAGTCAAAGAATAAATTTAATCAGAGAAATGAGAAAATGCAGAAACAGAGGAAAATAGTCAAACAAGACAAAATAATAATAGTTCAACCATTAAACAAAATCAAGGACCTTTAGTTCCTCCTTAAGGGCTATGGATAATATTCTGATCCATATCCTTTGAGCTGCTTTGCAGATATTGAAACCCCAACCAGGAGGAAGAAGTTAACTACATAATGACCAGACTGTAGCCATGAGACATAAGCTGCTCCATCTTGCACAATTCCAAGAACTGGACCAAGGAAACGGGAACAAACTGACCCTGGAGTCGAAGATTAACTGTACTTAAAAGAATCAAGGTGACACTGATCAGACCTCCGCGTGAGCAATTTCAAGACTACTGTCAGAGCTGACTGTGCTGTTCTGCATATGGCCCCCCAACCCCGCCTTTGAACCCCTGAAACTCCCCTTTAAAAGCTCTTGCCCCCAGTCAAGGGGGAATTGGTTCTTTGGGACATGAGTCCACCTTCTCTGCAGGATTGCCAGCTTCCTCAATAAAGCTAATATCTTTCCTTTTACCCAACGTTTGTCTCTCAACGTTGGATTCTTAAATGATGAGCAGCCAAACCTCAGTTTGGTAACAGAAGGAATCAGGGTGGTTGTTTAAGGCAGTGGTTCTCAAACATTACTGGGCACCAGAAGCACCTGGAGAACTGTGTCAGGCCCCAGCACAAGAGGTTCTAATTCAGTCAGTGTGGCAGGGGCCTGAGAATGTGCATTTCTAACCCATTCCCAGATGTTGCTGAAGATGCTGAGCAGGGAACCACACTTTGAGAACCAGTAAAACCATGGGAAGTGATGGCATTTCTTCACTGCTATTGTTCTAAAACTGAGATGTAATTCACTTATCATAAAATTCACCCTTTTAAAGTGTACAATTCAGTGGGATTTAGTGCATTCACAACATTGTGTAACCAACACCACTAACTCCAGAATATTTTCAACACCCCAAAAAAGAAACCCTGTAGCCATGGGCAGTCATGCCCCATTCTCCCCAACATCTCCAGCCTCTGACTACCACCCATCTACTTTCTCTCTCCATAGATTTGCCTTTTCAAGACACTGCATATGAAAATCATATAAACTGCGGGTTTTCGTGTCAGGCTTCTTTCACTCAGCATAACGTTTTCAGGGTTCAGCCATGTCACAGCACGAATCTGTACTTCATTCCTTTTTGTGGCTGCATGATACTCCCTCGTATGAACAGACGAAAATTTGTTCATCCATTCATCAGTTGATGAACATTTAGATTGTTTCCACCTTTTGGCTGTTGTGAATCATGTTGCTATAAACAGTCGTGTGCAAGTTTTTGTGTGGACATGCTTTCAATTCTCTTGGGCATATACCTTGGAATGGAATTGCTGGATCACATGATAACTCTACATTGCACGTTCTGATGAACCACCAGCCGAGGGGACAGGCTAAGGCTTGTCCATCTCCTTACCCTGAGATGCTATGCTGAATGTCTTCTCAACTTTTGAGCTCTACCTCACTGTGACTCTTCCCTGGCGTTATGTAGGCACATCTGGAAAATGAAATAATACTAAGAATGTATTATAAAGGCTGAAGGCACATTTCTTGATCTTAAAGTTGATGTCTGACATTTGTTTCTTCTTCCAAAAAGGGCGGGGGGTGGGGAATGACTATGCTAATGATCATTTTTGCTCCGCTCTCCTTAACGGAAGACAGAACCATGCTCACCACTTCCGATCTTTATCAACACTAGACTTAAGACGAGAGGTTCAAGTGACACACGCTCCCGCGGAAGTGCACCTGACAAGCACGACCTTCCTTCTCGGGGCCCCTCTGGGCATGAAGCAACGCCACAGGCAACAAAGTGGTTTGGGCAGATGTGGAGTTTATTTGCTGCAGTTCCTTGGCGCTAGTTTACAATGCAAAAAAACCCAGACAAAGAGAAAACGATTGGAATAATTATAATTTTTTTAAAAACCCTGTCAACAACTTTCAGTCATTTCTTTATATTTTGACAAAACTTCTTTTTTTAAAACAAATACAAAATAATCTAAAAGGAGAAAAACTATACATGGATTATTTACACCTCTGATAAATAGACTAATACTGATCCAGGTGCCTCTCTGTCTAAGTCATATTCGTGAGAACCAGGGCCAGGGACTCGGATAGCCAGAGGGGCTCCAGCACCGGCCCAGACCCCCTGGACCTCGGCTGGCACCATCCTGGTTCTCCCGCCCAGAAATTTCAGGTTCCCAGCCTGGACCCTCCTCTGCCACCTTCACGAGCTCTGGCATTAAAACGCCTGACGCCACTCCGGGGAGGACGTACATGAAGGGGGGACCCCCAGAAAGCGACCCCACCACTCCCCTTTACAAAAGCTATTTCCAGAGATGTGGGCCTGCCCGGAAGGTGTCAGAGGAGCCAGGGTCACACTGGGGCTGCAATGGCCCAGCCAGCCCTGCTCTGCCTGGACTGGGCGCCAGGCCCCGGACGAGAGTCCCTGAGAGAACAGCAGGAGCGCGGCGGCCACGGCTCCTTCAGGCCACGCGTTAGGAGGGCAAGGCCGACGCCAGCGGGAGGCCGACCACGGCCCCTCCGGCTCCCCCCACCCGCCCCTGCCGCGCAGATGAAGGCCCGCTCCTCTCCAAGGGCCAGCACGACACGCACGGTGTAGTCCAGGTGAAGGCCAGTTCGGAGGCAGAAAAGGCTGAAGCCCTAAGGTGATCGGGTCAGACCTGCTCCCTCCTCTAAAACGAGGAATGGAGTTCCGGGGCAGGAGGAAGAAAAACCAAATAACAAACAGGTTATCCCGGAATCTCTGATGGGACTACCTTCCTCACAGTTTTGGTTATTAGGTATGTAGCTCAAGGAAAAATGCTGACTATTTTAAAGCCCGACAAGAATGAATCCTGAAAAGAGAAACAACAGCGCAGGCCGGGGGCGGGTTCCCTTCTCCCCGCAGTGCTCCCCAGGCACCTGGAAGGAAAAGCATCAGCTGGAGCGGCCGGTGCTGCCCTGCAGGCCCCGAGTCTGTCCTCGCCGCGCGGCCCCCTCCCCCCTCGCCACCCCCTCCCTTGCCCAGACGAGGCCCCAGAAGCGTGGGGAGGGGGCCCGCCCGGTCCCTGCCCCTGCCCGGGCTGACACGCACAGCGGCGGCCCAGGGAGCTTCTTCTCTAGGGAGAAGCTTCCCAAAGCAGACAGGCAGAATGCCTGGACAGCTCTACCTTCTCTTTCTCTTTCTTTAAAAAACAAAAATATATCTTTATAGCATGTGGCTTCTCTTCCATTCCACTTTTTTTCTTAACGTAAAATAAGATATGGGTACACATATTTATGGTGCAGGGTTGAAGGCTTCTTCCCAGGGAATAACCGAGAGGTAAATGGTCGGCTCCGAGCTCTGCTATCAGACCTGTTGAGTGGAGACTGGCGGGGAGGCAGCATGGCCGACAGGAGCTCTGTTCTTTTTAGACAGAAAGGCTCCAAACCCAAGCGTGAAGGCATCAGGCCCCCTTCTCCAAGGGTAACTGCCTACCCTTCTCCCACTTAAAAAAATTAGCAAAAGCTGAAGCTAGTCTCTAGGAACTCAGGACGATGCCTGGCAAGACGCTCCCACTGCACGGGAGGCAGGGAGGCTGCACCAGGCCTCACTCGCCGGGCCTCACTCGCCGGGCACACCAGCCCTGATGGCTGCGCAGACTCAATGTCTTTTCGTGGAAGAGACCTTCTTCTTGCGCGCGGCTAGCATCTCGTAGAAAGGGTCCCTGCTGATGGCGGCCCTGCAACACAGAAAAGGGGAGAAAGCAGAGGAGACTGAGGAACAGGACCAGGAGACACTACGCCAGGCAGGGGCTTCCTAGCAGCAGCCGTGCCCCTGACCCCCTCCCTGCTCGACCGTCCCTTTAAAGGCCACGTCACGGCATCAACCTTCACTGTGTCCACATGTGGTGTAAAAGACAAGTTTTGAGGGAGACACGTGGCACAGGCGACAAGATCACTGTGGGGTGCTTACTGCCTGTTTCAACCAAGTAATCAATTGAAGTTTAGGAATCTTCTATGCCCTCACAGCTGTGCTCTAACACAGCAAAACAAGCGCAGTGCTTTAGTTCCGTCATGACAGTGGCATTTGTCTGGAGCAGTAACCACCACACAACCCCGTGTGTCCCCTGGCACGTGGTGCATCTGATTGGCGGCCACCGTCTGTACCAAGCAACTTCTGAGTCCCCAAGAGCACCAGCTCGACAGCCAAGACCCATCACTGGGCAGTCAGGGCCCAGGCAAGCGGCCAGCAGCCTGCTCTGTGTGCACAGCCTGGTGGGGAGGGAGGCCAAGCAGCCCTTGCACTGGCCCCAGAGACACCAGCACAGGTGACGATGGCAGGTCTCAGCCACCCGCCGTCCCTCTGTATTTGTCATTCTCCACTTTCAAGCAAGGTGTGATCCACGTTTTGAAGTTTAATTTGCTTTTCCTGAGAAGTAGTATTCCAGGTGCCAACTAGCTTCTGGGCCAGTCACAAGCCCACGTGACTGTGGACCGCACTTAACCAGGTGCACGACGGCTCCTGAGGGCTGACCGGGCCCCGTTCACAGAGAGGATGTGTCCGTGCGAAACAGCAACTCAGCTCCGGGGGAGGCAGGAGCCAAACAGGGCCTAGAACGCATCCCAAGGGACCCCGCCACGCAGGCATCTGACCGCTCGGAGTGCTCGGGAGGGAATCCTGCTTCCACCTTCAGAGCATTAGGGTGAGTCCACCTCCGCTTCCTGGGTGGGCCAAGCCCCCAGGGATGCCGCGGGACATCTCCAGTCCACGTGACGGGGGGCCAGGACACAGTGAAGTGCTTGGGGCTGGAAGCTCTGCCCCGGCCTTGCACATACGTGTGCTCCTTCTCACGGCCGTCCTCACATGGTCCCTGGAGACACTCCGCCCCAGCCCTGGGAAGGCAGAGCGGAGACGACACCAGGCAGCAGAAGCTCTCCCTCAGCGGCCACCGTCGCTGCGCTGCAGGTCTGTCTGCAGAGACACACGATTCTGTATGACCGCGTGCCCAGAGCACCAGGACCGAGGTAGCTGGAAACTCCTGGGAAGAGCACTGATGAGAGAAAATGTGCCTGCAACTTGACCTTCTGCAAAACCTTTCCAGCAACATCGTGAAGAGCTTCCATCCTATCAGGTCCCTCCTCTGGCGCCTCTGCCCCAATGTTTTCACTGGGAGAGCGTCAGAGCCAAGGGCGGCTGGAGCTGAGTGCCGCACGTGGAGGAGGACGGCTCCGAGTCAGAAGGCTCGGGTCTGTGGTTCGGGACGACTGAATTCACCTCCCTGTGCCTGTGTCCTCATCTGTCACCTGGGGACAACCATCCTGCTGCACCCACCTTCCCAGGGCTCTGGGGAGGGTTAAGGGCACTGAGCCGTGGAGCTGGAACAGTGCCTGCAACTCCCACAAGGAGATGAGGCCAGCTCCGGGCAGACCCCGGGATCCACCCCTGAGGAGGCTCTGCATCCACCTCAATGGAGGGACTGGACCATTCCAAGCATGACCGTAAGGAGGGCTCGGGTTCTCTGGCTACCGAAGTAAAATGACATGAAAGGCAGAAGGTACAGCTGCAGACAGAGCCTTTTTGAAAGAACAATGAGTTGGGGGAGCTACACACAATCCCCAGTCAACACACGCTCTGATGCCCTAATGATCATGCAGGACAGCACACAGACCAAGAGACACAAAGGACACGGTCACCGTGCACACACAGGAAGTTGGTCCACACTAAAGAGGGCACTTCAGACTGGGCAAAATGGATTAATAAATGGTATCAGGACAATCAGCCACTCACTTGAGAAAGTAAGGTTACAAAACATATGGTAAAAAAAAAGGGTACGGGGGGCTTCCCTGGTGGCGCAGTGGTTGAGAGTCCGCCTGCCGATGCAGGGGACACGGGTTCGTGCCCCGGTCCGGGAAGATCCCACATGCCATGGAGCGCCTGGGCCCGTGAGCCATGGCCGCTGGGCCTGCGCGTCCGGAGCCTGTGCTCCGCAATGGGAGAGGCCACAGCAGTGAGGGGCCTGCGTACCGCTAAAAAATAAAAAAATACTTAAAAAAAAAAAAAAAAAAAGGGTACGGGGACATGGGTAAGGAGCTCTCCATGGCCACACGTCCCCAAGGCACCGCTACTCCTCCACGCAGACCTCAGGGTGCGTCCAGCACAGAGGACCCCTGAGCCTCATTATCGGTGGTGACACCAGAAACGCTGCGGTGCCTCATGGGCTCCGCGGCACGTGGGACGGCCCCTGATGACACCACACTTCCAACAGCCGTCATCACCCAGGGCTACCAGAGTCCAGGCGGCATGCTGAGCACAGCGCTGCGCCATCTGTCTCACCCTCACAACAGCCTTGTGCCTTAACGCCATCATCCAGAAGGGAGCGGCACCGTCCCCGGGAGTCCTCGGGGAGCCCCGCCTCTCACTGCTGTGTGGTGAGCAGGCTGGGATTCTGGGAGGAGGGCAGGCGATGCCGAGAGTCAGAGCGGGAACTCGGCCCGGGCTGGCCTGACTCCGAACCGGTGCTCTCCTGTCCCGCCCGTCTGAACCGCACAACTTTCAGAGGCTCTTTTTGTGGGAATAAACGACCTGCTCCTTGCCCTCACATCACCTCGCCCCCCTTTAGCCGTTTATTCACTATTTAACCCTGGCCCAAACACTACACTTGTTTTAGTAGAGGTGCCAAAAACACCACAAAAACTAGAGCGTGCCCAGCCCCTCAGGAGCAGGCTGCGGCCCCGGTGGGAGAAGGCCCGTCACTCGGGGCGATGCAGGACCTGCAGGGCCTTGGTCGCCGGTCAGTGTGGCCTCGCTGGTCTCCAGGGGAAGCCTCGAGGCTCAGTAATGGGGACACCCTAAGGAAACGGCTGGGCCATGTCTGATGGGCGCAGCACTGGCAGGGAGAGCGAGGATGCACTCCCAGGGGCAAGATGGGTGTGGTGATGGGCAGCGGGTAGGATGGCGGGAGGGATAGGGTTCACAGAAGCCCCAGGGAGGAGTGGGGAGGAGGAGCTGCCAGGGCAGAACACCTCCCCCGTGATAAAGCGCCGTGAAACAGGTGGAGCGAGGGCCGGGAGGAGCCCTGGACCCAAGGATCCGTGTACACCTCCCTTCCCCCAGAACCGCCGCTTCCTCACAGCTCAGCAGGGAGTATGAGGCTCTGCCTCGCAACCCCGGATCACGGCCACATGACTTTGACAAGCATTCATTACTTACCCTCTATGGGCCTCAGTCTGCCCATCTGTAAATGGGACAACAGTGTCTCACAGGATTAAGAAATTATAAAAGGGAATGGTTACAATCCCCGCTGAGCTGCCACCATGAAGACGAAACCCACTTCCTAAGACATGAAAAGGCCAGTCTGGCCAGTGGCACCTGTGCCTATAAGCCTGCCCACCTGTCCCCTCTTTGGGGCCATGAGCTGCACTTGGGAAACCTAGATGTGAGGCGTGCTCTTAAAAACGCTCAATGGTCAAGAATCCAGACACCCAGGGAAAAGTCACCGGGGAATCACAGTCAAACTACTCGCTAAGGATTCAGCACACGGGGCACAGAGGCGGGATGGGCAGCCCACGGGACAGCTGGAGCGTCGCCAGCTTCATCTGCCACCTACTTGATGCACTTGATCCAGTCCTCCTTCTCCTCAGGTGTTGGGGCTGAGATCCGGTACACCGTGTGGTTCCCCTCCACCACTCGCCCGTCAGCCTCCGTCTTACAGGCCTTAATCACTTGGTCTTTATTGTCGGGGATGTAAAGCTCAAAGCAGTTCTGAGAATTAAGAAAGAGAGGGAGAGAGTGACAAAGATCTAAGAAAGCTGCTGACCAAGAAAAAAGTTAGTTTCCCAAAAAGTAAATTTTTATTTCCAAAAAAAAAAAAAAAGTTAATTTATTTCTTTATTCTCACCTTCATAAAATATAGCCAACATATGTTTTCCTTTGGAAAAGAGGAGCCTAGAAGTGGAATTCTGGAGAATGTAGATTGTATATAAATAGGTTTTATTAGCAAAGATATCAAGCAGATGATACACGTTAGTTCTACTCCTAATATATAGAAAATATGGAGCGAACTGCAGGTAACTTAATGCCTTTTAAAGCCAAGCCAGCAATACGATATTCCAAAAGAGAGGAAAGATATTTATAAGTGATCTGAAGATCATAAAATAAGTGGTCCAATCACGAGAGCTTGATCCTGCCTTTTAAGGAAGCACAATTCTATACCTCGTGTGATATTCAGTAAATGACACTAAAGCTGATGGACAGAATGAAAGAGGTGACTTAGTCTCACCTTTGGCTTGAACTGTAAAGATAATTTTAAAAGTTAGGCTAACTTAAATTAAATCATATGAGTACCTTCGGGTTTTTTCTCAAGTACAGCTGACCCCTGAGTAAGGCGGGGGGTGGGTGCTGACCTTCCGCACAATTAAGAATCCACGTATGACCGACAGTCGGCCTCCGTCCGTACAGCAGTGCCTCAGCACCCGCGGACTTAGCCAAGCACAGATGGCACTCTACCGTAGGAGTTACCACTGGGAACAGTCCACGTGTCAGGGGACCCACACAGCCCCAACTTTGTTGTCCAAGGGTCAACTGTAAACCGCTGCAACTTCTTCCTGGATCAAACAGCTGCTATGCCCATCCCTTCTGTCCCCCCAAAACATCTCACCAAAAAATACTCACTGGTTTTTTGGAGTCTTCCACCTCCCGGATACTCAGGTTCTCTAATGGGATAATTCCACGGGGCTCCTTATCCTGCAGAAGAATTGGAGAGAGAAGACCTAACTGCTCAGTTTATGAACGCATGTCCTGTTACCTTCCTCACGGCAACTCAGCCCAGCTCCTGTGACTCCTCCACGACATGAAGTCCACAGAGCAGCTTTAAAAACAAGAATAGGGTCAAGAAATGTGTGGGTGTTGTCAACATACCACATATGAATCCCTAAGACCGAAAAGCCTTCGGAGGAGGAGCTTCCACAGACGCTCTGAAAGAGTGAGTGTGACCAGAGCTGTGGGTGGCCCTCCAGTGGGGAACATGTAAGGCCCTTTCACACAAAAATTATCCTGCTTCTTTGTCTGGCCCACCTACTCATCTTTCAAGCCTCAGTTCCAGCATCAGCAACCCCAGGAAGCTCAAGTCTCGCCCGAGGTGCCCCTGTTCTGTGCCCACAACGCCTGGACTACAGTCGTGTCGTGTGTCACTACCTTCTCACTATCTCCAGCCTCACCTCCCGCCTCCAGACTGTAGGATCCTCAAAGAGACACTGCCTGCCTGACAACTCCACCTGGACCAAAAAGCACCTAAACTCCCGTCCAGAACAGAGCCCTGCGTCCCCGCACCCCCACTGGCCCTCCTCCAGGGCTTCCCATCTCAGCAAAGGACACTCCCACACCTGCCGGGCCATCAGCCTTCACCTCTTCTCCCTGATGTCCAGACAACCAATGGCCAAAGACTTTGTTCCAAGTTCAACAGTTTAACCGGGCTATGCCTTGGCACCAAGCTTCCTAGGACAGATGTTCCTAAAATACCATATGCACTCTTTCGATTTGCAGATTCAGGTTTGTTTCTTCTTTTTAGGGAAATAATCTCATAACTTGTCTTTGCATTTGCAGGTCCCAGTCATTCTGGTATTGGGCTCATCCTCATCTGTCCTCTGCATCTGTTCGCTTGCCCTTAATTGTTTTAATGCTTGTCTTTCAGACACAATCTCTAAGACTGTCTCAAGCCTTTCCTCTAGGATAGTGATTACATTTCTAGCTAATCATTCCTTAAAGTTTTAACTTACGTGTTAATAAATAAGTTATAATTCTACAATTACATAGGCATATTCTTAATATATAGTTTTGGTTCTCATTTAAGTCTGAAACTACTGGAGAGCCAGCTATTGGTGTTCTGGCCACTTCCAGAGTCTCAGGAGAGAAGCGAGTGGAGGGAGCGCCGCCCTCAGACACCCCGAGCCCCAACTCTCCCCTGGGGTGCTGGTGTCCGGCATCTCTTGGAGCTGATGCTCACCGCACGCCCCCCACGGACAGTCTTCTTACGTGAACACACACCCGGAGCTTTCACTGATATCGCAGAAAGTGAGTCCTGTTTTTCCACTTTTCTCGTCTCCCCGGTTTCTACCCTGCAGCAGACCTCACCACTCCTCCATCCAAAGGGGGAGGAGGGAAGAATTCCTACTCGGTTTACTTCTCCCAGACTTGGGCACGGGGAGGTCTGGGGCTGGTTGTGCCTGGCCACGCAGCAAGGGGCCTTCTGCTGGCTCCGGGCTGCGCCGCCACCGCGGCCCCTGCTGCCCGCTGTGAAGTGCAGTGAATGAGTTCTGCCCTTTCCTTATCCGGCTGCTATGTCCCCACTTCTTTCTACTAGATTTTTCCTCTTTGTCAGGTCATTTCTGTGTGGTTATCTCCACCTACCATCTTAACCCTGAGGCTCCCCCCTCGGCATCTTCAGAAACGTTTTCTCTGGATTCCCACTGCCTGATAAAATGCTGGTGTGCTGCTAGACTGAATTCAGGTAATGCCACCATGGTCGGAGTTATGAAGAACCATAAGATTCTAGAATCTCACTGCATTACCACTGAGACTGTCCCGGGACTTAGGGGTGCACTGTTCAGATGTCCCGCACATGGTTCATATTAACCCAGAGACCAGTGAAAAAGATTTAAACAAGATTTTAAAGATGTCACCAGTCTAGAAAAAAAGGTTAACACATGGGGCGGGGGGACAGGGGCAAAACAGAAAGAAATTTACCAAGCTGTTCACAGTGGTACTTTGGGGGGTGAAAAAAAAATCTATCTTTGTACTGTTTTGGGTATTTGAAATACAGTACTCTCATAATTGAAAGGATTTTAATAACAGAAAAGCAAAGCCAGTTGCAGAACTTACGTGGTGTGAGTTTAGCCCCCATAACACACAAAATCCTGGTCGGCATTCCCTTGGAAATTGCTGAGTGACTGAATTATGAGCTGACACTGTCATGACTCTCACTCCCCACGTGAGAAGCCACATCCGCACGACGTCTGCAAGCTGAAGAACCACAGTGTGGAACACAGTGGAAACCCGCTTCACCCCCAAGCTGCGAAGGGCCAGGCGTGGACCTGCATCCTGGCTCCTACCATGCTTCACACAAACACTGCTGGGACTCTCATCCCATCTTGCTCTATGCCTTCATTATAAAGGATACTTCTAAACCTTCGTTTCCTCAGGAGGATCTCAACTGCCCTAATTTATTTAAGACACATTCCAGTTCTGCCAGTGGTATATGGTTTGCTCTTCCGATGACCAGGGAACAGGGCAGAAACAAGGGCCTCCAGCTGTGGGGAGCCCGTCTGAGCGGGATCCAACCTGAGGCTACCAACCTGCTGGGCCTCCTGGGGGCTCCTAGAGGGAGCTTTGGAAAAGGTTTTACTGTACGATCTTTATTCTCATAGTATTGTATGTATTGTAATTCCATTCCCACTAAATAAAAACCAACAAAACTTTCAGTTTAAGTAAACGTCAATTTCTTAAAACTCCAGGTAATCTCCCATTTCGTTTCACTTTCTTTTCCTCTATTACATGTTTTGCCCCTTGGCTGTGTCTTCTAAATCAAGTGCTTCAGTCTTTCTGCTACCATAGAATCACAATTACCTTCGTTTCCCTTTCTATGGGGCCACAAACTCTCTCTTGGCCATGGGTCCAAGTTCATTCTTTCTAGCTCAGCTCTACAACAGGCTCTACAACACATTTCTAATGCCGTGTATGATGTTGTCTGCCACTGTCTCCTGGCTGGGCGCATGGTGTCCCAATGGAGAAGTGGATGTCAGCTCTGAGCTACGGTTCCTGTGGCCAGAGTCTACCCCACACCACACCCGGGCCCCCCTCTTGAGATTCGTCTTAGCCCTTCCACTTCACATAAACTCTCCTCCTGCCCCAAAGATGCAGCAGGACAAATCTGACTGTTACCCCCTGAGTCCTCCAACCCTGTCTCATTAGAGCTGTTTAAACACAAGGCCTGGTCCACCCCCGTCCCAGCTGACCAGCAGGCGCTCACCGTCGTGTATTCAAAGTAGTAAAGGCAGTTGTCAGTCAGAATGAACCAGCGTCTTTTCCAAGTCTTTACCCTGCCACCTGCAGAGCAAAGAGAGATGTGTGTTGGATAGGAATCAACCAGCCAGCACAGGCTCTGGGGGGGCTCGAAGCTCTGCCCCCAGAGAGGGTGCAGGATGAGGATGCGGGGGCAGGGCGCCAGGAAGACACTGAGACCATGGCAGATTTACATCAGTGACGAGACACAGAGCCAAAACAGAAGCACCTTTCACAGCGTGAAAGTCTGTGGGTACAAGCAGAGCAAGCAAGTTGGGTGGCCCCCTGGAGATGACATCAGGACAGCAGATGAGAGCACGGGCTGGGGAGGGAGCTGGGACAGTGATGGACCAGAGAAGCGTCAGCAGAAGCCTATGGATGCAGTGGAAATGGGGGAACACAAGAGGAGGGGAGAGGGTCAGCCCCCTGGCTATGCTACACTGCTGGTCCACCAGCCCAGGGCTTTATCAGAACAGGACAGGAGGAGGAACCAGGAAGTAAGACATTTTAATCCCCTCACAATCAAATCCAGTTTTCCTGGAACATGGAACCCAAGTTCCTTCGGTTTCACCTTCTACTCCACCTTCCTGACTGTAGTGCGTTTCTACGCTGGCTTTTTAGGTTTCTGGGCCAGTGTCCTAAATTCCCCCAGAGTCCTGGGTGGGACAAAGCAGTATCCCTGGATCAGGGAAGAATCCACTGGTAAGCAGAGGTCCCTATTCAATTCTGGACTTCTCACCAGCATCTTGAAACAAAAATAACTGGAGGAGGAGGCCACAGGCGAAGTGAGCTCTCACGGGTGGCTGTGAGCTGTTGAAGGTTCCCTTAGTCCTTCTCAATATTTCTCAATAAGAAGAAACGCCAGGGTCATGAAGTTATCCCAAGATGACACAAAGGAAGGGAAACTTCACTATGGCCTCGGTGAGTGAAGGCACATCCTGCTCTCAATCTGACCGTGAGCAAAGCCTTTCTTCTCCTCGACTTACACCGGGTCCAGGGAAAGCTTCCTGAACATGAACCATATGAAAGGCCTTCATGTGGTGAGATACACACAGCATTTCATAAACACTTCTTACTGCCCTGGACAGGATACGCTCTTTTGCTGACTTAACCTACAGAGAACATCACTTCTCCAATCCTCATAAAGAACAAGGACCACGGGGTGTAGATTTAGTGACCCCAGTCACGCTTCCTTGCTTGCCCCTCACCACAAACAGCTGAGCACAGGGTTTAGAGGGAGTATCTCCAGCTGCCAGGACGTGGCTGTGAGATCATGCCAGGTTTCCTCAAAGGATCCGACTGCTGGAGCAACGCAAATCCTGTCATGGAAATGAAGTGTCCAGCGTTGGTCCTGGTAGCAATTTTAAGGACAACTGGACTTTCGGGCCCCTTGCATGGCTCTGCTTGGATGCCCGAACCCTGAGAGGTTAAGCGGCTGATCATGAATTGCTGAGGTTCTCAATGGTCTCAATGGCACCACCTCACGGAAGCAGTTTGGTCCTGAGTCAGCACGCGCTATGCCCCCACCCGCACCCCTGCCGCTGTCAAGCGAAGACCGACTCAACTCTCTGCCCACAGCAACTGTCGGCTTCTGTGAGCACGTGCCTCTGGCCCCTATGGCCCTAGGGCATGAATCAAGAAAACCATGGATGGAAATACGACATGCGTGAGGAAATGGGAAAGGCTGGGCAGAACCGAAATAAATCAGGAGGAGAAAGAACACAAGGAATATACTTAGAACTGGAGCCGACTTGTTATAAAAAGGAAACCCCCTTCCCCGTTTCAGAACCCGAGGAAGCAGCTCTCCTGCCTCTTGGGCCTTCACCCCCACACGGGGCTCAGCACACAGGACACCTCAACCCATGCCCACTGCCATGCGCTCCCCTCACAGGACCACCCCGGGGGCACTTGGGGCTCAGGAGGTCGTGGAAGAGGGGTCAGATGTCACAAGGAAGAAGATGGGAGGAAATCTAGGACAAAAAGCAAAGCCGGACAAATCCTCTCCCTGGTGATGAAAGCTTGGCTATTTCATTTCCCGACAACCTGCTGCATTAGCGAGACCCCTACCATGAAGCATCACACGGTCCCAGGGACACATTTCATGTTGAAAGGGAAACAGACATGAAACAAGCAGACAGACCGATGCGCGCACCTAGGACAGTCCCTGAGGAACTCACAGGACCACCTCCCAGCCTGCGGGCCTCTACCCCGTAGATGTAAAGGCCAGACGCTGGCTCCCCCGGAGCTAGGTGGGAACCACCTGACAAGGCCCGGAAACGTTTCATAAATGTCATTGTTGAGGCCGTTCTTTCCCTTGAGGCTCTGCTCAAGTGAGGCTGAAGCAGACACCTGAGGACTTCCTCATCTAGAAAACATGCTTCCCTGAATCAGCAAGTGGGGAGCAGATACCAACGACATAACTACGAGGCCAATTTGGGGGTTTGAACGATGACTCATTGAAAAAGAGGAGGGAGAAAAACAAAACAAAACATAAAAAACAGAGCCGAGGTTGTAATGCCCTCCCCTAAAACACAGGAGATTAAACAGAAGGACTTCTAGAAGGGATTGGGAGGTTTTATCTTTTTTAACTTTACCTGGCCTCATTCTGAGTTTCAGAAACACCATTTCCCTTTTTCACGCAAAGGCAAATGTCCTATGTTGTCTAATTTACTTCTTTTCCTACTTTGCTTCTCTGGTCACGGCACATGTGCGTAAGCACATGGCTGCGGGAATCACAACCTCCTCCTCCTCCTCTCCTCCACTTCAGAAATCTCTGAAGTTCCTGAGTGTCAATTTGAGTCAGTAATATAGCATACGCCTGGCCAATAATTCCGAGAGACAGTTCAGTGAATACTTTGTCTGCGTTTACAAATCCACTCTTAGTGTGTTTTCTTGCACTGCTGCACTCAGGAAAGTCCAAATTGTCCCACATCTGGGTGCCCAGCTGTTGGATGCACTATGCACTACCCCTCCAAGGGAAGCATGAAAATCACTCCGCACCCCCAATCCTGACCAGTTCCCTAGGGACTGTACGGTAAGTTAGAAGCAGCATTAACACTACCACCAGCGATTTAAAACAAAATAATCAAAAATAACAAAATAAGAAAACGCTGCAGCGATTACAGTGGCCTGCGCAGAGCGAGCGAGCAGGTTGAGGGGATTACATACCTCCTGGAGTTTGGGGCAAGGAAAAGGAGAGCCAAAATCATGGAAACATACAAATGAGGGAGAAAAGAAAATTAAAACAAAGAAATTAAACCCGACTCCTTAACCTTAAGGTGCACTGTATTAGTCATTCATGTCTGCCCTGTGGGGACGGGACGTAAAGACAGTAACAGGGCAAATGCCACTGTCCGGCGTGTGAATGAGGGGCTGGCCTCATCTGCCACATCCCATCTGGTAAAGACAAGATCTGAGGCACCACCAAAATCCTGGCCTCCAAGATGCCACAAATCAGCTCTCACCAAGCTGACGTTTATTAGTGTATCCTGAATCCAGAGCAAAGACGGTGAAGATTACTTTGGGAAAATTAAATGTCTCTCTTCGGATGGCTACCTCTTTTTAAAGTGTGTGTAAAAATGCTCACACACAAGCCTGTGAATACATATGTACATACGTGTATACACAAGAATACACAATCTTATGGTTATATGCATACACAGACATATACACACAATTGCAGACGGCTGGAAGGCCTGCCTTCTGTGGCACACACATACGAAGGGGTGATTTGAAGTGTGCTACAATGAAAACACAATGTGAAGAGTTTAGGAGGGTTTGGTGGAGGTCTGGAAAAAGTAATGCAATGACCTAAAAACGAGTCTCACATTTAGTTAAATTTTTTTCTTTTTAAAAAATATGGGATGCCTCATGAATTTACATGTCATCCTGGTGTAAGAACCAAGATAATCTTCGTACTGTTCTAATTTTACTATCTGGGCTGTCAAAGCTAACACTTAGTATTAGCATTTAAACAAATTTCACTGGAGGGGGAAGCAAATCCAAACCTGGATGCACTTTTAAATTTTCCAGCAGGTTTCCTTTTAACTCTAGCCACTTGGCAATAAAGATGCAGAGCAGAGTGGCCACCTCTGGGGTGAGTAATTTTAGAGCCTTAACTTCGAAGATTCTACTGGCTTAAAGATACATGAAATGTTGACAAATTCAAGAGACATTTAAAACTCCGACCAGTGAGGTGGTGCTTAAGGAGAATTTATGAACTAAGTCGTTATGTATAAACACGAGGACTTAGGATATGCTTTTAAAAGGGAATACAAATCCTACTGCCATCTGAACTAGTCAGAAATTGAAGATCTCATTTCAGTGCTTCCCAGATGTGTCAATAATGGCATAGAGTGTAAGGACTTCTAACCTCACTGGGACCAGGAGCTGAAATGGTAGAGGAGGATCATTCTAATGACACCTCCTGATAATGCAGGAACCCACACATCAAAAGGCCAAGGCAGAAGAAAACAGAGGAAAGTACTCTCTCAGTGGCCAAAAAATTAACATCGTTACGTCCGGGGGCTCTCTCTGCATTCTGAAACGGTTAATGAAATAATCACATGTGCATATGAATGTGCATAAAAACCTTCCATTTGGTTACTTTGTCACCTTCATGGCAAGGCATGACCACAAATCTCAGCAATACAAGCTCACTTTTGGCAGAGGGAAGAGGAATAATTTTTAATTTTTCTGAATGAACAAAATCATTAATGTGGCTGATTTGTATTGGAAAGGAGGGGGGAAAAAAAAACCAGCGCCCAAGAATGAGTAAGAGTGCCGTGGATTGCGCTGCAGCCAGGGCCTTGGGTTTGCCATGCACGCTGCCTATGGGGAGCCAGATGCAGAAGGAAGTGATGATGCACCGGGGTGGGGGAGGCGGGAGCACCGGATACAAACTCGTGATGGGAAGTAGAGAGAAGGGCACAGCTGGCCGCCCTCCCAGTGGTCCGGGGGTCCGGGAAGGGAAAAGGACCAGGTCCTCCAAGAACTGCCCCAGAGAGAAAATGTGGAGCGCAAACACATGTAGGCAATATTTATGCGGGCAAGCCTATCCCCAGGAGTCTCTGTGCGTCCCATGGGGCACTAGCCTTGCATTCACTTCCTTTCTGGAGGCGATCTTGTTAGAACAGTACGAATTCATACCAAAGTCTCTCCTTAGAGCCTCCTGCACCAACCCCCTTTTCCCCACAGTGCAGGCGCGGGTGGGCGAGCGTGCGCACACACGTCCTTTCTTTCTAAGTTTCTGCGTTAGGAGCCCAAACCCAGAGGGCATCACTTACCGAGCTTCAATAGCCAGCCTTCTCGGTCTGGGTTGAAGAAAGTGTGAGTAAGGTCATTCCCATCATCTTCTGGGATTTTAAAGGGTTCGTTTTTTATGCTCTCATACAGATTCTGGGATAAAAGATGACACTGCATGTCTCTGATCCTAGAAATACCTCTCCTCCCGCCCTTTCCCACCATTCATTTAATAAGTGTCACTGTGTGCCACACACTGGTGGCATGGAGAACACCTCTCCCCTTAGGGGCTCACAGAGACAAGGGAAATAAGACGCCTAATGGACAATTAAGAAAGAAAAGAGATCAGCCCGACTTCCATTCGAGCCTTTAGTTTCAGATTTATAAACCACTTTCCCCCACTGACTCCTCACTGGGCCTCACTACCAATTTCTTAATGAAATTCACATAATTATGTGTATGGTCCGAGTAGACACTGGATGATCCCATGTCCCTCCCATCCCCTCTACCAGCGCTGCCCAGGACCACAGTCTTGAATCAGAGCCAAACTCACCCGGAGCAGCTCCTCGGGCAGGTCTCCCCCGTCGTTGATGCCTCGATTCATGGCGATGAACCTCTCCACGGTGGGCTTGTCTTTGACATTGGGGTTATGCAGGCTGGTGTTCAACATGATGATGGCAAATGAGAGGACATAACAAGTGTCTAAAAGAGAAAAGCAAAATCTGATCGGAAACATCCCACCCGAAAGAACATGAAACTCCGGATGAGACAGAGAATAAAAAGCAGTGCTCTCAGGGCTTCCCTGGTGGTGCAGTGGTTGAGAGTCCGCCAGCCAATGCAGGGGACACGGGTTCGTGCCCCGGTCCAGGAAGATCCCACATGCTGCGGAGCGGCTGGGCCCATGAGCCATGGCCGCTGAGCCTGCGCGTCCGGAGCCTGTACTCCGCAACGGGAGAGGCCACAACAGTGAGAGGCCCACGTACCGCAAAAAAAAAAAAAAAAAAAAAAGCAGTGCTCTCAAAAGAATGGCCAAATCCACGCGCCTGGGTATGCTCTAACTGAAAGGTTATATACTGCTCACTGAAAAGAGCAAGGCACGGGAAAGAACATAAAGCATTCAAGACTTAAAGACGTTTATTTCTTCAGATTGTAAAAGAAGAACACATACACCATAGAAAACCAGAAAAGTACAACGTATAAAAAAGAAGATATAAACTACCTATAATCTCACCACCTAGTAATAACTTATTTTGCTTTCTTACATAAATGTGCCTATGTGTAAGGTATCACAAATGTATCTCACAGATACAGACGGTAACACAATCAGAATGAAAAGAGATACATAGTTTTGAAGTCTGCTTTTTGGCTAATCTTATTAGCATTTTTCCATGTCAATAAAGCCTCTTTTTAAAAACATGATTTTTAATAGTTGCATACTTCGTAATTCAGAGGTACCCTAACTTACATTCTTACTACCTTATTGTTAGAATTTGGATAGTTTTCAACCTTTTACTATTATAAATACCATTTAAAGCAATGTTCTTAGGCAAGAACCTAAGCCCTTTTGTTTTAGAAATGACCTAGTACCTAGAAGAGAACCTGGCAGGCACTGCCGACCGCAGGAGAGGAGGCCCCCCCACCCCGCTCACCTGTGGACTGGAACACCCCGTGGTTGCACTGACAGTAGCGCTGGGCAAACGCCTCCATCATCCGGTCAATCTTCTGGGCCTCTCCCGGCAGCCGGAAGCTCCACAGGAACTGCCTAGGCGGTGAAGACAGGGTGAGTTATGGGACTTGGGGAGATCATTTGTTTCTCCGTGAATGATTTCTGCCGCAAAGGGAGACGTGGGGGACTTCAGCCTTCTGTCAAGTAACTCTGAACAGATGCAGACTAACTACTCCACATCACCATTCTCTCGATCGGAGAGAATGTATTTAGAAAACAATTAAGATTTTCCCATTCAAAAGAATGGTTCTCCTCCTCATACTGATACACAAGACTGAAATATAGATCATGCTCATTTTAAAAGCACTTCAATTTCCAGAAAAAAAGATGATATAGCAGGAAAAGCGATTTTCTATCAAAGCATTCATGACTGATCCCTTTAAGTCAAAGAAAGACCTGTGGTCCACAGATTTAATTCTGGATTATTTTCATCAATCTAAATGACAACACAAAAGATGATATTATTTACACTAATGGCAGTGAAAATACCAAATGACAATTTCTCAAAAGACACAGGTAATAGATTTAGCAAAAAAATTAATGTTGAGTTTTTTCCTTCTAAAATGAAGGGCACACTATCTACTTCCTATTCTAGGGCAGGAAATTAAAGGGTTTTCTAAAGCGAAATTGGGAAAGATTCAAAGTGTAAATATTCATCAATTTCCAAAATGTTAAATGAAAGACCTGAGGAACAGTTTTGCAAAATTTGCTTTCAATTTAATTCCCTTTAACCATCCAATCATTTCAATCATAGGCCAATAAACTACTTTCCTTTTAAGATGCTTCTAGATACTCAAATAACTGCCAAAGGTAAATTTCATTAAAATGCCACACAGGGCAGACGCATAACCAAAGACCCGCCTCCCGCTCCACAACCTGCTCGCTGTGAACACACTCACCGTAAGGCCTGGACGAGGTTGAGATCGGTGAACTCATGTAGCTCCACAAACGCATGAAGAACCTGGATGTTAAACTCATCTCTAGCAAGAGAAACAAAAGATACGGGGCGGTGGTTGGGGGGGAGAGCAGAAGTCAGACACTGATGCTGAGAATCCAAGGTCATCCCGACCCCCGACCAGGCCGCCGCCCACGCTGAGCGCTGTGGCTCCGTGGCCGGGGCGGGGAGACAGCCATCTACCTGCAGCTCTCTGTCTGCTAGCTGAACACAGGAGGAGTCCTTCCGCCCCCAAGCACGCCAGCTGCTGTTCCCCAGCACCCCTCGGGACAAAGCTCGGAGCATCATGGAGTTTGTTTCTCTAGGTAACTAACTGCTGACCAACCTACCACAGGTGTCTCCGGAGGCCTTACCTCTCCCCCAGGTAGTCACCGATGGCTGTTTTGTTGAGCCCTTCACCTTTATACAAGAACTGGGCAATGTCTTCACAAGTGTTCTTCAGCAGATCATTCTCTATTAAGAATTGGATCCCCTGGAAAGACAGCAAAGATGCCAATGGTGCCTTAGACCCCAGGAAGGTTCAGAAAGGAGACAAGGGTGCAGGAAGAACGGGTATGGGTGCTCTGGACACAGAGGAAGTATCTACTAAGTAATTCCAAGTTCTGCAGGAAGCAGGGCTCTCAACATGAGCTGCACTCTACAAACAGGCAGGTAAGCTGTCTTAGTGCCCCTGGGTTCCAGCTGACACCGTGGAAACCGCCACCTTACAGACTATGGGCTCTGGCTGCTGCCTTTCCACTTACTTTTTTAGGATCCATGTTGAATTTTTTCCTGCCCATGGCTACCTGTTTGTTCCTCTGCATGTTTTTCCTGTAAAACAACCACCACAGCCATTTCAGTACTCCAGGTATTCGAGAATTTCTGAAAGACTGATATGACCCCCACACGCATCCACTGATTTGCAGGGATTTCTGAGATTTATCCAGAAAAGCACAGGCACACTTAGGTCCAACTATGGAAGGACACTGAAATCCTGACCCTGGCCCCAGGCTCATTTGTTCCTTCTACTGTAGTGGGTTTCTTTTTGTAACATGATTTTTTAAAACTTTATTGAGGTATAGTTTACATATCATATAACATACCCATTTTGAGTGTACATCTGAATGATGTTTAGTAAGTTTACTGAGTTGTGCAACTATCACTATAATCCAGTTTTAGAGCATTTTCAAAACCCCATAAGTGTATGCTACGTAAGTTAATAGGTTATTGCCTCAATCTGTTCGTCCATTCATCTGCTGGTAGACATTTAAAGCTAATTCCAGTTCTTGGTTATTTTATTTATTATTTATTTTATTTTATTTTTTTTTTTTTTGCGGTATGCGGGCCTCTCACTGTTGTGGCCTCCCCCGTTGCGGAGCACAGGCTCCGGACGCGCAGGCTCCGGACGCGCAGGCTCAGCGGCCATGGCTTACGGGCCCAGCCGCTCCGCGGCATATGGGATCCTCCCAGACCGGGGCACGAACCCGTATCCCCTGCATCGGCAGGCGGACTCTCAACCACTTGCGCCACCAGGGAGGCCCCTGAGCATTTTTCATGTGTCTATTATACATATAAAAGTGTTCAAGTTTTTTGCCCATTTTTTAGTTAAGCTGATTTATTTATTTATTTGTTTGTTTGGCTGCGCTGGGTCTTAGTTGCGGCACGCAGGATCTTCGTTGCCGCGTGCGGGGTCTTTGTTGCAGCGTGCGGGATCTTTTTTAGTTGCGGCACGCGGGGTTTTCAGTTGCAGCATGCGGGATCTAGTTCCCTGACCAGGGATCAAACTGGAGCCCCCTGCATTGGGAGCGCAGAGGCTTAACCACTGGACGACCAGGGAAGTCCCTAAGCTGTTTTTTTATTAGTAAGTTTTATGTGTTCTTTCTATAGATATTCTGGATACAGGTCCTTTTTCAAATTCGGGTATTGCAAGTATTTTCTCCTCATCTGTGGTTTGCCTATTCATTTCTTTTAAGAGTATATTTTATAAGAGCAGAAATTGTAAATTCTGATGAACTCCTAGTTGTCCATTTCTTTTAAGCTACAATTTTTTTTTTTTTGATGGCAAGTAAGAAAGCTGTAATTCAGAACTGACAATGCTGTGACTGGATGTGATGAGCTGGCCGATTTCTGCAAGACATGCAGCTTCACTAATCCCTGATGGCCCTGCCCACACAAGTTTAAAATAACAAAATCAAACAGTCTCATGAAGCCAGACAGGGAGACTCAGGCTTAGAAAAATATAGACATGTAGTGAATTAGAAATAGCCCATTTACGACATTAAGCAGTTAAAAAATGGTCTGGGAACCCCATTCAAAATTAAATTCTCAAAGCAACTAAGATTTCATGTAGTTAAAAGAAGAAAATAACCTGCAGACACCCCTTGTCACTTCGTGCTATAATCTCATTTCTACATTCTCTTAAGTCTTAGGGAGGCACCAGCAAGCTTATGATGACACCCGGACACAACTGGGCCTCCAGCCTTCTGGAACTGCATTGGCACCATCCATTAAGCTTTTCCTTTACCCAAAAAGGAAAAACAGAAACTCTAGAATAGGTACACAGTGGACAAGAGAAGGGAAGAAATGGTTCACACGACAGTTTAAGGGCAATTTAAGGCTTTGGGGGACCTGCCAAGTTCTCCAGTTCAGCCTTTCCAACAATGTCAAAAGCCCTCACATTTAGAAGTGCCTGCGCTGAAGGCAAAAAGTATGGTTACGTACGTGCTTGCTAGGCAAAGAGGGCAGAAAACACACTTTCTTCTTAAATACACCACGTGTGTACAATTGCAGGCTGGCACTTGGCGATGCTACGACCACAAAACCACCTGGAAGACGACAGACTCACCTCTCTTCTGTGGACCCCAGGTTTTCAATTTCATTAGCTACTTCTGCTATCTCATCCTTCAGCCTCTGCAAAATACACAGCCCAGAATTACCAGGAGGAAGATACAGATCAAATTAAAATCTCTAAAACCTCACACAACTCCCTCCAACCAAAAACTAAAATAAAGCAAAATGAGGGGCTTCCCTGGTGGCGCAGTGGTTGGGAGTCCGCCTGCCGATGCCGGGGACGCGGGTTCGTGCCCCGGTCCGGGAGGGTCCCGCATGCTGCGGAGCGGCTGAGCCCGTGAGCCATGGCCGCTGGGCCTGCGCGTCCGGAGCCTGTGCTCCGCAGCGGGAGGGGCCACAGCGGTGAGAGGCCCGCGTACCGCAAAAAAAAAAAAAAAAAAGCAAAATGAAATTAAATAAGATGACGCCCCCCCAAAATCTAAAAATTTTTGGAAAATTCATCTATTCAACAAATATTTCTTGGGTTCCTACCAGATAGTAAACATTCTAGGGAATACAAAGGTGAAAAAGATACCTCCTGACCACAAGGAGTTTAGTCTAGGACAGAAATTTATAATCATACACACTATGTACAATATGTAGTTTTCCACTGAAAACAGCGGCCTTAACACAGTCTGTTGGAGCACATCTGCAGCTCCCTGAACAGAAGATTCCCAGGATAAACCACTCCCCCCAGCGCCCAGGCTGCCCGGCCAGCAGTGCTGGTGCTGGGCCAACAGTGCCGCCAAGTGGCTGGCAAAGGGAACGCTGATCCCAGCTCTGCCTTCCACCCCTCCCCCATCTAAGCAGGCCCTCAGAGTGGACGACTGTCACGCTGGAGGGGGCTTTGAGTGAAGAACTGCTAAGCTTTCCCAGCACTTACTAGTGAAGGAGGAATCAAAGAACTAGGGCCACAGCAAAGTATATTCACACCAACACTGGAGCACGCCCGGTCTTTCCGACGATACACTTTGCAGCTTGGGGTTACAGGGTGTGCCCCCTCCCGTCCCTGCCCCTGAGCTCTCAAATGTTTTACAGAGCAGAGAATTCTAAAAGAATTGGCTTCCCCAGGAGCTAAAATAATCCAACTAATGGCAACCTATCAACAGGTGTTTTCATTCCTATTTTACAGATAAAGACACTGAAGACCAAAGAGGCAAAATTCTCTATCTAGAATCGCCCTGCCAGAAAGTGGCCACCAGGACGTGGACGTGGGTCTACATAACCTGAAGCCTGGGTTCTAGTCGCAGTCAGGAGACCTGTCACTCTAGCCTGACAGCCGGCCAGCTGGGTGCAGCTTACAGAGCGCTCCTCCTCTCTGAGATCCCACTCTCACTTGTTAATAAGCAAAGCTGGTTATCAATACCTGCACTTTATCAGAACTGTGGTGAGACCAAGGCAGAAGGTGTCACGAGAAGACACCTGGTCGAGGTGGCTGCCCAGCTCCTACCTGGATGTCGGCCAGCAGCTCCTGCTTCCTCCGCCGAATGTTCTCCAGCTCCTGGCGCTCCTCTGCAGTCAGGTCACTGGGAACTACAAAGAAGGAGGGAAGGATTACTAAGAAAGCTTTTCCTCGCCAAAAATAAATACAATTCAGAGACGCAAAAGGACAAAGGTACCACGGAAGAGGTGAGAAGCCAGTGTCGGAAATGAACGACTGCTGGGGACGGATCTGGCTCTCATTCTCCGACACGATTACCAAGGTCAGAAAGGATAGTGGATCACAGAGAAGAGCTCTGATAAAGGAACAGTTGTCACAAAAAAACAAGAGAGAAAAGGCTGCCTGAGATGAGATGAGGTTGGCTACGAATGAAAGAGGAGGACTGTGGGCCAGGCCCTGGTCATTTCCATCCTGAGGGGTGGGGGGCTCAGGCCCCTGGTTAATCCATCTCTCTAGGCCTCAGCTCCCTCACTGGGTCCAGCCCTGACACAGGGCAATGTCCATGACCCTAGTGGGGAGGGGGAGGCAACAGAGAAGCAACGTGAACGACAGTTTTGTGCCATTCTGGAGGGGGAAGGCGAGAGACTAGTATGTACAGAGAAAAAAAATCTAGAAGGACACACCCCCAAACTGAAACAATGTTTAACTCTGAGGATGGGGTTATGGGGACTTGTCTCTCTGCTTTATACCCTTTAACATTTTTTGAATCATATTTTTAAATGAGCTCTTATCATCAGAACAAAGTTACTTAATTCCCCATCACAGTTCTCACCACAAAACGCTTCCTCATTCCTCAAGACTCCATCTCCTCTAAAAAGCAGGGGCTCAGGGTAGGAAGGCCCTACAACAGCCCTTCTGAGTGCGCGGGCAGCCAGTGGTCGATGGAAGAACAGGCGTTGGCATCAGGCACGCCCGGATCCAATCCCAGATCCAACCCACCACACAGCACTCAGGCCACTTTGCACAGTTACTGAACCTATTCAGGCCACGTTCACCACCAATAAAATGGGGACACCCTCGCCCATGCACTGGCTGCTGTGAGGGTGAAGTCCCATAGTCACTGAAGTGCGCCCCATCCCACCTGGGGCTCAGGAGGGGCTCACAAGTGTTGGTCCCATTCCCTTGGGGGCCACAGCAAAGGGCCCCATGTTGCCAGATGGGAGGGGCAGTACCTGGATGCTTCCATCCTTCGCGCAGGCGCCTCAGTAAGTGAGAACTGCTCCGTATGATGTGGTGGCCACAAGCCGAGTGTGGGTAGTAAGCACTTGAAATGTGATTAGCCCAGTTTCAGATGGGCTGTGTGTGTAAAATACACACCAGTTTTGTACCAAAAAAGTAACATATCTCTTTAATACTTTTTTGTATTGATTACACATTGAAATGATAAGTTGGTAAATAAAATATATTATTTTAATTGTGCTCACAGGGGCTGCTGGAGAGTAACACTGCATTTGTGGCTCATATTATGTTTCTACTGGGCAGCACAGTGGAACAGTTCTGCTTGAAGGCGCAGTCAGGGTGCACGACTTGCCAACCATGGCACTGAAACTGAATCTACTGCGTTCAGAGCACAGTGACTCTCCGCAAATATTTCATAAAAATCATGTAAGACAATAGAAGAGGGTAGAAACAATAGACCGCGATTAAGTCTCAGCCCAGGTTAGTTACATTAGGTTCTAAGCTGATTCTTCCTTTTTTATCCAGCTTTTCCGCACCCCTGTCTATCAAGTGTCTTTTTAAAAAAATAAATTTATATATTTTTATTTCTTTTTCTTTTTTTAAACATCTTTATTAGAGTATAATTGCTTTACAATGGTGTGTTAGTTTCTGTTTTGTAACAAAGTGAATCAGTTATACATATACATATGTCCCCATATCTCTTCCCTCTTGCATCTCTCTCCCTTCCACCCTCCCTATCCCACTCCTCTAGGTGGTCACAAAGCACCAAGCTGATCTCCTGCTGCTATGTGGCTGCTTCCCACTAGCTATCTATTTTACGTTTCGTAGTGTATATATGTCCATGCCACTCTCTCACTTTGTCCAGGCTTACCCTTCCCCATCCCCATATCCTCAAGTCCATTCTCTAGTAGGTCTGTGTCTTTATTCCCGTCTTGCCCCTAGGTTCTTCTGACCATTTCTTTCTTTTCTTTTTTTTTTTTAGATTCCATATATATGTGTTAGCATACGGTATTTGTTTTTCTGTTTCTGACTTACTTCACTCTGTATGACAGTCTCTAGGTCCATCCACCTCATTACAAATAACTCAGTTTCATTCCTTTTTATTATGGCTGAGTAATATTCCATTGTATATATGTGCCACATCTTCTTTATCCATTCATCTGTCGATGGACACTTAGGTTGCTTCCATGTCCTGGCTATTGTAAATAGAGCCGCAATGAACATTTTGGTACATGACTCTTTCTGAATTATGGTTTTCTCAGAGTATATGCCCAGGAGTGGGATTGCTGGGTCGTATGGTAGTTCTATTTTTAGTTTTTTAAGGACCCTCCATGCTGTTCTCCATAGTGGCTGTATCAATTTACATTCCCACCAACAGGGCATGAGGGTTCCCTTTTCTCCACACCCTCTCCAGCATTTCTTGTTTGTAGATTTTTTTGATGATGGCCATTCTGACTGGTGTGAGATGATATCTCATTGTAGTTTTAATTTGCATTTCTCTAATGATTAATGATGTTGAGCATTCTTTCATGTGTTTTTTGGCAATCTGTATATCTTCTTTGGAGAAATGTCTATTTAGGTCTTCTGCCCATTTTTGGATTGGGTTGTTTGTTTTTTTGATATTTAGCTGCATGAGTTGCTTGTACATTTTGGAGATTAATCCTTTGTCAGTTGCTTCATTTGCAAATATTTTCTCCCATTCTGAGGATTGTCTTTTCATCTTGTTTATGGTTTCCTTTGCTGTGCAAAAGCTTTTAAGTTTCATTAGGTCCCATTTGTTTATTTTTGTTTTTATTTCCATTTCTCTAGGAGGTGGGTCAAAAAGGATCTTGCTGTGATTTATGTCATGGAGTGTTCTGCCTATGTTTTCCTCTAAGAGTTTGATGGTGTCTGGCCTTACATTTAGGTCTTTAATCCATTTTGAGTTTATTTTTGTGTACGGTGTTAGGGAGTGTTCTAATTTCATTCTTTTACATGTAGCTGTCCAGTTTTCCCAGCACCACTTATTGAAGAGGCTGTCTTTTCTCCACTGTATATTTATTTTTGGCTACATTGGGTCTTCATTGCTGCACGCAGGCTTTCTCTAGTTGTGACGAGCGGGGGCTACTCTTGGTTGCGGTGTGTGGGCTTCTCGTTGCGGTGGCTTCTCTCGTTGCGGAGCACGGGCTCTAGGTGCACGGGCTTCAGTAGTTGTGTCACGTAGGCTCAGTATTCGTGGCTCGTAGCTTAGTTGCTCCACGGCATGTGGGATCTTCCTGGACCAGGGCTCGAACCCGTGTCCCCTGCATTGGCAGGCGGATTCCCAACCACTGCGCCACCAGGAAAGTCCCTAGGAAAGTGTCTTTTAAACTTCTCCAAGACCCACAGTTAAGAAATGCATTCGATTTCACAACCCAATCTCCCCCATACACAACAGTATCAAAAATAATACCCTTGGGACTTCCCTGGTGGTCCAATGGTTAAGACTCCATGCTTCCACTGCAGGGGGCATGCGTTTGATCCCTGATTGGGAAACTAAGATCCCACATGCCGCACAATGCAGCCAAAAAAAGAAAACAAAAACAAACCCCTCACCACGTGAAATCTATTGACATTTTCTACTGTTTTACTCTTAGTTTTCCTAACAGTGGCTGTGGCCCACGAAACTGATTTCATAGCCTAATGAATGCACTGAGTCCTGTAGTTTGAAATACACTCCTAATTCACTAGAGGCTGGAAGACAGAGCCATATAGAGATTCCAACAGACCACCTACACCTAAGCCCAGGCCTTCCAAGTGCGGCCTCAAGTGTGTCTCTGTGAACTCAGGGGTGAGCATTCCAACAGCGACTTCAGGAGAAAGCTAACTAACAACGGATCAGTTCTAGTTAGAGCAAAAACCACTCTAAGGAACAGCACAAACTCTACTGATTCATACCCCATCCTAGAGAAAAGCACACCTAAAGGAGTTCATTCTGCTTCTTCTGGACTTCACAAACCAGAAAAATTTCTAGTCCATGAAGATGAGAAGTACCCTTTAAGAAACTAATTTCCTGAGCTTCTAACATAACATGGTTTTGCAAATTTGAGGCAATAGTTCATTTCTTTAATAGCTATTCCATGGGGGAATGAATAACCAGGCTTTGACTCTGAACCACAGAGAAGGCTTGATCAGATCACTGAGGAGTCTCGCCCCAATCAGAGGCAAGACTACGGTCCTCATAACAAGGCTGATGAAAAACAGAACCATGATGTGAAAAATTTGTATCTCAAGACTGCTGGATACCCTGAGAAGCCAATTTCTATTGTTCCAAACTGGAAACTCTCAGTGGTGGCTTCCTTTTCAGAATCTAAGCACCCAGCCATTCTGGGTTAGCCTTCGCACAAGACAGTTTTTCTGGAAGGTCACAATCTAGTTTCTGCAGTAGAAGGTCAAAATGTGCCTGCGGTCTTCCACCTTCTGAGATGCTGCTTTAGAGAGTAAAGGAACAAAAAAAGGTACAATCCTGCAATACCACAGAGTATGGGGAGAGGGGCCATCGGCAAAAGAGGCTTCAACGAATTTCCGGGGCAAAGAAGGCAGAGAGTCAACACCTCCCTCTGAAAGCAGACTCCACCAGGGCAGGGACCTTGCATGACTGATACTGCCGTGTTCACAGCACCCAGCACAGTGCCTGACACCCGAAGGTTCTGAATATATATTTGTCCCCAGGCAAAAACAAAGCAGCTGGACCGACACGCAGAGAGCAAGCATGGGAGAGGGTGCCCAGGGCGGAGCCTCGATTCTTATATTTGGGAGGCGTGGTACTG
This sequence comes from Mesoplodon densirostris, assembly GCF_025265405.1. Taxonomy (NCBI): domain Eukaryota; kingdom Metazoa; phylum Chordata; class Mammalia; order Artiodactyla; family Ziphiidae; genus Mesoplodon; species Mesoplodon densirostris. The sequence continues at coordinate 16,549,702 of NC_082678.1, read as the reverse complement.
CCCTGTGGAGAGCAGACTTATGCCCCAGGCCCGTCCCCACACTTGGAGCTCTCATTCAGCCCATCCACCGTATCATTCTTCCGCTCACAGAGATGGCTGAGCCTCTGGCCCGAATGGGAACCAGCAGGGCAGGGAGCAGATAATCTACCCTGGAGTAGAGATAATTAAGGGAACAGAAGAAAACTTTGAAAGAACAGGAAACTATGAAAAGGAGACAACTACGGAAAAATAATAAGCTCTTGGAAATTAAACATATTTTGCCCTTCTAGCCTCTCCCAAAATAAAAAAAGTCAATAAAAGGATAAAAGATGAAGTTGAGGCACTCCTACAGAACAAAGTGCAAAAGAAAAGACTTGAAAAAAGAAGCAAAACAAAATATAAGCAAGAAGTCAGTCCATTCAGTATAATAAAGTTTTTTTAATCTCAGAGAAGTCCTCAGAGTAAAGTTCAGAAGTTGAAGGATTAAAGACAATCCTAAGGCCTCGATGAGGAGTAAAGAGGGGAACCAGATCACCCACAAAACAAGAATCGGGCTGGAGCAACAGAGATCCCGGAAGACAGTGGAAGGGGCTTTCAAAGTTCTAAACAAAAATGATTCTGGCCCGACACGCACACACGCTCACGGCGTGGAGAGGATCCAATCAGAACAAGAGGCCAATGGGCTGCAAGAAGACCGTCCTCAGGAAGAGTGGACGAGAGAATGAATGGGAAAGAGCTGGAGTGTTTACGATGGGAGAAGGCATCACTGGGTCTCCTCTCAACAGAAGAACAAGGTAGCTAGAAACAGGAAAAACAAAGGCTAGAGGGAATCAGGGTTCAAGCCACATGCCAGTGGGAGGCAAGAAAGGAGGCATCGACCTTGGTGCTAGGAAGAGCTCCCAGGAGGGCGCACACTCCTGTCGCGGGGCGGGTGCCGGTGGGGAGCACGTGGCACAGAGGCCACTTCAGGTTCCAGGACAAAAGCTGTATGTAATCAGCTGCGAGCATGCTGAAATGGGGGAAGCGCTGACGGAGGTGTGAGGGCCCGAGAGGGGCAAGGAGCACACGAAGGGCAAGCGGGGTCCCTGCACCTCCTCTTACAAAGGAGCAGGAGGCATGCGTGAAAGATCACAGACAGAAATCAAGGTTGTGAATGTGTGTATGAAAGTCTCAAAGATGAAAATTAAGCGACCAGACATTTGTGAAAAACTCTCAAAAATGGACAGGGAGAGAGTGAAGGAAAGAATGCTGCAAGTGAAGGAAATCAGGAGATAATCTTTGACTGTGATAAAATAATCAGCAGGAAGAGAATATTAATACAAACCTGGCAGCATCTACCAGAAGATCGAAAACCAGAAAAAGTTCATTATGAATGGTTGCTTCTGGGTAGGAGGTCTGGGAATGGAGAGAGATGGGGCACAAGAGCTCCTGAATACTTGCTTTAAAAAAATACAGTTAGGGCTTCCCTGGTGGCGCAGTGGTTGGGAGTCCGCCTGCCGATGCAGGGGACACAGGTTCGTGCCCCGGTCCGGGAAGATCCCGCATGCCGCGGAGCGGCTGGGCCCGTGAGCCATGGCCGCTGAGCCTGTGCATCCGGAGCCTGTGCTCCGCAAGGGGAGAGGCCACAACAGTGAGAGGCCCACGTAACAAAAACAAACAAAAAAAAATACAGTTAAGTACTCCTGCATTTTTTAAATGAAAAATCAAAATGTTAGTCTACGGTCACTAGAAAAAGACAGGCCTTCTATTGGGCTGGCCAAAAAGTTCGTTCGGGTTTTTCTGTAACATCAACATGTCCTGGTGGTCAGATGGAAGATACTTCTAGCCAATGTGCAGTTAGAACCAGCAAGACATTTATCCACATTTACTTTGAAGCTGTCTCCTGACATTAACCACGCGATTTCTAAATCGCTTCTCCATTCCACACTTAGTACCCTTAAATCACAGCACTGCTTCCCTCTTGGTTCAACAAATCACCTAAGAACTTACCACAAAAAAAAAAAGAAGCAGATTTAGATCTCATTTTTCTAGTGGAATTTTGCTCTGAGGTGAGAAAAAAAATCCAGCATTTTAACAAATGTATTTTCCTCTGCTTAAACTTATCAATGCAACACCAAATTTTCAACTCAAGCCCTCATTCTCATGTTGCCCATGAGGAAAAAAAAATTCCAGAGACAAAATGCTTAATTTCATTTAACAGCATGAAGAATCAAAACCACGGCTGGACAGCCAGAGGAGTAAGTGATCCCTAGGGGCCTAGCCGGCGTCTCAAGGACCCTGGAAGGCTGCCACCAGGACACGACAGGATCAGCTGGTACTCAGAAACCACCACATCCACTCGGCACCCCGAGTTTCTGAGAAAGCAGCGTGGGCCCCTGGGAAAGGCATCTATCTACCCACGCCCTGGCTCTCCTGTGTAGCTATTAGGGTTAAACTGTAAAAGATCTGATGGGCCAGATGGCAGAGCAACAAACAACTCCTCCCCCACCCCACCCCCCGACTGCCACGTGCTGCAGCCACGCTTCTGTGCCAGGGAGGCAGCTAAACCCTCTTCTCCTGAAAAGAATGGCAACTAGGGAGGCAGCGGCCTGAGCATAAAGGACACGGGGCAGAGGGCCTGGAGGCCTTGAGAATTCATGCCTGCAAAGGTTAATTTCAATACAAGGTGTCCTGCTTCCAGCACGGGGACCAGTCCAGTAGCAGCCCCTCACCATTCCCTTGCAGGGCTCCAATTTAATGAAGGGGATTAAAGAGCCTACAACAACAAGGGACCATTGTGCTCGGCTGTGAATAGAAAAGCCACACAAGGGGACCTTCTATTTATTTCTTTATTTAAATGTTGCTCTGCGGATTTAACCGGCAGAAACCCAGAGCAGCAATGTGCTCCATCCAGCGCATACAAAGGAGGCTCTCTTAAAGGGACAGTGCCCTCCTTCCGGGCTGGGGGCGGGTACATATGCACAGGCGGCATCACTAGGTCCAGCTTCTCCCTCTCCAGTGGTCACAGTCACGGGCAGGTGCCCAGAGACCTGCCATGAAGTCCAACTGAAAAGGCAGATCTTCTGACAGCAGTTTCTGCTCAATAGGAATACAGGCGGCTGCCAGCCAAAAGCAACCGCGTTGTCTGTCCTTCGTCCCCAGGGGTGACATATATCAAAGTGTTGGAGGTGCACTTTAGGGCCCAGACGCAGCTCCCTGAGGTCCTCCAGCTATACCAGGTCCCTCTGCCTAGCTTTAAAATACACCATTTGCCTTATTTTTTCCACCATAATCATCAACCATCATCCTTCTTATATATAGCCCTTGCCTTTCCGTGGATAAGAAGGGTCTAAATTTAAACCAGCACAGCAGGGAAACATTTAAAAAGGTGAGGCCAAGAGTCCATAAGGCCCTCCCTTTTCCCCACGTGTGGAGAAAGTAGACAGACAGGTCTGGTCTCCACGCAGCCCAGGAGGGCGTCGGTGTGCACAAGAAGCTCTTCCAGGCCTCCGGAGCCTGCGCTGGCCAGGGTGCCCTGCTAAGCAGGGCCAGACCCCTTCCAGGCTGGAGTTTCATGAAACTGAAAACACACACAGCCTCAGAAACCACCTGCCCACCTGGAGCCACAGCAGCCTGGTAAAGTAAAGCATGAGGATTAGCAGATGCAAACTATTATACACAGAATGGAGAAACAACAAGGTCCTACTGTATAGCACAGGGAACTATATTCAATATCCTGTGATAAACCATAATGGAAAAGAATATGAAAAAGAATACACACACACGTATATGTATAACTGAATCACTTTACTGTACGGCAGAAATTAACACAACATTGTAAATCAACTATATTTCAATAAAATAAATGTTCTTAAAAAAGAAAGAAAGGTAAAGTAAAGCACTGGGCCTTCCTGTGTAAAGCACTGGGCCTTCTCCAGAAACTGTTACCAGCTCCAGAGGGAACATGAGCTATTTACAAACAGCTTTTGGGTTCAAGAGTGCAAATCTGGGAAGCTGCCCATGGAGTGAAGGTGGTGTGCCTCCAAAGACAAAGATCAAAGGGCCTGCGTACAGAACTCACGGTGTGGTGAGTGCTGGTCATACCACCAGGCACCTTCTGAATCAGCCTGTGCAGATCCTCCGATCAGATCACTCACTCTGCCCCACCCTGGGGTAAGTCACCTTGGTCTCCCAAGAGATCCCACTGCCTTCCAATGTGAAAAAACCCAAAAGACTAGAAAGAACTCAGGCTTTGGTAACATACAAACAGTCAGCAGACTTTCACAAAACTCTCAATTCTACGCTGACGTTAGAAATACATGAGGTCAGATCTTCATGATGGGGATAAGAAAACAACCAAAATTCACAGGGTCCTTAAGTAAAGGCAACATAGAGATGAGTGAAACAGAAAGCTACAATGACTACGGGGCTTCGCTGACAGCCTCACATTTAGAGACAGACCTCAGGGTAGTTGTCAAGACCAGAGGGCACAGAAGGATGTAGCAAAGGGATGTGACCGAAATCTGAAACTTGTAGACACATATATGGCCAACAGTCTGCTGACCTGACCACCTCACACCTTTACAGAAAGTCCCCCGACTTTGGGAAACAATTCCTTTTCCCTCCAACTAAGTCAAAACTACAGCAACCCTCTGTATAATTTAATACCATATTATTCTGCCTCGAAAAGGAAGGAAATTCTGACACGTGCTAGAGCATGAAGGCACCCGGAAGACATTATGCTAAGTGAAATAAGCCAGCCACAAAAGGACCAATACTGTACGATTCCACTTACATGAGGTCCCTAGAGAAGCCAAATTTACAGGGACAGAAAGTGGAATGGTGGGTGTCTGGGGCTGGGGGAGGGGAGAATGGGGAGCCAGTGTTTAATGGGGACATAGTTTCAGTTTTGCAAAAATTCTGGAGAGGGATAGCGGTGATGGTTGTCAACAAGGTAAATGAACTTAATGCTACTGAACCGTTCACTTAAAATGGTAAATTTTATGTTACATATATTTTACTGTAATTAAAAACAAATGAAACAAAATTTTAATAGCAATATCCTGACTTCCCGATTTCTGCTTACCTTAGTCCCTTTCCCAAGAAGCTATGATTTGACTTTTGTGTAAAGCACTGGAAGAGAAGTGTCTCACCACCAATTTACAGCCTAAGTGATTCTAAAAGAAAGCATTAAATTGGCACGTGGCTAGCATAACTGACATTCAACACAGGAGGTGAGAGGTGCCTTCTAGCAAATTGCCAGGTGAATATTTACTCTTCTAGTTTAAATTCTTTCCACACAAAGACCACCCAGTCTCCCACCTAGAAGTAAGTATATTAAAGATTTTATTACCATAGTCTGCATCTTTAAGGAAAACTTTGCGCCTATCTCAGTCTTTGAGACGTCTCATCTAACCGCTAACCTAACAACTCAGGCCCCCTTAACTGAGATGAGACACTGCCCAGGGATTGGGGGGCGGGGGGAGGGACACCTGTGTGGGGCTTCACTGCCTAGTTGCTCTGTGACCTGGAGAAAACCACCACCTCTCCCTGCCCTGGTTTCCTTAAGCAGGAATGGGCATGTCAGCATCCTGTCCTTCCCAACGAGAGGGTGTATAATAAACAGCTCCATAAACTGTCTCATGAAAGCAGGGTATTTTATCATCTTACCTTACATAGAGAAGGGAATCAACACATTTTATCCAATAAATCCTAGAACTCAAAGACCTGTTTGCATAACCTTATGATTCAACCAGCTAACCAAAGGGAAAATGAAGTCAAATTTCAAGGTAGGAAAAGAAATAAAGTCATAAATTTTTATCCTAAAAGTTTGGTTTAGAAAAATAAAGTTAACATCTGCTTTCAAGAAAAGCTGAAGAAAAAAAAAAAAAAAAGCTGAACACTAGAAAATAATCATTTTAAGAACCTCAAGCTTTTCTAAAACCTAGCAGTGGTACTATGTGATCCAGCTGGACTTCTGCAGCAGTTTCTCTCCAGCACTCATACTTGCAATCTCTGTCTCCAAGGCTGTTTTTGAAAGGGTCACAGAGACTGCAAGCAGAGCTGGAGCCAGCTCGGCAAGGAGAGCCATGTTCTACCTCTGGCTCCTTGAGACATCGCAGAGCCCTCGTGCTCTCAGGGAGAGCCTGGGAGCTCCCATCCTAGCAGCCGAACCGAGCATCGGCGCCCCTCTCCTCCCTCCCCACACCAGCTGCCATCTCTGGCACTGCACAGCTGTGCCACCACATCCCTTCCCTCCAAAAGAGAGGCTCGCTGAGGGCGTGAAGAACTGAAGAAGTCAGTTCGCTCTCACTTTGCCCGCCTTCCTAAAACCTATGTATACGCTGGCCCTTTGTAAAACCCTGAATACTTCTGCAGACTGAAACATTGCCCCCCACCCCCACACCTTGGCTGACAGCTGGAACAGACCCCTGGCACCAAAATAAACGTGGGACTCCAGCTCCTCTTCTATGTGCATTTTTGGAAAGAGGGCTACCATACCCTGGGAAGGTTCCAAAGTTCTTAATGGGTAAAACAAAAACTCCTAGGGTGGGTTGAGAGGGAGATCTCGCAGGATTTGCCCCGCTGCTTTCTGCCGGCCTATTTCTAACCTCGCCAGAGCAGGACCACAGAAATCGGTTATTAGCTTGTTCCTCAACCTCAGGCCTAGAAGAAATCACACTGAAGGCGTAAACCTCTATTTGAAGAAGCTACTGGAAAAACCCTAGGAGGAGAGAGCAGAATGCGAAACCACAAGACAGACATGCAGAGAAGCAGCCGCTGCACACATCACGCTGCTGCCTGCTCCTGGCTGGGAGAGGCCGGCAGCGGCGGCGGCGCATAATAATAACAGAGGGATCCACGCTCTACAGGAAGCTGCACATGATGGGCTCACACGCGCCACCCACCCGGCCTCTTACCCAGGGCGAGTCCCCTCTCCGGCAGCCCCAGGATCCCGGCAGCCCCAGGGCGGCGACGTCAAAGCCCAGGCAGCTGGCAGCTCTCAGCTTCAGAGGCCATGGTGGCCCGGCACCGCGACCCCCCAGTCCCAGGCCCCCGGCTGCCCCCACAGCGCCGGGCGGAGGCAGCGATGGAGCCCGCACAGAACGTGCGTCCGCACAGCCAGGGCAGAGGCGGCGGCCGCGGACACAAAAGCTGAGCGGAAACCCGGGTGGAGAGGGAACTGATGCTGGTGGGGAAGGCAGGCGTGGACGGAGACGTCGCCGGGCTGACACTTGGAGTCTGTGCTCCGTCCTCCAGGCTTATTTCCATGAATGCGATGACAGTGCCCCGCCCACCACGCCCCCACTCGCGGCCTCGGAGGGGGGACGCGCCAAGAGCCTTTGCTCACAGGCTGCAGCGGCTTTTTTCTCCCCCTTGGAAGCAAAAAGCTGATGGTGGCTTCCCAGGGAGGATGTTAACCCTTACTTAAGGTACCCTCTCCCTTCCTGAGTGGATAAACAAGAGGGCAGGATCCAGAGGGCAGGCTGTTCTGTCTCCCTCAGCGCAAGGCAACCTCCTTCTGCCCAGCACTGTGTCAGCAGGCAGGGATGCTGACCACGCTGCCCCAACACAATCCCCGCCTTCCTGTCCTCTGAGGCCCTAGGCCCCCTGTCTCCACGTGGCACGCTCCAGCCTTTTTACTAAAAAGGACGTGCCTCCCACTCAGGCCGTGTGCTAGCCGCTCTCTCCACACACGGGCCATAGGTGTTTCAGCACCAGAGGCTGCAACATAGCGTTCCAGTATATTCTGGTTAGGGTGAGTGAGGCAGGTGGGTCCAGGGACGATACTGTAAGATGGCTGGTGACAAGAAACGTTGCTACAGCCTGAGAGGAGTGGCTGTCAAGCTCCAGAGGCTCCAGGATCACCAAGGGCACCATCAGACACACAGACCTGCGACCCCAGGCTGAGACTCGGGTTCTAGAGGCTCAGGCCCTCGTGTTAAGCCAGAACACAGGGTGACTGGAAGCCTTGTCTGCAGACCCCTCTGGGAAGCACTGCCTTTGACTAATAAGGGAAGAGACATAAGGATTTTTAAACAAGTGCCAAATAAACAAGGAGAAAAAAGAGAAAATAAACCACTACACTAGATGAGGTTCTCTGATCTTGGCACTATTGACATTTCGGGGATCATTCTGTGTCGAGGGCATCCTGGTGCCTTAGAGCACATTTAACTGCACCCTGGCCTCCACCCACTGGATGCCAGTAACACCCCACCCTATCCCCCAGATAGGACAACCCCAAACGTCTCCAGACATTGCCAAATCCCCTGCAGGGCAAAAGTGTTCTGCTTAAGAACCACTGGTCCAGGCACACAAGAACAGGAGGAAAAAAACTTAAAAATCCCACACCCTCCCCTGCCTTCCAGTCCTCTGCCCTTAGGAAACTGCTGACAGGAGGCATCCTCCCCCACTACACTAACGTGGGATCCATACTCTGAGGTTTCCTCATCACCAAGAGGGTCACCAGACTTAACCAAACACTTGGGCTTTGCAGCCTAGCCTGTCTTTAAAGAAACAGCCACAATATGAACAATTTATTTTTGTGTCAAAATGGCAGTTCTCATCTAAAAGAATCATACCAAATCTACGAGAAATAAACCCTAAAATTATTTATGAAATCTTTGCTTTAAGCTGCAAAAGGAGGCAAGTTTTCAACAAACACGTGGACTGAGAGTCCCTATCTGACACTCAGTCTGGTGAGCTGCCCATCCCTCACCTGGCCCCAGGGAGAGTCCACCCTCCCTGGTCCACCAGAGCACCTCATTCCCAACCTGTTTCCGTTTCTTTCTCATTGTTTAGAGGCTCATCCTGGCCAGCCATCAAGAGCCACCTCTTACGGGGAGAACTCCCTCAGTTCACACAAATTAACCCTCACGTAAAGGCCTTCTTCATACCGCTTCCTTTGAACAATGTTTGCATCATGCAGTTTACCACCTGGTTGGACACTGTCCTGTTCCCAGGGGGTTATCTGTCCATGAAATTAAGCTCTTGCCTTCCAGTAAAATACCATAAATATTCTCACAGCACTCTGCACAGTCCTAAGGGCTATGTCCCCCTTTCTGAGCTAACATCAAAATACACAGAGACACACTCCAGGGATTTAAAGGTCCCAGCAGGCAGATCCTGACCTATCACTTTCTGTGCACGACTCAGTCATAAGGCACAGGCTCACTGTGGCTCACCAGCTACAATTCAGCAACAGAGGATCCACCACTGGGCTTGACTTGTAGTGTGTAAACCAGCAAAGGCCTCACTGTAACTCACCAGCTACAATTCAGCAACAGAGGATCCACCACTGGGCTTAACTTACAGCGTGTAAACCAGCAAAGGCCTCAGCGTAAAGCCAGGCCAGACTGGCTGGCAGCAAAGCCTGCACCACGGTCAATTCTTGGCACAAACAGTATGATCTAAGGAAGCAGGAGACAAGAAGTGACAGTGAAAAGCTACCGACAGGAAGTCTGCAGTGTGGCCCGCCTCTTCTCTGAAGACAGATCTCAATACACAGCCCCACAATCAAGTTTATGAAATCACAGCGATGATCAGAGAAAAAGACTGTTCACCGGCTAGTAATCTCAGGAAACCTACCAACAGAGAAAATAAAAGCTCTAAAAAAATTACTTTCTCAGACTTGTAATCTAACAATCTTTGGGGAAAAAATGGTCACCACCCATAAACCAGGTACCCTATTAGTAACTACCCTATTAGTTACCATAGAAGATACAAAGATGGTAAGACATGGTTCGGGCCCCCAAAGAGCTTACATGTTACTGGTCCTTTTAAAGAAAAAAGAATCAAGCAGCAAGTAAGCGCCAAATGAATGCTGGAGATAGGCGTCACGGGGTCAGAGACAGCCAAGCCCGCGGCCAGGTTGTCCCAGGAGACCCCACGAGAGCTGAGGCTGGGCCATCGGTGAGAGGGCCCTCGAGGCTGGGGACAGAGGACAAACGGGGACAGGGGAGAACAAACTGGAAACGCCTAGAAAAGCTGCACAAGTCAGTCCGTGCCCTTTGAGTCCGGCGTGAGGACATGTGACTGTCCTGTTGTCAGGCGGGAGGCAAGGTAGAGACAGAGTGGGAAGGGGCAAGGGGGCACCCGGAGAGACGGATGGGCAGCTTTTCCGTGGTGGCCAGGGAGAAGTGACAGGAACACAGGGCGTTTGTCCAAGGCAGCGAAACTTGGGCTCAGAAGTGGGAACAGAGGACTAAGTGTCTTCTGCCCCCCTGGTAGCTCAGAGCTTGCACGGCCACCCCGGGGGACACCCGCTCCCCACACCACGCGCCGTCTCCCCAGGGCTGCCTTGAACCAGGCCCTCCGCCACGCGCGCAGGGTGGTCTGCAGCACTCGCTAATTCCACAGACAGCTCCGGAGAGGCAGTAAATCAGTGTCTTTCAACTGATCAACATCACAAACTTGCTAACCCTACGCACTCGGCCTCCCCGAGCCCCACGTCACCTGGGCAAAGGCCCTGCACCAGCCCATACCAGGAGTGGAGCGCTCCATATCTCAGCATCCCCACCTCCCCTGCTTCTGTATCACACAAAACTCAGGCATGGAGTTTCAACCATTCTACCCTATTCCTTATGCTTTTTTTTTTTTTTTTTTTTTACGGTACGTAGGTCTCTCACTGTTGTGGCCTCTCCCGTTGCGGAACACAGGCTCCGGACGCGCAGGCTCAGCGGCCATGGCTCACGGGCCCAGCCGCTCCGCGGCACGTGGGATCCTCCCGGACCGGGGCACGAACCCGCGTCCCCTGCATCGGCAGGCGGACTCTCAACCACTGCGCCACCAGGGAAGCCCAAATACTTCTTCAAAGAAGCCGAGACTGGCTTCTGTCCCCTCTCTGAGAAAGGCCTGAAGCAACCGTGAGGGTAGCAGTTCCTAACTCTGACCTCAAAGGGGAAAAAGCCAGATCCTGGTGCCAGACACCAACCCTTCTCTGAGCTGCCCGAAGTCCAGAGAAGTGCCCCTGAGGTCCGAGAGAAGCCTGAGAGGAGCTGGAGGCACCGACCCAGGCGCCCGCTCTCCGGGTCCCAGTGGCCCGGGGTCCACTCACAGGCAGCAGAGCTGGGGCAGGCACGGGCCAGCCTACCTGATGGGGCCTGCTCCCGGCACCAGTGCAGGGGACTCATCCCTGCCGGGGCTGCTCTCGGCCACCCTCTCCCTTCTGGCCTTTGCAGAGGGCGCAGCAGAGACAGGAGGAGACTGCAGGGAGGAAGGAGGGGAGGACTGCCGGGCCACGAGGAGGTTGAGGCAGGCGGTGGGCAACGCTTTGTCCGCAGAGACCCAGGGCGGCACTGTGCCTCACAGCCACCAGCTCAAGGAGGCGAGCTGCCCCGTGAGAGGGCCGGGGCCTCCTCCCTCCAGTACAAACAGATCCTCCTCTCTTCTAACCCCAAACACCAGCAAATGCCCCGCAAGCCAGCGTGCTTACTGTGCCAGGAGCAAGTCACCAAGAAAACAAGGAAGATCTGAGCATGGGCAAAAAGACCCCTGTGGGGAAAAGCTTTCCTCAGTATGTGTATCAGTTTCTAAAACTACTGTTTACCTTACCAACAAGAGTTTCACAGGAGCGCAACAGATAAAACGATATTAAAGTTCATATGGAAAATGTATGTAAGAATAGCCTAGAAAACTAGGAAGAGAAAGAAAACTATGAAGAAAAAACTATAGCAGAAAACTATGAAGAGGAAGAAGGGTAATGTGAGGCGAGCCTCTGCCGGAGATTAAAGTGCTGAGACATCAAAAATTTGAAATTTCAGCATTAGAGAATGAAAACAGCAGAAAAAAAACTCAAGAGATACTGAAACACACAGGTGGCACTTCAAGTCATAAAATCTCATAAAGAAAATATTTTTAAAAGATACAAAAATGTAAAGAAAAATAGGATTATTCAGTCACTGGGGGAGGGGGCAATTAGCCAGCTACCCATTTGAGGGAAAACTAAGCTGAATGTCTACCTCATTTATATCAGAATAAATTCTAGCTGAATCAAATATTTTAATGTAAAAAAAGAAACCACAAAAATTCTAGAATAAAGCATGGATTAATATGGCCATAATCTCAGAGAGTCTGTTCAGTTTGCTACAATAAAATGTAAAGCTTCAGAATGGAAAATAAAGTTCTATGAGTTAAAAGGTAAACAACCAGGACAACAAATGTGCAAAATATATGACAGGATTAACTTCTTTTCACAAGGAGAGCAGCATATAGAGCAGTAAGACAAAGGTGGACACAACCAGCGAAAGACTGAAAAAGCAGACCCAGAAAGAGAAACACAATGGCCAGACGTGAAGGACGCCTAAACTCTCAAGTTAAAGCATGAACACACAGCGCTTCCGGTGAGTCTGGCAGAAATGAGAGCATCCGCCAAGGGCGCGGGAGTACACAGGCGGCCCAGACTCTGCTGGGGGAGCGTAAACGGTGCAGCCCTTCTGCAGTACTTTTCAATTCAGCAATTCCGTTTAAGAACTTACCCAACGGACACACTCCCAAAAGTGCAAAAATGAAAACTACTTACACACGATTTGGTCATGAAAAAGAACGAGCTGACTGGTAGATGCCAGCACAGAAAGATCTCCCAGACACTGTGCCACGGGAAGGAACAGGACACCATGCGCGTGGCACCGATGCTGGTAAACGCAAGATCTGAGAAGGACGCACTTGAAACTGTCAACAGGCACCCTGTTCAGAGACGAGGAGTGTGGACAGGGAGCAAGCAGAGGCGGCGACGCCGCATTTTATACCTTTCTGTGTATCTGGATCCACAAGTGAGGCAAAATTGTATGTTGAAATTTCTATTCAGAGAAAATATGGAAATGTCACCAGCCACTTACCCCAAAACATTTGCTCAGATTAATGACTAATTATTCCTTTAGTGGAAGGAACATACTTGAGTCCTGTTATAATGCGTGTGAAATCCCTGAGGCAACTATACCATCATGCCACGCTGTCTACGTGGGATTCCAACATATTTCTATGAATCAGAATCCTGAATGCTTAACAGAAGAGACTTAAGATGCCAGAAAGAGAGGAGATGCAGAAAGAGCCATTGACTTAGAAAAGAAATGTATTGCATTTTTCTAGGTCAGAAGTTAAGCTTTCATGATTTCTCCATAGGGTAAGGAAGGAAGAACATACAAAAGTCAAGAAATTATCTTCATAAGAAGGGAAGGAGTGGCGGGGCAAGTCCTGACCATGAGCAGAGCTGAGGGCAGCAGGACTGACTTCTGTCCCCGTTTTCACTGGTGTGTCACACCCAGCACGGGCTCAGGAGGAGGACACGTGGGTCCCAAGAGCAGCGCATCTCAGCAGTGCTGCCCAGCGCCAGCCCCGGCGGAGCTCCGTGTCTCCCCCCAGGAGCCGCGGACCCACAAGCCTGTGGCCCCTCTGCATCTAGTGACTGTCCCAGCTGCAAAATGAACCCATCTGAATCCCCATGAGTGGGAGCTCTTCACAAGGTAACAGGAGAAGACAGCAGCAATTACAAGTCTTTTTCTAAAAAGGAAATCTCAGCTGGGCTGCAACAAACAGAAAGAGGAGCAGAGACAAGAACAATGTAAATTCACTTTGGAAGGCTGTCAAAATGCAAGGGAAAAGTGAGAAATGGATATTATAAAAAACTTCCAGGAGGTCTATCCCTCCACGTTCAACGTAACCAGCAGCGAACTCTATGTAGGTCCTGTGCTGCCAGCCCCCCACCATAAACATATTCAGCGAATCTTGCAGAGCCACAGGAAGGGCTGCACCACAAGGTCCTGACGCCTCCTGTCCAGATCTACCGCACCTGCCTTGTCCTCGTCTCCACTGCCCATCGGCAGGCTGGGGGCTCCTAAGGCCCCAGACCTGTGTCCTTCCAAGACCCACACTCCCTGCCTCTCCTTTCCACAATGCTGGCTCCTCAGACAACTCCACCTGCTGCCCTCCACACCCCACCTGCCTCCTGGACGCTGGGTCCTGACCACTGGCAGCCAGCCCTATGCATTTATGTCCCGTACCAAAGAGAACTTGGGAGGCTGCAGAAAGCCTCAGACGATGGATAAAGGTCCGCTCTTTTCAGAGCAGAACCCGAGCCCCGTTTCTGTTCATGTCTTTCATCAAGAAAAAAGGGCAGTACTGACCCTCTGCTCAATGCTGCGGGCACTCACGCTGGTGCGGTCCACAGACAGCCTATGAAATCCAGGCTAGCGCCTATGAAATCCAGACCAGAGCGAGTCCCCTTCAAAACTGGTCCCAGCAGATGGTGATGCGGGTCTGCTGAGATGTGTGCTTTGTACAGTGCCAAGCGCTCTAGCTTAAAAATAAAGATGTAACCATTTTTGATTTCGCAAAATACAAATTCAACCCCTAAGGAAGGGAGTGACGAGTATCTACAGATGTTCACTTACAGCACCTCTGCTTTTCTGTTTAATACTCGCCTCGACCTCAGCAACCTGCCCAACATGAGGCTGGCACCATGACAAGGAACGCATTTAGAGGACGGGATGAGGGGTAAGTTACCATCAGAGAGAGTATTCTAGACACAACCTGAAAATCCAATGTCCTAAGGGAGAGGCACTCTATTTAATTCCATTCTATTCAGCGAATTTTCCTATAAATAACACTATCCTATATTCACATAGTATCCATGGCTTAAAATCTTTTTTCATTTCCATTTTTATTTGAACTTGACAGCAAAGTCTGACTATGAACTCTGTGCATTTCCTGACAGTGAACTATGCACTGTTAACTCCAGTTTAGAGGTAAGACTCAATGAGTATAAATAATCCACAAACAGACCAAGCCCAATTCAAACTCACTGGCTGAGCCCTCAGCTCTTTATTTTCTCTCACGGGAGTAATAAACGCCAGGTCAGCTCAGCGTTTACTGTGCATCTGCATATGCCCAGCCTGTGCTCAGAGCTGGGATTTAAAGAGCTCCAGCCCATGCCCTGCACAGAAGGGAGAGGCCAGAGGGGTAGGTGTGTGGGCCTGTGGTGGGAGCTCATGCTGCCACGGCGGCCACGCTTGCCCCAGGGCTCAGACGACACCAGGGACCAAGCGGCTTCAGAGCAGTCAAGCCTCTGAGCCAGGAGTTGAGAACAAATGAGTTCCCCAGGGCTTCCCGGGTGGCGCAGTGGTTGAGAGTCTGCCTGCCGATGCAGGGGACACGGGTTCGTGCCCCGGTCCGGGAAGATCCCACATGCCATGGAGCGGCTGGGCCCGTGAGCCATGGCCGCTGAGCCTGCGTGTCCGGAGCCTGTGCTCCGCAACAGGAGAGGCCATAGCAGTGAGAGGCCCGCGTACCACCAAAAAAAAAAAAAAACACTAAAAAAATGAGTTCCCCAAATGGAGAAGCAGAGACAGCGCGGATGCACATACCAAGTGAGGGGAGGAGGCCAGGGAGTAGCTGGGTTTCTGGGGACAGTGAGCACACCTTGGGTCAGGGCCCAGGGCACCCAGCAGAGAGCCTGGGCTATGCAGGTGAAGGACTCGTGTCACACACACCAAGGAGCTGGGATTCCATCCCAAAGAGAAGGTTCAAAGGCAAACCAAGGAGGACCAAACACTCAAAAGGTAAGATTAAACGGCTAAAAAATAGCCCCAGGCAGTTAAGAAAACAGTGCTCAGTTCAGTACAATGGTTAAGTCTCGCATGCACCTGCATAACTGTCACTGGTCAGTCCTCACTCACACACACCTGCATAACTGGAGTAGAAACTGATGAGCATGAGTACCAAGTAAGGACAGAGGCAAAGCCACATCTGTAACTGTAGGACTGTGGATTAGACACTCGTGCAGCAGGTAGGATCTGACTTCTTTAGACATTTTCTTTTTTTTTAATAAATTTATTTATTTAGTTATGGCTACGTTGGGTCTTCGTTGCTGCGTGCGGACTACTCTTCGTTTTGTTGCACGGGCTTCTTATTGCGGTGGCTTCCCTTGCTGCAGAGCACGGGCTCTAGGCATGCGGGCTTCAGTAGTTGTGGATTGCAGGCTCTAGAGTGCAGGCTCAGTAGTCGTGGTGCACAGGCTTAGTTGCTCTGTGGTATGTGGGATCTTCCCGGACCAGGGCTCGAACCCGTGTCCCCTGCATTGGCAGGCAGATTCTTAACCACTGCACCACCCGGGAAGCCCCTTTAGAGACATTTTTTAAAACTTCATTCCCCTGTGTGGGGCAGCTCTTTGGGTAACAATCTAATCAATGCAACTGCGTGAGAAGCACATGCTGACACTTAACCATCCCTCCCCGGGATGCTTGCGGACCTGCCCCGGAAAGTCCATTTGCTCCCTTCACTTTCATATCTGCCTGATGCCATTTCTGCATCTCACCTCAATACCTAGGGGTATCTATCTTAGCAACACTGCCCTCCCTAATGTCCCAAATAGACAACAAGATGAAACATTCCCAGGCGGGTTGAGGGAAATGGAGAACCACCCATTCTTGAAGGCGACCTTTTCACAGCAAAGTTGCACACTAATCCTACCACTAAAATCTGATCTCTAAAAGCCCTGGCCCTACTCCCACCCCTGAATCAAGGGCACACACACTGAGCAGTTTATGTTGAATGTTAAAGCCTCTAGGATGGCTAGAGGCTGACGACATGGGACCCCTTGATTTTGACTTTGAAGCGACTGTTAGCACCCCCTCGGTGGGTCTGAAGCCAGGCTACCCAGAAGGAGCAGCAGTAAGTAAGAGGGTAGAACTGGCTCAGTGAGCAGTGGTCACCATCTGCCCAGGCCAGGCCGGCGCACCCCTACAAACCCACTGTCATCCGCCAATGGCCTCTTCCACTTTCACGAGGCTCCCCTTTTGAACGAGAGACCTTGGCTACCATGGACTCACCTTTCAGATACAAAACCTCCCATGGGGGCGGTTCCGCCCTGACCTAGAGCTGCCTCATTATCGTCCCCTCTTCACATGCCAAGTGTCATTATCAACACCAAACGCCCTCTCTCCCAAAGGCTTTCACACACGGTACAGCTTTCCAAACCATCCTGTGAATATGGTCCAAGATACTCTGTCTGACATAGAGGTAAAACTTGAAAATATACCTTATAGTGAACCAGATAAGGAAAAGCATACAAAGGACCCCCAAGGTTTATTATCACTTTCAGAAAATCCATTTTGAAAACAGCCTAATATTTATTTCTGACTTATTCATATCATTCAGTACCAGCTACAAACCAGTATACATTTTGCTTTTTGTCTTACGGCATTAAAACATGGCCATCTGATGAAAGCATCACAAGAAGACATACACACATCCACACACAAAACTTAACCTCAGAACGTTTGAAAGCCCTGACCTAGGGTGCTTTAAGCCAGTTCTTCTGCAAAAGCTTTTGGGATTTATAATCCACAAAATTTGTCACCCTTTTACTCATAGCTTCACTGTTTATAGTGTGGGTGTGGAGAAGACGAAGGAAGTTCCCCAGACCTGACGAGGCTTCAAACAGTCTTGACTTAATACCAAAAGAGGAAGATCAAATAACTATGGATATTCTCTTTGTTACATTTTTATTTAATAAAAATGGTTATTATTCACCTTGAACCTCACCGATACTTTCAACCTGGTCTCCAACATCTTTCCTGTTTAGTGTCACACTCACTCTGGGTGTACACGCAACTTGCAGAGCTTCTAAGACTGCTGCTCAGATTCAGGAAATCAGACACCATCACCAAGTAGGAGGGCACATGCCACCAAGACGCTCCCAGGGGGATCTTCAATGAAAAGTAAAGAGTGGGGGTGGGGGCTGGGGGACGTCTTCAGTTTAAAAACACAGAATCTCTCTGGCTTGCGTTTCTCTCTCTCTCTCTCTCTCTCTCTCTCTCTCTCTCTCTCTCTCTCTCTCTCTCTCTCACACTCACACACACACACACACAGGCAAGAGCCTCTCGGTTGGTACTCCTTCTCAAGAGGCAGTAAAACTGTCGTCACAGAATTTCACATGTCAATCAAAAGAGCTACTTAAACCCCACCCCATATACCCAAGCCAGGACTGGGACTCACCATCTTCTTCTTTGGTTTTAAGGACCATCTTTTCTGTCACAGTAGGGCCCTGAAGGTTGCTGGGTTTTGTTCTTCAAAGGAGAACTCAGAGCAAAGACTTCCTGGGAGGCAGGGCAGGGTGGGGCAGGAATACCTGTGAGCTGTCCAGCCACCGGGACAGCTCAGAGCTGCTTCCTGGACCGACAGGGAACTCGCTGGCCGCACTCCTGGACCAATCAGCCTCCAGCCACAGAAGCGTCACTCCCAGTTCGAGGCCACCACCCAGTTCCTGAAGTCAAGCTCAAGTAGCTTCCTAGAAGTTAACCACCTACTCCCTGGAAGCAGTCTGAGGCTGGAGTCCAGCGACTCCAGCCGTTGGAGTAACAGTGGCACTTCTGGTCTCAGATTCACCCAAAGCAGCAGACAGAGCTGGTGTTTCTCTCTTCACTTCCCAAGTACCTTCTTAGAATGGAATCACTTAAAAACCCCTGGTTGTCTCACAATGAGATAACAGCGCATTTCCCAAGAGCATGACTAAGAGATCATAATCATTACAGTATGTTGTGAGGTCACAGGATAAAAGCAGAAGGTGGATTTTTTTTTTTTTTTTTGGCGGTACACAGGCCTCTCACTGTTGTGGCCTCTCCCGTTGCGGAACACAGGCTCCGGACGCGCAGGCTCAGCGGCCATGGCTCACGGGCCCAGCCGCTCCACGGCATGTGGGATCCTCCCAGACCAGGGCACGAACCCGTGTCCCCTGCATCGGCAGGCAGACTCTCAACCACTGCGCCACCAGGGAAGCCCGTAGAAGGCAGATTTTAGAGGCCAAAAAAAAAAAAAATCTAAGGGAATTATTCCCAATACAAGTTCAATTTCATCCCCATTCTATGTTCTAATATATTGCACCAAACTGTTCTTTTCTCTTACTATACTCATGACACATGTTTATTATTGAAATTAATTATAGTAGTGGTGGGGGGGGTCACCCAGGGATAACCACTGATGACATTTCAGTATATATTCTTTACAGTTTTCCAGACTTTTGTTTTATGTATTATATTCTCATTCTCTGTCTTTTACATGTAAAATTTAACTATATATGCACATCTCTTTATATCTCTATATCTCTCATATCTGTCATAGTTAACATGTATAACCACATATATTATACAATATATGAGATATATTTATCCTTAAGATATACTTATCTCAAGAGATAAGTATACAGACAGTCCCCGACTTACAATGGTTGACTTTTTTTTTTTTTTTTTGCCGCACCTCGCAGCATACAGGATCTTAGTTCCCCGACCAGGGATCAAACCCATGCCCCCTGCAGTGGAAGCACAGAGCCCTAACCACTGGACAACCAGGGAAGTCCCACAATGGTTGACTTATGATTTTTCGACTTTATGATGGTGTGAAAGCAACACGCATTCAGTAGAAACCATACTTTGAATGTTGTTCTTTTCCGGGCTAGCAGTATGCGGTCCAATCCTCTCCTGTGATGCTGGGCAGCAGCAGCAGTGAGCACAGCTCCCAGTCAGCCCATGATCCCAAGGGTGAACAACCGATACACTTACAACCATCCTGGACCCAGACAACTGTTCTGTTTCTCAGTGTCAGTACAGTATTCAAGCCGTTACATGAGAAAATCAACACTTTATTACAAAATAGCCTCTGTGTTAGATGATTTTATACCACTGCAGGGGGGCAAAACAAACTGTGTGTGTTCTGAGCACCTTTAAGGTAGGCTGCGCTAAGCTATGATGTTCAGTTTAGGTGTATTAAATGCATTTTTGACCTGCAACATTTTCAACTTATGATGTGTTTATTAGGATGTCACCTGAAAGAAAGCTTCCATGAATATTCACGTAACATTCTGGGAAAAGTCTTTTTCTCGGCACAATACCCATGTCACTCATAATCCCAAGGAGACAGAGACACACTCAGAGTGGGAGTCTGGAGAGAAGAGAGGGACTGTCTATAAAAGTTAGGGTGGAGTGTAGGGAGACCACAGGGAGAGACGCAGCAGCAGGGCCAGTGAGAGGGGGCGGCCCTGACCCAGGCCAGGCCTGCTGGGCAACGGAGTAGGGAGGCTGCTGGCAGGACCGCAGGTAGAGAGGGCTCAGCCGACCTTAGCTCCCTGGTGGGGAGAAGACACCTTGACCTCACTGTCCCCTGGCCTGCCAGTCTCCTACACAATCCAACAGGGCCAGAGGACCAGGGAGAGAATAGAGAGTGGAGCTGTGAGGGCACAACACAAACCACTAGGCCCCAGGAGCCGGCCCTGAAGAATTCAATGGTCTGACATCTGCCCACCAAGTCTCAGCCCCGTAATCACCACAGTTTCAAGACCCTCTTCCTGGGACCCTGTGCCTCTCCAGGCTCGTCTCTCACCACCGTGCCTGGTTTGTTTCTCTAAGCAAAAGATGCACACATCATATAAAAAGCAAATAGTACCTAAGGCTTAAAACAGAAAACCACGGCTTCCTGCCCAACTCCCCACCCCCCACCCCCGAATCGTGCTTCACAGACGTAGGTCTCTCGACTATTTCTTCTGCTCATCACCTCCCTGTTTTGAAATAACTAGTTACACTACTTGTTCTCGAGTTTTCACCTCTAGACGTCAACTGCCTGCCATGAAGATGAAGACTCGCCTTTTACCCCCACCCCCCTCCCACGTGCACACACACATACACATGCCCACTCAGTATAATTACACAAACATTTCTGGTTAAATCAGTATTTAGTATTCCCATAAACCTTGCTCACAACTCAGCTATATAATGCACTATGATTAAAATAACCACAGAATGGACTAAGTGTCCTTTGTTTGTTTCTGTTTGCTCGTGCCAAACTCTCTACCAAGCTCTGCAACTGTCAAGACGGTCAAACCCGAGCGGTCTGTTTTCTGAGATGGCCTCCCGAAACCTCCACACTCCTACTCAGCCTGGTCTTGTGGCTCTTGAGGCCCGCGTTCGGGGCACCACCCTGAGCACTCCCCCAGACATTTCCCACCGCTGGACCTGAGTCTCTGATTCCACGTTTTTTTTCTTTCTTGGATTACTTGCTCATTTTGATGGAGCACGTTTTCTAACAACTAACAGAGAGAGGCTGTGGAGGGGTGGGTTTTCATCGTCGTTGTTGTGAATTTTGCATGTCTCTTCTCTCACACCTGGCAGTCTGGCTGGGTGTGGCATTCTAAGCGAAGTCATGTTTCCTCAGCATAGTGGAGGCATCCACTCACTGTTTCCTCTTCCTGTATTGCTGGTAGTGATGGTACCATTCTGATTCCCAGTATTTTGTATGTGACCTTTTTCCCCTCTCAGGAAGCTTTTAGGACCTTATCTCTACACTCAGTATTGTGAAATTTCATACGTTATGTTAGCCACCAGATAGAACCTATGTCTGAAGTCTTGTACTCGTTAATAAATTCCTGTCCTTTTTTTTTTTTTTTTTTCCAGTTCTTGTTTTTTGGAATTTCTTCTATTAGTTAGACACTGGACCTCCATTGTGAATCCTTTAACTATTCTTATCTTTTCACTCCTACTTTTCCTCTCCTTTTTGAGCTGCTTTCTAGGAAATATTGTTTCAATGGCCCGAATGTTTGTGTCCCACCCACCCCAACTCATAAGTTGAAACCCTAATGTGATGGTGTTTGGAGGTGGAGCCTCTGGGAGGTGATTAGGTCATGAGGGTGAAGCCACCTTGATGGGATAAGTGCCCTTATAAGAAGAGGCCAGAGAGTTAACTAGCTCTCTCTTTCTGCCATGCGAGGACACAGCAAGAAGACAGCCCTCTATAAACCAGGAAGAGGGCCCTCACCAAGAACCCAACCAGGCCAGCACTGAGATCTTAGACTTTCAGCCTCCACAACTGTGAGAAATAAACATTTGTTGTTTAAGCCACCCAGCCTGTGGTACCTTGTTACAGCAGCCTGAACTAAGACGATTCTCTGCTTTATCTTCCAACCTTTCTACTGAATGTTCTATTTTTGCTATTTTTAATTTGCAAGAACTCACTCTTAATCTCTGAATATTCCTTTTTGATAGCATCCTGTTATTGTTTCAGTAATATAATTTCTGAGACTCTTAAGTATATAGTTATTTTTATATATAAATTTATTTATTTTTGGCTGCATTGGGTCTTCGCTGCTGCACGTGGGCTTTCTCTAGCTGTGGCGAGCGGGGCTACTCTTCGTTGCGGTGAAGAAACTCCCAAAACAGACAAGTAAAACCTGCTGGGATTGTGATTTGCAGTGGCAAATCTGCATTGAATCTGTAGATCCTCTGGGAAAACTGACATCTGAGCGTGCTGGGTCCTGAGTGCACTTTCTCTCTCCATGAATTTAGGTCCTCTTTCAAGTCTTTCAGTAAAATTTTAGAATTTTTTTTCCATTCCATTTCCATTAAATTTTTTTCCAATTTTTTTTCACATTGTTGATAGATTTATCACCAGGTATTTAATTACTGTCGGTTGCTAATATATTGGAATACATTTGTGCTTTATATGTTGACTTTGTAAACAGCAGCCTTGTCAACCTCTGTGAATGATTCTAACAATTTATCTTTAGGTTTTTTTACCTTTTCTATATGCACAGTCAATCCACCTGTGAGATAATCATTTCCTTTATTTCCTCTTTACAATCCTTGTGACCTTTTTCTTGCCCCGTTTCCCTGGCTAGAGCGTTCGGGCCCAATTCTCCTGGGGCTCCGTGGCTGAGAAAGATTGGGCTAGAAAACCCTGCAGCACAGCACCAGTGAAGCTGCTGAGCGTGGACACCCTTCATTTCTTCGCCATCTTAAAGGAAAAGCTTTCTACATTCCTCCACAGAATATAACATTTACTGTAAGTTGTAAATACCTTTTATCATGTTAAAAAAAGACTCCTCCTCTTTCTAGTTTGTCAAGAGATTTTTTTCAGTTATGGGTGGCTGTTCAGTTCTTTTAAGTGATTTTCTTGCAGGTACACATGTGATATTGTTCCAAGAATATACAACCAAGTCATGAACTAGTCAAGCCCTGCACTGTCGTGTGTGGTAACCACTACTGAGTTCTTCAAGTATGTTCTAAGTGTAACACACACCCTGGATTCTGAAACCTTAGCACCAAAAAAATGCAAAGTATCTTAATTATTATATTGATTATATGTTGAAATGATAATGTTTTAGATATATTGGGTTAAATAAAATATATTATTAAGGTTATTTTTACCATTTATCTTTTAGCTGATTAATGTGGCTATTAGAAAATTTTAAATTACGTATTTGGCCCACACTATGTTTTTTTGGACAGCATTGGCTAGACACACCAATGTGTGCATGCAAATTTAGTCTATAATAATAGCTAACATGTATTGTGTCTACTAGGTGTCTGTACTGTTTTAAGCATTTTTACAATAACCCTACTAACTGGGAAAATTTTCTCCATTTCCTAGATGAAAAAACTAAAAGACATGGAGAGAGTAAGCAAATAGCTAGTGAGCCGTGGAGCCAGGACTATAACCCAAGCAGCTGACTCCTGGGCTTGCGCTTTTAGTCACTACCTTGTACTGATCATGTGGTATTTTAGGTCAGCAGGGAAAGGATGTGCTCTTCAATAAATGGTGATGACAACTGACTATCTATTCAGAAAAAATTTAGATTCCCTTTGCCATTCTATACTTAAAAAAACAAACAAAAAACCTCCAGATGGATTATAGGTCAAAGTGTATCTTATAGATGTATATGCACTTTGACCTATAATCCATCTGAAGGTTTTTGTTTTCTTTAAGTATAGAATGACAAATATAAGTATGTAAATATAAAAAGTATACATTATATATACCTATATATGTACATATATGTACATATGTACATTTTTAAGTGAATTTTTTCTAATTTTATTGCAAAGGAACATTACTTCCTAAGCAGGTCACAAAAACCTAGAAGTCATAAAAGAAAAAACAATTGACCAACTTGACTTCATATGAATGAACTTAATACATAAATATATTATTTATATTCTGTTTTGTATGACAAAAGCTCTCATGAAAAAGGTAAGACTGGCAGTATAGTTGGAGAAAATATTTGCAACACTTACAAGTAAAGGATTACTATCCAAAATATATGAAGAGTACCTACAAACCAATAAAAAGACAAACAACAGTAGCAAAATAGGACAAAGGATATGAACAATTCAGAGAAGACAGACAGCCAATAACCCTAATAAACAGGGCAGTATAAATTACAATAGCCAGTAGTCTGCCAGAGTGTTAAAGAGCATCGGTGGGTTGTGGGGAAGGGGACATTCTCATAGTGTGTGGTGGGAAGCAGTTGGTGCCAAGTTTCAGAAGGCAGTTTGGTAATGTCTGTCCCAGTTTAAAATGTTTATACAGTACGCCCCTATGCCCAGATCTTGGTTTCTAAATACCATTCCCCATTAAAAGGAAACTGTGATCCTTGGGGAAATGGTTGATTCCAGGGCTGGGTAGGGAAAAATACAAAATGAGCCTGCCTGGAAAATCTTGTGACGGCAGGAAGTGAGGAAGTGCTCAGAGAATGATGGGGACAGGTTGAAAGACACAGGAGCCAACTTGAGGAAGCACCCAGCCATTGACACGAAAATTGGGGGGTGAGAAAGGATGGCGAGGAACAGATATCCGCATCACCCCAGAGCATCTCCCAACAAGATTCTTAGGAATCACAAAAGGACAGACAGCCACAGAAACTTACAGAAACCTGGTGGACTCATCTTTACTAGATGTTCAAGGTTAACATCACTAGTAAAAGGATGCATCACCATCATGGACCCTGACACAATGCACTAAGAACACAACCTCATTCTTGCCAAAAATGCACAACCTCAATTGAATCAGGAGAAAACTTCAGGCAAATCCAAATTGGGGAACATTCTACAAAATAATCGAGAAGTCCTCTGTGAAGTGTCAAGGTCGTGACACACAGGACTGGGAACTGTCGTGGTCAGAACTAATTGCAGTGGGGTCTTCTGAATTAGATCCTGGACCAGAAGAAAAGGACCTTAGTGAGAAAACTGGTGAGGTTCCAGTAGGATTGCCAGATTGCTTATTAGTGTTGTATTGGTGTTAATTCGCTGGTTTTAATAACTGTACTGTGGTATGTAAGATAGTAACCTTAGGGGAAGTTGGGTAGAGGTCATATGGCAACTCCATGTTTTTGCAATTTTTCTGCAGGTCTAAAAATTTTCAAAATAAAAAGTTAGCTGCCCAGACCTGTTGACTCTGTAGTTCAGTGTTTCTGAATCTCTTCTGCAGGTACAGAAAGATAGAAGTAGAAGAATGTTGACTGCACACATCCTGTGAGAGCAAAGTACTGGAAACAAAGTTTCATCGGTACAAAATGAAAGTATAGTACAGATTTTGTTGTGGAATGTACCAGTTTAAAAAAATTGAGGTAGATCTATGTGCTCTGACATAGGAAAATCTCTAAGACATATTAATTGGAAAAAAAAAAAAACTTGTAGAAAAACACACACTGTTTAACCTTGTGATGTAGGCAGTAAAAAAAAAAAAAAAAAAAAAGACTTTTATTTTTGTATTTTATATGTTCTGCACTTCCCACCACCCCAGAACACAGTAATCATGTATTCCTTCTGTAATTTAAACGGAAGAAAGTATGATATATTCTGCCTCTAGTGAGATAATCCTTTTTTTGTGTTAAAAAAACTCAGAATTATCATTTAATATTTATGCTTTCTTTTTTCTAAACACAATTCCTTTTTTTTAAAATCAATTTATTAATTTATTTATTTTTGGCTGTGTTGTGTCTTCGTTGCTGCACACGGTCTTTCTCTATTGAGGCGAGCGGGGACTACTCTTCGTTGCGGTGCACGGGCTTCTCGTTGCAGTGGTTTCTCTCGTTGCAGAGCAAGGGCACTAGGCGCGCAGGCTTCAGTATTTGCAGCACGTAGGCTCAGTAGTTGTGGCTCTCAGGCTCTAGAGCACAGGCTCAGTAATTGCAGCGCACGGGCTTAGTTGCCCTGCAGCATGTGGGATCTTCCCGGAGCAGGGCTCGAAACCGTGTCCCCTGCATTGGCAGGTGGATTCTTAACCACTGCGCCACCAGGGAAGTCCCAAGTATATAGTTTATAAGGTTTTCTTCCGTATCTTCCATGACCTGTTTCCTCTAATTTCTTTTCTTCTGTTTGCTTTGTTCTGTTGTTAATGTTCGGGGATTTTCCTTAAATGTCTAGTAAACAGAGGCTGTTTCTTTACATTTAAGAGAGAGGCACTGACAACCCGATTAAAAGCTGTGTAGTAGCTGTGACCTATTGAGCGGTGGGTGTCTTTGTAAAATAATAAAGCAATAACATGTGGATACCCCACATGTAGGACTCTGTAGGTTCTTTTTTCTTGGGCAATGACCTAAAGAAGTGATCTCCAACCTCCTACCTGAGCTATGTGGGCTACAAACCTGGCCAGCAGCATCTGGAAAGCTAGGTAGAGGAGAAAGGGTAAGGAGCTCATAAGTAAGTACACAGACTTTCACTCAGTTTCCTTACAGGCTCATCTTCATGTTTTACCAAGGGGGAAGAGAAATCGCCTTGCTACAGGAGATGGAAGAGAACTGGAAGTCTTAACTGCCTGCCATGACTTCCAACCCACCCTCCAGTTTCTAGCCTCACTCCGTATCTCTATTCTCAGAGGTCCATGGTGCCTTGAAGTCTTTCTGAGATTTGGAGATAAATTGTTTTGCTTCCTGACGGCCTCCTTCTCTGCAGCTTAGATCTTTCCTGATAAGCTGCCAATAGGAGAGGGGCTTAGAGCATGCAATCATGGGAGTGTCCTCAAACCCCCAGAAGTGCATCTGTAAGCTGGGATGGAAAGTGACCAAGACCTCAACCTTCCGCAGACAGAAATCCAGTCGCCTGGAAATACTGCAAAACTCTTTTAAAGGTTATTTCTACTTCCTGGATTACCTGAAAAATATGTATTTGTGCTGTTTTTCCTCACAGACACAAACAGCATCAAATCAGTATTGCACAAAAAAGACTTGAGAACAAAAGAAATACCGTGTGTGTTGCAGAGAATTCAAATGAAAAATTCCTGGACATGCACTTACCTTGCACCTGATCACATCTGCCAGTACATACTTCGTGAGGCAGAATTTTTGGCAGTTTTATCATCAAAAGTAAAAATCAATTAGATACTTTTTTTAAAAAAGCCCAAACCATGCCCTTTTAACCTTTATTTTATGTATACAATCTGAATTTCAATTTTTTCCAAAAAGAGTCATTACCTTTTGCAAGAAAAAAATGAGAAAGGTGCAGTTCTTCACAAAATCTGGTCTTATTTTCTATGTGAAGAAAATCCATTATCAATGCCATAAAACTGAAAAAACATGTGGTTTTGAGTTTCTGTGCATTTTTTCCTTGAGAAGGGGGTCGACACATCACCAGATGCTCAGAGAGGACCCTCGTGTTGAGGAATCTGCACCTGCACCCAGCCCTCCAAGAGTGGGTAAGGGCAGCACCATCCCTAGGAGAAGCCCGGGTAAATAAATGATTACCCATTTCCTGGTGACGATGGAACGATGCCCCAAAGGACTCACACCTGCCGTCACGATCACACTCGGAAACGTGTTGTGTACGCTTTAGAAAACATGAATTTGACATATTCGCGATAACAGAAACATCTTCCTCCACAAGGACAGAGAAGCAACAGTACGATTCACAAACGAGAAAGAAGTATACTAAACTTGATGTTGATAAATATCGAACTACACCTGTAAGCAGTTGCTGCAATTTTAAATGCCGTTTAAAATAAAGTCAAAATTCCTGGATGTGGTCAATTCAATCTGTGCTGCCCTCTGCTGGCTACATGAGAAGATTGTTAAAAGGTTTACAATTAGCCATTTTTGCAAATAAATTACCTTTTGAATGTATACAGAAGAAGAAAGTCATGTTCTACCTAGTATACAGGACATGCTCTGGTGATATTCAGCAATTCTCATTTTCTGAAGGGTTTTTTGTTATACGAAAATTGGTTTGCCCTTTGTCTATACACTGTGACTAATTTATGGGAATTAGATAGCCAATGGGAATTTATGTTATATGGGCAGACACAGACAACAAACAATATACACAATAAATAATAAATTAACTAGCACGCTAGAAAGTGGCAAGTGCTATGTGGAAAAGAAGGAATCAGGAGTGCATGCGTGGGAGCGGTTATTAAAGTATTAAACGTGGTGGTCAGAACAGGCATCACAGAGGTGAAAGCTGAACCTCAGTGACTCCCCACAACCCAAACCAAAAACACCATACACAGGCTTCTCTTGTCCAAAATCCTGTGGTGTGTGAAATGCATTTATATTCTCCTCTGAACCTCCTACTTCCTGTTCCATTAGTCCTGTGGACTAATGAAATTAAACAGGCACCCTCTGCAAGATTGGATTCCCAAGGCCATTTCCCCATGAACAGACCTGAGCTCCGGGACCCAGAGCGACTGTGGCGGCTGAACCTCCCACTTCCTGTGTCCATTTAGGAGAAAGTCTCATCACCTGGTAACCTGAGGGTCTCTTACTTTCAACCTGAAAGAGCCCAATACCCTTAGGATACCTGCCCCCCATGTTCTAGCTGCTGTTCACACACACAGTATTCATTATTTGAAAACTCTAAGGGCTTAGTACTCTGCATTCACTCAAAAAAGACTTGGGTCTCTACTGTGTGTTCAGTTTGAGCACCACACTATCTGGGTGCTGGGGTCCGGAGGTGAAGAGAGCACAGGCCCCTGGAGGCCCCGGGTGGCGGCAGCAGTAGCGGTCACCTAAACCACCGCTCACGCTGCCCAGCACTAGGATGACAGGGCCGGGTGCTCCAAGTGCTTGGAGGAAGAGCACCAAAAATCAGTCCCTGGGAGAGGTGGGGACAATGGGGATGTGAGCAGTCCAATAACGGAGAGAGACCTGAGAAAATCCACAACCTCAGTGGCATTATCTGGTATTTAGGAGGAGATCTGGGGAGATTCAAATACCGCTTTGTGGCCACAATCTTAAAGGAAGAAGTAGAGATGACCTTTGGGGTGAGCAGGCACTGCGTGGGAGAGGAAGGGCATTTTAGACAGAGCTGCCCAGCACAAGAGGCCCTTCAAGACCTGGTCCTGCCTGGCTCCCCACCCATCTGTCACCCCGAGAGAACCCCACCATCCACAGAGACCTACCTGCATTTCTGTCATTCACGTAGTGATGATTCATCCTTCCAGGAATGTGGCCCCAAACTTAACTTCCCTCCACTGAACAAACCCTCAGTCCAGTTACCCTACTCTTTTTGAAAATGATTTTATACCCAGTCACAGAATGACATTTGGGTTGGCTGGGCTGCACATTCTCTTCGCAGCCAGGAAACCTACCTGGAGAGAAGTTTGCAAGAAAAAGAGACCTAGCAAATGCAGATTCAAAGACAAAAGGATGTGGAATTCCAAACAAGAACCAGGCTCACGGAGCTGCTAGACAGCCTGAGGTCTTGTCACCCCAACTGAAGGGACACGTGCTACTGCACCATAATCAATCAGGTAACTTTGAAAAGCTGTATCAGTTTCCAAAGAGACACAGATATTTTCACAGAAATACAGGATTTCTTGAGCATCAAGACAACCCTGGAGGAGATCAGGAGGCACCCCTACCGCCACCATCACCATCACCATCCCCTTCCACGATGAAGGAAGCTGAGGACACGGGAGAGTGGAGCAGCTACGCCAACCACGGCTGCCAACACCAAGCCCAGTGGGGCCCTCCTGGGGTGGTGCCCTCACCCCATCTGCTCTCCCTGTGGTCCCCCAGCCTGACGGGATGCACACTCCAGGCACAGGCGCCAGATACCTCTAGTGAGGAAGTCATCAAGAGTGAGTTTCCTTAACTCTGTAACTGCCTAGGAGACATCCCCTCTCCACTGAGATAACTTTATAAAATATAAATATGAACCAGTAAGAAACTTTTCATACAGGCTGAATTCTGGTCTTTTTATCAAAGTAAACTGCTTATGAAATAAAGCATAAATAGGGACTAATAGCTAACAGCATCTGTTAGTTATTAACAGACTGAGTTTCCTATAAATGCTGCTGAGGATATACCCTTCACATGAATACCAGGAAATATGAATGTGAATGGTCACAGCAGCATTTGTAGCAATAACCCCAAAATGGAAACCACCTAAATGTCCATTAAAAGTGGAACAGATTTTTTTTTAACTTGTGGCATACTCAAAAGATAAAATATCATACATTTGTAAAAAAAAAAAAAGCCTTTAAAATCAGAAGAAAACTTTACCGGAAGAATTTTATACCAAATCCAAAAAGTGTGAAGTACAGATCAAAATATTTTCTAACATGCAAACTCAGAACACCGACCTCCCTCATTCCCTTTCCTAGGAAACTTCTAGAGAATATGCTTCTGTAAACTTAAGGTAAACTGAAAACAGGAAAGACACAGACCAAGGAAAAGGTGATCCAACAGAGAGGTAATCCCCAATGACTCTGGGGGGCGGGGGGGAAATGGAAACGAAGGCCGCACAGCAGACTTAAGAGCAACTGACCTAGATTTGAGCGGAAAAATGATGTGCACTGTCCAGGGGGACAAAACTGACTGATGTGCTTAAGCAGATAGAAAGCATCATAGATAAGCTTGGGGCAAAGCTGCAGTATTTTAGAAAACAATTGATAATTTCAAAGAAAACCAGACAAAGGGAAAGTTGAGGCAATTAATAGCTCCAGGGAAAACAAAGAGTTGTACCAGGAAGACAGAATGACTACAGAACACCACGTGGCTCAGTAGCGTCGTGGTCAACAAAAAGTCTGCAGAGGGACTTTCCTGGTGGTACAGTGGTTAAGAATCCATCTGCCAATGCAGGGGACACGGGTTCCAGCCCTAGTCCGGGAAGATCCCACATGCCACAGAGCAACTAAGCCCATGCGCCACAACTACTGAGCCCGCGCACCACAACTACTGAAGCCCGCGCACCTAGAGCCCATGGTCCACAACCAGAGAAGCCACCACAATGAGAAGCCCGCGCACGGCAACAAAGAGTAGCCCCGGCTCGCCGCAACTAGAGAAAGCCCGTACCCAGCAACAAAGACCCAACGCAGCCAAAAATGAATTAATTAATTTTAAAAAAGCATGCATGTAAATTTTTATGTGGTGTATGATCTTTTAAACTATGTGTATATATTGTATCACTGTGATAAAATAAACTTTAAAATATTTTCTATTTTTCTACCTGAATTCTACCTATTCAAATTCCAGTTCCAGAACCTCCTCCCACAACCCTCTCACCGTCACGCCATATACAGGAAACAAACTAAAGATGCTGACTCAGATTCATGGTAAGTTTCCCCTCTAAACATTTTATGATTCTGTGAACTAAGACTCCCCTTCTCAAAGATGAAAAGTGTCGGGCCTCCCTGGTGGCGCAGTGGTTGGGAGTCCGCCTGCCGATGCAGGGGACACGGGTTCGTGCCCCGATCCCGGAGGATCCCACATGCCGCGGAGCGGCTGGGCCCGCGAGCCATGGCCGCGGGGCCTGTGTGTCCGGAGCCTGTGCTCCGCAACGGGAGAGGCCACAGCAGTGAGAGTCCCGCGTACAGCAAAAAAAAAAAAAAAAAAAAAAAAAGATGAAAAGTGTCTGCTGAAACAGCGTCCTATGCTCTCAGGTAATCACGGAGCAATCACGTTAGGTATTCCATCAGCTCAGTGTAATACTCATCACCCACCGTGTGATGAACGGATGGTTTTAATGCTGTCCTGGGTTGAAAGGAAAATGTTTACGGATCAAACAAGCCTAATGGTGTTGTAGGGGACAATGGTGACTAAGCTATCAGGCAAGTTCATTTTTTAACTGGAGTTAAGTAATACATGACAAGCACCATCTATTTAAGATAAATTCAATTGATATTTCCAGAAATGATCTTTCTGGGGACTTCCCTGGTCGTCCAGTGGGTAAGACTCCACGCTCCCAATGCAGGGGGCCCAGCTTCGATCCCTGATCAGGGAACTAGATCCCACATGCATGCCTCAACTAAGGGTCCGAAAGCCACAACCAAAGATCCTGCATGCCAAAATCAATCAATCAATAAATAAGATAAATTTTTTAAAGAAAGATCTTTCTGGTACTTTTACTACTTAGGGGAATGGTGTTCTGTGCACTTCTAAACCAAATTCAATTAATAACTTTTGGGAAAAAAATGGCCAGCCTTCAATAAATATGGAGACAACTGCCATCATGGTGTGAAATTTAAGTGTGTATGAAAGCAAAGTTCTCTGACAGCTCAAACAATAAGGACAGATAAGGCTGGGGAACACAGGAGCTTGCCTGCCCACTCTCGGTTGCTTTGGACATCTACTCTGATGCACAAGCACTGTATATCCTCTTCCTGTTTCCTTCGCTCCCTTTCTGCCTTACTAATTATACATCACCCCCTTTCTTTGTAAAACCACAAGACCAAGTTACAAAATCGGTGCACTCCACCCATCCTTTTACTCAGCTGACAGAGAGCAAAGTGAACCAGTGAAAAGAAGCCAGGGCCCTGCAGATGGAGCCATCACATGACAGAGGAGCAGGAGACAGACCACGCCCACCCTGTGTCACGGGCCGCGCAGAGGAGGCGGAAGGCAGTACCACACGAGCAGCCAGTCCAAACTTCTTCTTGGTACCTGTCACTGATTTTAAAAGCAAACTAATCGGAAACCATGGTTTTGTCTAAAATCTAATCTCCTTGTTTTACAAGGCAGGTGGTTTCAGTAAAATACAAAACAAACAAGGAAACTCTATTAATCTTGAGGGGACATTTCTTCAAGATCTTCTTCAAGCTCTTAAACCACCCTTCAGATGTTTATTTTCCCTAAAAAAAAAAACCCTCCCTTCCAGTCTCAAAATATTCCTACCAGGTTTGCAGGCAGGTCTCTGTTTGCAGAAGCTACCATCACCCAGAGTAACACCAAGTGCTCCCACACAAACCCTCTGGGTCCACCTGAAAAGGGACAGCTAATCAGGTGCCCAGAAGGGGGAGAGCATGGGATATGGGGGCACAGTGAGGTCCACACAACAGGGAGCTGGAGTCGCATCCAGGGAGCAATGCCAGTGACCCCCACTCACGTGGCAGCAGGAGAGACGGAGTAAAACAGAGGACTTTAGAACGTGTTTGGAAGTCGAATCAACAGCACTACTAAGGAACTGGATGTGGAAAACGAGAGAAAGGGAGGAATCGGGGTTGATTTCTCAACACGTGATTTGCACACCACACGGGCAGACATGCTGTTTCCTAGCATGAGGACAGCTGGGGGCTCTGCGGTGCCACACTGAGCATGAGGCCCCATTCAGACATCTCAGGGGGATGACAAATGAGGCAGTGAGCCACCCGAGCCTGCAGCTTAGGGGGAGGAAGGTTAGAGGTACAGTCGGTCCTCATAATTCAAGCAGTTACGTCCTAGAAAGTCGCTGCTAACCCTGAATTGCCGAACACTGAACCAAGGTCCCCAGGGGAAATACAGGGCTAGGTTCCTGCGAGCCCGATCCCACTTCCTCAAAGGATCAACACGTAAGCTTGTTTCAGGACACCTCACTGACACTGAACTCATGCCTGAGGGAGGCTCATCAAACACATGTGTGTTCTCAGTGGGGCACACCACGGCCTTCTTGCACTGGGGAACACCAGGCAGCACGTCAGCACTATGCATGGGGCCGTTTTAAACAGAGAAATCACCAGCAGGAAGGGCAAAAACGTGGCAGTAAGCAGAGTGCATCCAGGGCCCTTGCTTAAGGCCTGAGCACTGAAAGGGGAGGCAGAGGGCCCTGGGAGCTGTGGTGGACCACCCGCATCTTTCACTGCCCTGAGCACATCCACACACAACTGAGAGAGCACCACCCTCGTGTCGATCCGGGGTTACAAACAGATTCTAGTGAGGAGGCAAACTCACAAATATGGGATCCACAAATAACAAGGATCGGCTGTAGAAACTCGGGAGACATCAGAGGATAGGCAGGACTTAATTAAAGCTATTGGTTATACCAAATGGTGATTCCAAATGTTCAGAAGATCCAATTAGGGGGAAGAAAGAGGGAGAAATGTGACCTACTTTACAAACTTGCCATCTATTCCCAGATGCCTGGAGTTAGGGGGACGCCCTCTCTTCACCAGTTATAAAGCTGGTGATTTGATCTCCACTTTCTGACTGCTTTCTCTATTTCCAGCAGTTCAGAACTTGAAAGGGAAAGAAAGGACTGTTATTCATTGCTCTCTCCCACTGGAAAGGAAAGAGCTTTATCATATGCATTTCATATCAATTTCCATAGAAATTACCTTTCAAATGTATCTAACTGGAGGAAAACCTCTATCATCAATTAACTAGTTTGGGATGATCAGGACAAATAATGCTGTCAAATAAGAGGACAACTGAGAACTTTGCAAAAGCACATCAATGAGTTTGTAACTGTGACCTAGTAAATGGAGATAATGTCACAAACCGCTTATCACAAAGTGATGGTGCAGATTAAACCCTATATTGAAAATGTAAAATGCCTACTTAAATACAAAGCTAAAGGTAGTTCTGCAGAATACAAAACTTCTTGTTTAGTAAAAGACGGTCCTGCCAAAAAGTCATGTATAATCCTGGTCGGGAAACAAGACATCCAAGAACACATCAAGAAAAAGAGTACACACAGGGGTTACCCAGTCTCCCCAAAGATTTACTTCTCCTTTCCTGAAGTCTTCAGGCACATGCTTGAGTGAGCTGTGGGACAAGAGTCACCAGGAGCATGAGGACACTGGGGCCAAGCCTCTCATCCCACCCGAACGCTGACAGACTGGCCTCCCTAGTTCATCACGTGGGGTTTACACAATGACCTGAGGGAATCCTGCAGGAGACGACAACCATTAAACTAAGCACTACTAACAATGAGGACAGAAAACAGTACACAACAAGGTACTAAGTGGACTAAATCGGTGGTTTGCCACACCCGCAATTATGAAAAGACCAATTTGCCAACTTTCAGTTAAATTACTTTTAACTCCTGCCATCTAACTTGTCTGGGGACATAAATCACTGAATCTTTAGAATAACCTTTAATTAATACCTTAATTCCAAAGTAGAAGACTTTCTGCCTGGTAGTTCAAACACCAAAACCCCCTAAACAACAAAATTGTTCTAAAAATATTTTACAGAATAATCCCTTCTAAAAAAATATTAACACTCGCTCCCTCCTTTTTAAAAGAAGATTTACACTTTGAGTGGCAGTGGTGCAAGCAATCTAGTGGGTGGCAAAGGCCTGGATGATGACATGAGAGGGTGCCTATCCTCTGGCTACACTGGGGGAGAGGAATAAAGTGACCATCGAAGGCTTGTCTACGTTGTGTTTGTCTCACAAACATCATGGACAAAAGCCACGAGTTACCAGGGAGCAGCTTACCTAGACACACAGAGCAACTCTGCAAAGGGAAAGCACAGGAGAGGCAGGCACACAATGCTAAGAGAACCTTCCTGAGGGCTACCCTGCCCTCACGCCTGATTCTGCTGTGCTCCTGGGTGCATTTGCCCACCCGCAGAATTTATACTTCTATATTTTTGTGTGAAGCTTTCTCTCCAATTTTAAGGAAGTACAAAATTGTGATTTTGTACAAGAACAGAAAAAAAATGTTTGCATTTACTTTGTGATTGTTCCAGGTTTTACGTCACTTTTTTTCTAGGAAAATCCAGTATTTTTTTTGATTGATGCAAAATGATAACATATTAAAACATACTTTCACTGATTTGCATATTATTCTTACATTAAATAAAAGCTTCTCTAAGACATTTTAAAACTAGTTACATACCATTTGTACATACCATTCCTTATTACATTTTACATATAATAAAATGCTTTTTAGGAGAAAAGGAAAACCCCATGATACAAGCCAACCATTCCATCCATGGATATTAACCCAAGAGAAATGAAAACATGTCCACATGATGACTTTACATGAAGGCTCACAGCAGCTTTATTCACAATGGCCCCAAACCAGAAACAATGCACACGTTCATGACAGGTGCATAGATACACTGTGGTCCATCCAGACAATGGAACACCACTCAGAAATAAACAGAAAAGACTGACATCCCAAAAATGATCTCAATTACTTCATGCTGAGTGAGGGCCAGACACAGTAGAGGATACACTGTATGATTCCATTTATATAAAATGCTGGGGAACACAAACCAATCTGTAGTGACAAAAAGATCCAGGGTGCCTGGGGTAAAGGGAGGGATGGGCTGCAGATGGACGTAAAGAACCTTTTCATGGCAATGGAAATGTTCTGTATCTTGACGGTGATGGTGGTTTCAATGGTGTACAAATCTGTCAAATATAGCTCATCAGACTGTACACTTCACATAGATACAGTTGACTGTATGTAAATTATACCTCGATAAAGTTATTTTTTAAAAAACCACAATAAGGGGGAATCAGAAAAGTTTGTAGCAAAAAGATAAATGGAAATGAATGTACTTGTTATCACTAAGTAAGATGTTCCAACGTCACCGTTGGTATCCTAGTTTGCTGTGGAGGCCCCACCAAGCCCTCCGGAATGGCCGCTGATGATGGGCTTCACAGCAGACCCTCCCCAGGCTCCTGCTGCATGTCCCCCCCTTGACTGATGTACACAGAGCACCTCACTCGACCCTTCACAATGCCCTGCAAGGCAGGTGCGACTGTGTCGCTACCCCAAGTCTGTGCCCCTTAGAGAAGACAGATAATCTGCCCAAGGCACAAGGTGGCCAGGGTAAAAATTAAGGGTGACTGATGAAAAATTCATGACAGTGCACTTTGTTCTTTTTTTTTTTTTTTTTTTTTTTGGCCATGCCGCGCGACTTGTGGGATCTTAGTTCCCTGACCAGGGATTGAACCCGGGCCCTTGGCAGTGAAAGCACGGAGTCCTAACCACTGGACTGCCAGGAACTCCCAAACAATGCACTTTGGAAAGAGTATTAAAAGACAAAGTTATCAAGCCAAGTTTAAGCTTCTTGCTACCAGAGAGTCCCTAAACAGGCACTGTCCTCCTTATCCGTACAGAAAATGATTCTAAAACCTATCTGTTCAGAATTAAATCGTGGTTTGTGTAGACTCACTTTCAAAAGTCTTTAACACAATTTGTGGATGCAGATGTCTATAAAAAGCCCTTTTCAGTCACAAGGGGACACAGGAGTGCTGAGAAGTCAGGAACACAAAGCTCAACCACTGGCCTGTGTCCAATAAACACAAGGTGGGAAGCAGATGAGTTCTCACCCTAACTTAACTCTTAAGAAACCCTCATCTGAGCTCAACAGAGAATACAGCTGGATGAAACATACCCAGAAAAACCAGCTCCTTTTCTTGGTTAAAGGTCAAAGTTCTCCTTCCATCTAGAATGCAAGGTCCCTGAGAACTCTGTTCACGTCCAAATTCCAAGACCCACAGAGTGCCCAGCTCCTAATTGGTACTCAATAAATATCTGTTGACTAAATTAACAAGAAATGACCTGGGAAAGAAGCTGCTCTAATTCCCATTCTGATTTATACGAGCACTAGGCAAGGTCTTAGAATAAAGCTACCCCACCAACACTGAGAAGAGAGAGAAAAAAATATTTAAAGTTACATCAAAAAACTAATGATTAAAAAACAATTCAATGTTTGGAAGGATAAATTAACAAATATCATCATAGACTAGTGTGAAATGTAAACGTAAATGTGACAGAACTTTCTGGAAAATCACTTGACAGTACATATCAAGAGACTAAAAAAAAGTTTTTAGTCACTGACCCAGTGATTCCACTGACAGGAATCTAGCCTAAGAAAAGAATCAGAAATGTGGGCAAAGTTTTACCAACAATGATGTTACAGGGTTATCTGTTACAGGAACAGAGAGGAAACTTCTAAATGACCAACAAGAAAGGGCAATTAATCAAATCAGGGCGCCACCATATTACAATGCATTCGGCACAGGCAGGCCACCATAGGGCCCCAGCATCCCCACACGTCTTTTGTCACATCTGGTTGGTCAAGGAGACCGCAGCGTGACCTGCTGGCTCCCAGGGGAGGGCTGGTTTGTCTGCTGCTTGCTGGGGAAGGTGCTAAGCCCTGGGGCCCTGGTCCCTTGGCTGCAGACCAACCCAATTCAAGAGTGCCCATCGTCTGGGCTCATCCCCTCACCCTGTGGGACTTGGTGTCGGGGAAGCCGCAGCCCCAGCCTGGGTTCCGGTGTCTGCTGGGCTCCATGTGATAAACTGTTCGGTTCTGACCCAGTGAGGCCTGCCACCTTCCTCCAGCCCCTCCTTTGGACTCTTGCTTTTCCCACTGTCCTCTATGAGGATGGGGTCTTTCCCTGGCAGATGCCACCAAAAAATCATCCATATATAAATTTTAATGGCACAGAAAAACACTTACGTTTTTTTAAAAAAAGCTACAAAACATTCCACAGAGTGACTGGAACTAGTTTTTAAGCTTTTTGTTGTTGTTGTTGCTAATAAGATCCAGACATATAACCCCCAAGCTTCAGTTTATCTAGTAATTCCAAATTTCTCCTTATCAAATCTTACACTCCACATTTCCGCAGCTGTTTTATGTAAATTACTTTCACATGCACTCTCTTATTTGACCTTGCAACAACCCTGCAAGGCAGGTAGGAAAGATACCACTGTCTACACTTTGCAGGGGACGTGGGGATACCAAGTGACTTGCCCAAGATCACAGGGCCATTAGAGACAATACCAGACCCAGAAGCCAGGCCAGACTACATGTGCAGTGCTCTTTCTACCATACCATTCATGCCTGCTCAGCACTATATAACCAG
Source organism: Mesoplodon densirostris (assembly GCF_025265405.1). Lineage (NCBI taxonomy): Eukaryota > Metazoa > Chordata > Mammalia > Artiodactyla > Ziphiidae > Mesoplodon > Mesoplodon densirostris. Next base: position 16,510,967 of record NC_082678.1, on the reverse strand, counting down.
ACTGCTAAAATGTGATAAATGGAGTGGATGTCCTCCCCTTTCTCTCTGCTAATCCACTTCCCTTCAAGGTGGGAACTTTTCTGAGCAGCTGCTCTGTTTTCTATTTCATTGATTTCCGCTCTTTTATATTCTCTGTCCTTCTGCTTGCTTTGATGTCATTTTCTCCTTCTGGCTAGTCTCTTAAGATGGAAGCTGAGGTTTAAGCTTATTTTTTAAATCCTACATTTTCCAAAAAGGACTTAAGGTCGGTGGACATGTAGGGATATGCATGAAAGAAAACTATACCAAAATGTTCACAGTGATGAGTCCATGGGAGTTCGTTACACTCTTCCCTGCACTTTTGCATGTGTTTGAAATTTTCCATAATGTTAACTTTTCAAAGCTCGCCCAACGTGCTAAAGAGGACACATACAATTACAGCCAGCCTAGCACACCCAGACTATCCACCAACACCCCCTGAGGAGAGGCTGAGAGCTCCTCGGAAGACGCTCTGGCAGGTGACTGCGGGCCTCGGCCCTTCCACAGGCCTCGTGTGCCTAGCAATCCACGTCCCAAGTGGGACATGGGAAGGCTCTTTTCAGGTCACTTCCTCTGCTGTGCAGATCAGGGCTCCAGGATGGCGCCTGCCCAGGGGCTGCCCAGCTACTGAGCAACACACAGGGAAAGTGTCTTCTAAAAGGAGCAACACTAAAACCACACAGACACTTGGGGAAGCTGAAGTGGGGAGGCAGATAAACTTGGTGGCTATAATAAAGGAGTTAAAAAAAAAAAAACCCAAGCTTGGTTATTTTTTGCTCCTTTGATCTGCTGAGCCTCTTCTTACAAACCTCTGCTTGAAAGCTCAAAATCCTCTAAGGGGAATTCTGAATGGCCTAAAGCAAAACCCCATCAATTAGATGGTTACCGTTGGAAAAATGCATTTAACACTCAGCCAACCCTTCCTACAATCCTTGACACAAATCCTCACACCATCATTTCAAACAAACACAGGAAATAAAGGGAACCATCTCTAATGCAAGCCAGGGCCAAGCAACGTGATCCCCAAGAGAGCAGCACAAGCTTCCTGAGAGTGTCTTCCACATCCTCGAATTTAGGCTCTTTGAAAATATGTGTGTCCATGTGTGTACAAATGTATGTATGTATGTATGTATTCATTCATTCCTGGATCCTACCCTGGAGGGTCCTGGTTCATTAGCTATGGCTAGAGTGCAGCCCCGGAGTAAACTGCCTTTTAAACTGACACAGGCGATTCTGTAGATTAGCCAGGCGTGGACACACCATTCTAATCCCTATTTACTAGATTACCAACGCAGATGGGCAGGTTAAACAGACTATTGATACTTTTGTAATTTCAGCCTGAGTCCCACAGCAATGCAGGAGCACACATCCTGGCTCACGCGGTCTCTACGTGCGAGATCCCCCGGCTTTTGCCTTCAAACGGTCCCAAACTTATTTTCTCCAAGCGGCAAATCTCCAATCACAATTCAGTCTCACAGAGACTGTTTTCTTCAGTTCTGTGGCTCCAGGCAAGAATCGGGGGATGTGTAACCTATTTTTGTGTGGAAATCAACTGACCTTGGGGCTAACACAGAAAACTAAAACCGTGCAAACTTCCTAGAGCCTAGTAAAACCCCTTTAAAAGTCAAAAGTGACTTCTAACTACATGCTTTTCTCTATCAATTGTGTTTTTACCATAAGGATGTTACTTTCATAATTTTTTTAAAGTAGAAGTTTAAATTCCTCTTATGAAAACGCTATATGTACACGTTTATATGTTTAAGAAAATGAGAGATAACAGCAAGATGAAAAAAGGGAAAGAACAGTAGTATTTAGCCAAAACTCAGTTTTGTATCCTTGAAATCCATTCAGGGTGGAAATCAAACTAAATGAGCCTTTAACACGAATTTGTGAAAGAGTAATCACACCTAGCCTGCTTCCTCTACATGGATGCCCATCAAGTGACGTGAGGAAAAAAGGCAGATGACTGGGAAAATAATCACCGAACAATATCATGTCAATATATTCCTCTAGAATAATTAACTCCTTTTTCCTATCGAGCTCCATTGTTCAGGGATGTTTCCATTACCTGAAACCAAAAAAAAAAATTCTCTTTGCTACCACAGTAAGTACAAAAGCACTCCTAAGGACGGGCAGCAACAACATAGCCTTCTGACTGGAGACATTCTCTGTTCTGGCAATTTGATGACAAATAGGGCTGCTGAGGAGCAGAACAGGACATACAGGTCAGAGTTTGTTGCTGCTCTGCATGTGTGCTGAATGAGGAACGCTCTTCCAGGACAAGAAATGCTTAACAAAACCAGAAAAAGTCTACACAATACTGTAGTCCTTCCTACTCACGTGGAACATCTCCTCAAGAAGAGAGAGGTCTCTCCTCATGAGAAACAGCCTAGGAACAAAAGAGCTAGGGTGATGTGGTCTGCAGAACATGGCCCCCAGAGATGTCCTGACCCTAGTCCCTGGACCATGGGGATCTGGTAAATTCCACAGCAAAGGGGAATTAAGGTTGCAGATGGAATTAAGGTTGCTAATCAGCTGACCTAGAGATGTAGAGATTATCCTGGATTATCTGGGTGGGCACAACATGATCACAAGGGGGCTTAAAAGTGGAAGTGGGGCAAAGTCAGCATCAGAGTGATGAGATATGAGAAAGACTTGATCAGTCATTGGTGGTTTTGAGGATGTAATGAGAGAAATAAAACAAAACAAAACAGATGTAATAGGGCCATGAGCCAAGGGATGCAGGTGGCTTCTAAAGGGTGGAAAATGCAAGGACATGGAGGCTCCCCTAGAGCTTTCAGAAGGAACAGAGCTGACACCTTGATTTTAGCCCTGAGACCCATTCCAGACTTGTGACCCACCCCCAGAACAATAAAATAAATTTGCGTTGTTTTAAGCCACTAAATTCATGATAATTTGTTACGATAACCATAAGAAACTAATACAGTAAAGCCACTTCTTTTGTCTCTCTATGGTTCTGAGGGCATGTCCAGAAAAGATCCAAGTCAAAGCAGCATCCTACCAACATGCCCAGTTGCTTCCCTGATTTTTTTAATCCCCAAAATTTTTAATCCTTGTCAAGATACATACATTTGTCTAATACCTTAATACTTCCTAAAATAAAGTGGACTCACACCAGAAATCACCTTACTGTAGGTTACGTTAGCCCTCTTAAAGAATTTCTTCATCTCACTCATCTTTTAAGAATAGAATAATCATATGTTTTGTCCAAATATCTCTTTTTTAAGATTTGTACCGAAATCTCTGAATGCATAGAAAGCGTCCCCATAACCCTTGCAGCAAGCCAGTAGTGTGGAACTTCCTAACTGGTTATTACCACAACCAGCTGCAGCAAGAACCAAGCCCCCAAATAAACCACAAAACACAGAAGAATGAAAAAGGACAGAGCACGTGTGAGATAAGAGGGGTAAATTCTAATTTCAACAACAACTTGCAAGTTTACAGGAGCAATTTCAATGACCTTAGTTTCCACATCAAAACCAGATGGGCGGGAGAGAGTGTGGACTCAACAATTCCCTCAACAAACTCAAGAGTCTACAGTGTACCAGGCCCAGTCTTAGGCACCCGGGTTGTGTCTGGTAACAGAAGATGAAGATTCCTGTCTCCGTGGAGCTTCCATTTCAGCTGGAGAAGACCAGCCACATGTAATAAACGTAATCGGTAGCAGGCGATGAGTGCCTGGGGAAGGGGGTGGGAGTCAAGCAGAGTTGGGGAGCAGAGGCATGTAGTGCAGGCTGCTTAATTAACTGCACGCACATCTGGGTAAGCCTCCCTGGGAGGAAGGGAACCTAAACCAAGGCTGGTAAGTGAGGGGACTGATCACGAGGACGTCCGGGTGGGAAGCATCCCGGCAGGCAGTGGGCCGAGTGGAGAGAGCAGAGGTGTAGAGGTCTTCAAGGGCCTCCCTGGAGACCATGGCCCAGAAGGTGTGCCTCTGGAGCTAGACCACAAAGGCTAGGGCAGAATCCCTGTTTCTCTGAGAATAAAACCCACAAAATAATCTCTCAATTCCAACCCTGCAATCTTTTCAGAAATTCATTTCCTCCATGCTTTGTCTGGACACTGGGAGAAATCACTGGAAGTGTTTGTCAAAGTTACTGAATCAACTGAAGAAGTCACCCTTGCCCACCACCGGTAAAAGTCACCATGAAGGAGGAGAGCCACTCCAGGGAGGAAGCGTGACTGATGCGGCCACTAAGGTGACCACGAGGTCTGGGACTCTGAGACGACAGCCCAGGGTGCTCAGGAGCTGCTCCAACCCCACCTTATTGTTGGGTGTCATCCTGACACAAGGGTGATGGTCCAGGGGAGGTGAGACTTAGGAGGCGAAAAGCAAGAGGCGTGAGAATGAGGACGCTGGGGTCCTGGACTGCCTAGGTGTCCTGAACCACAGCCCTCTTGCAGGCGCTCCCGCAGCTGGGCTACGAGCAGTCAAATGACCAAAGGCTGGTTTCAAAAACTCCTGCAAACACCGTCATAAATCAGCATGCTCACTTAGGAATCTAGGCCCCAAAGTCTTTTTGAGCCTGCAAAGCTGAAGTCCTGCTCCAGAATCCTCGGTGACCCCTCTAGGGGATTGTCGTACGGACAAGGCCCTGACAGGAGGCACAAACTACGAAGTTAGAGCAGCAGTGGCGGAGGGTGGGTGATGCTGGGAGGTACCATCATTCCCCTGAAGAAATACTGTGCCACCACAGCAGTCACCTGTTTCACTGTTGGGTTTCCTCTCTCAACAGGCTCTTCTTTATTTTTATTTTTTTGAATTTTATTTATTTTTTTATACAGCAGGTTCTTATTAGTTACCTATTTTACACATATTAGTGTATATATGTCAATCCCGATCTCTCAATTCATCCCACCACCACCAGCTCCCACCCCCCACGCCCCCCGCCCCGACACTTTCCCTCCTTGGCGTCCATACATTTGTTCTCTATATAACAGGCTCTTCTATTTCGTCCTAAGGGGTGAAAGGTGAGGAACCACACTAGAAGGCGCCTGGAAATGGCTGAGAGGCCAGCTTCGGGACAGATCTGCAGGAGGCAGGACTCCTGTATTAACCTTCACCTGGTTACCTGGGCTTCACATATAAACTCTGGCTGCCCAACCATAGGACGTGTCTGGCTCCAGGGGACCCTCAAAGGCCAGGAGCGTGACTCCTGTCGCCACACCAGCCCCCATTTACCAGAGGCCCCAGGAGAAGCCAACACAACCCAACAGACTAGGAGAAAGAAACGGGCTTTACTGTATGATCTACCTAACCCCTCAAATCTCAACCCTAAAATAACAATGGGCTCTTTCAATATACATCTGTTTAATAACCTGCAACATAGGTTTTAACCAAAAAAGTAACCAAAGTGTATCAAGACACAGAACTCATGGAATTGGAACTCCTAATTCCAGGAGAAAAACAGAAAGTTTAGAAAGTTTATAAAAAGTATACAAGGTATGTATACCTTTTACATGTATAAGCATGTAAAAGTGAAGAGAGGGGTGTGAAATAATAGGAAATAGGAATGAGCAGGCTATTTGCAGCAACGTGGATGGACCCAGAGATGATCATACCAAGTGAAGTCACAGACAGACAAAGACAAATATCATATGATATCACTTATATGTAGAACCTAAAAAAAAAATACAAATGAGCTTATTTACAAAACAGAAATAGACTCACAGAAAACAAACATATGGTTACCAAAGGGGAAAGTGGGGGCAGGGATAAATTAGGAGTTTATGATTAACAGATACACACTACTATAAATAAAACAGATAAACAACAAGGACCTAGAGTACAGCACAGCACAGGAAACTACATTCAATATCTTATAATAACCTACAATGGAAAAGAAGCTGAAAAAGAATATATATATTTGTATAAATGAATCACTTTGCTGTATATTGAAACTAACACAACACTGTAAATCAACTATACTAAAATTCAAAACAAAAAAAAAGAACAAGCAGGCCGGCAGCAGAAGTGGTGAGCACACAGGCTCTGCCGTCTGAGAATCTGGTTCCAGTGCCAGGCTCTGCTACTCATCAGCCAGGTCACCTTTTATAAATAAATCTCTTAACCTTTCTATCTTGTCACCTGTTAAGAGGGCGCGGCCACTGTTCCCCCCAGCCAGGATTACTGTGAGGACTCAACAAGAATGTACAGAAGATGTTTGTTCAGCAGAGAACTTAGCGCAGAGCAAGCAGTTAACTGCTGCTGCAAAAATAGTTATAGTGGTAACACATGCTCTGCAATGCTTCCACCTCGTTGCATCCCCAAGTTAGGTGGTTTACTCAAAAGTATATCTCACCCAAAACACACTGAAAACTAGAACCCTCCAGGCTCCCACAGCATTTGTTTATATCTTCATCAGAGCATCTGTCATATATTCTTCATTGAAATTTTTCAATTCATCAACCCCCCTACACTGTGAGCTTCTTGAAAACAGGGCCCGTATTTTAAAATTCTTCATAGCCTCGGCATCAAGAAAATGCCCAGACACAAAGAAGATAATGAAAATGGGATGAATAGATGGACAGATGATGGAGAGCTGGAAAATAATTTAGAAGGCAAGAAAGACAAAGGAATCAAGTATTTTTTCAAGCATGAGTAATTGGGGTGATAAGTAAATGGGGATAAAAGTTTTTTTAAAAAGGGGGGGAGGGGGAGTCTGGAGAGGAGAGTAGAAGGGAGAGAGGAAGAACGTCGCCTTCCGATGCTGAATTTGAGATGATAGAATACCCGGGGGAAACGTCAAGCAGGCAGCTGAAAATGCAAGAATACAGCTAAAAATCAAAACACTCTCTTAATTCCAATCATTAGGGCTGTTGGAAAAAGTATTTCAGGGAAGCAGAGATCATAAGAGGAAATAACTTAAGCTAAAAAGGTTGCAAACACATGCAGTCTGGCAGCTGCTGTGTGTAAAAGCCTCAACAGACAAAATGAAATATGAGCCCCATCCTACGTGGGGTTCACAGCACATGGTCTATGAAAACCTTAATCCAAGACTGGTTCAGAGTAGTTTTCAAAAAAGAGTCTAAACACAGTCTTAGGTGTCCCCACATTTAAAACAAAAGCCTCTCCATTCTGCATTGCCTTCTAGATGCTGCCCCCTCTCTGTTCATTTCATCTAGTTTCTTAAAAGAGTTCTATATATACATATATAGAACTGCACAGTCTCCTTTTCGGGCCGCTTCCTCTGCCCAGCCCTTCAACGGTGGCACGCCCAAGATGACGACCCTGGACCTCTTCTCAGTCAGCATGTCACATCACCCCTTCCCTGACTCCACTCCCACTGGTGTGTTGGTAATTCCCTGAGTTCCAGTTCCGAATCGAGCTGCCTAAATGGACGCCCCCCCCCCGTGGAAGGCCCGTACGAACCTCATGACTCCACTCAGTGTGTCCTCACCTGAGCTCCTGCGTTCCACTCTGCTCACTCAGTCTAGACACTCTCTAAGTGGTCGGTCTCCCCGAGCCTCATCCTGTTTCCTTATTGTCCTTCGAAGCTCTGTCCCTCCCAAATTCTGGCAACCAAATCCTATCAATTTCAGGTCCTTACCCAGTCTCGTGCTCGTTCCCCCCTTCCTCCCACACCTACTGCCTTAACTCAGGCCCCATCCTCTACCCCGCCCGGATACCTGCAACAGCTCCCAGAGGGGCTCCACGCTGCCCAGCTGCACCACACCAGACGGGGGAATCTTTCCAAAATGCAAAATCATCACCTCGAAACAGGCCAGTCCAACCCCTCATGGCCCCTCGTGGCACAGAGAAGAAAGTCCTGGGTCCCACGCAGGAGCCCTCGGGACCCTCCCCGCCCTCCCCCCGGGCACACAGAACCATCTGCAGCTCCCCACAGGAGCCGGTTACTCCATTCGCCTGGCCTCTGCTCAATCTCTCTGCATGAAATGTATTTCTTCGCCATATCCACCTAGTTAGCACCAACTCAACTCAAAATCCAGCCCAAGTGCCAGCTCTTCTGTGAACTGTCCTCCGCCCCATCTGGTCCCACCCTGACCCCAGGTAGAACTGCTCTCCTCTGTGTGCCTGAGTTTTCCTGTACACCTGTCACATCCACTCTAATACTCTCCTTCACAGCCTTCTTCCACGTCTGTCTCCTCCTTCTCGGCTCGAAGCATCTGTGACAGTAGGGGCTGCGTGGTGTGGTCACTAGTGCTTGTTGACTGAATAAGCTTTTATAAATTGCTCACAGAAACCAAGCCTGTTTCAGGACTACTGAAGGGGAAAGTTTTTTAATAGCATTAAACCATTCCATCATTCATACCCAACTTTAATAATTACAATATAGGCTGCAGGGGCTTCCCTGGTGGCGTAGTGGTTAAGAATCTGCCTGCCAATGCAGGGGACACAGGTTCGAGCCCTGGCCCGGGAAGATCCCACATGCTGCAGAGCAACTAAACCCATGTGCCACAAGTACTGAGCCTGCGCTCAGAGCCCGCGAGCCACAACTACTGAGCCCGCGTGCCACAACTACTGAAGCCCGCACACCTAGAGCCCGTGCTCCGCAACACGAGAAGCCACTGCAATGAGAAGCCTGCACACCGCAACAAAGAGTAGCCCCCGCTCACCACAACGAGAAAGCCTGCGTGCAGCAACAAAGACCCAGCGCAGCCAAAAACAAATAAATAAATAAATTTATTAAAAAAAAAAACAAACAATATAGACTGCAACAATGCCAGATAAAGGCATGCTTTTGAAATAGAAACGTCCTTTTTATTTTGGGCCAGGCCACACCACACGGCTTGTGGGATCTTAGTTTCCCAACCAGGGATGGAACCCAGGCTCCCAGCAGTGAGAGTGCAGAGTCCTAACTACTGGACTGCCAGGGAATTCCCATAGAAATCTTCTTGAAGACTCCAAAAAAAAAAAAAAAAAAAAAAGTGGAAGACGCAGAAAGCACTGGGCTAAGGAAGGTGACATCCTGACCCTCGCTAAAGCAGCCAGGCCTCACAGGAAGCAGCTCACAGCCATCTCACCACCACAAAAGCAGAAAGACAGAGCATCGCAGCATCTTGCATAATGAAGAATAACAAAAATCCCCTACACAGCCTTCACCCTATATTACATTTTTTTAGTCCATGGGAAGAGAGAAGGAAAACAACATTACCAGCAGTTTCAAAGAATGTGGGATTCACTTCTTGAAAATTTCTAAATAATTTTCCACCTCCTCCAGACCTCTATTATTGCAACTGAAACTGAGCGACAATAATTAGAGAGACAGTCGAGAGGCAGTGTGGCAATGGAGCAGATGGACAGGTTTGGGCAAAGTGCTTTTCTTTCAGAGCCCCCTGTCCACAACTTTTGTCTCGGAGAGTGAGCAGGAAAGGGGTGAAGAGGGCTACAGGAGTGGAGACTCCACCAGCCACACGGCTCTCAGGCTCAAGCTTTCCGTCCTCTGCCTCATGTCTCTCTCATTCACTCACACACACACACACACACACACACACGTTCCCACCCTCCTCCCCCACCAAGTAACCTCTATGTTTGCTCTCACGTTGGAATAAGAAGGCGCTCTCCTTCTAGTTCTTACTGGAGAACTACCTAATCTTGAAGGCATGAAATACATAAGAAAAAACTCTATTTGGCAAGATGGTTTTTGACTAACACCCAGGACATTCAGAAAGGGGCAGGCAGGTATGAACCCTAAGATTCCACAGACTGAACTATTTATCATTGTAACCCAAACCAATAAAAGCCACTTAACTCGCAATTTCTCCCCTAAAGGAAACATTTTGTATCTGGCCAGAAGACAATATATGGGTTGAGAGATCTTCAATCTTTAAGACAAAAACTAAGGAAAGGTAAATAAGAGACTCTACAAATGGTCAAAATCTGACCCAAATCCCAATCAGAACAAATATATATTTTCCCCACGCTTAAAATATCAGAATGAGAAAAACGTAAATCAGCTGATTTAACAGAGGCCTTAAAGAAGGAGTTAATCTCAGGTAAATGAATAAAGAAACCATCATCTCATGTGAACAGCCAGGTCATAATACACAAATATGCAAAAGAAATTTTTTTTAACCTAGCTAGTAATCAACAGATATAATGAGGTGCTATTTGTAACCATTAAATTAGTTTAAAAAAAAGCTTTCATATGCTAATCCTCACCGGTGGCACATTTGCAGTGATACTGGAACACATACCCCCATACGTGGCTAAGAACAGGGTAGACTGATACAGCCCTTTTGGAAAGCAAATTGGCACCACGCATCAAGAATTCTCAAAATCGGGCTTCCCTGGTGGCGCAGTGGTTGAGAGTCCACCTGCTGATGCAGGGGACACGGGTTCGTGCCCCAGTCCGGGAGGATCCCACATGCCAAGGAGCGGCTAGGCCCGTGAGCCATGGCCGCTGAGCCTGTGCGTCCGGAGCCTGTGCTCCGCAACGGGAGAGGCCACAACAGTGAGAGGCCCACGTATCACTAAAAAAAAAAAAAAAAAAAAAAAAAGAATTCTCAAAATGTTTATATCCTCTGACATGTTAATGTCACCCCTGGAAATCTACCCTAAAGACCACAAAATGTGTAATTATGGTAACCTTATGCTCCAGATTTTCTAAGAAAGCCCTGACTTCATGTAATTGTATTCTTTTCAATTAACGCAAATCACTAAGAGTGGAACTACCCTGGAAACAATGAAAGTCATCAATATCATAGAAAAATGAAGAAAACTGGTTTGGCACAGGGTCAATCAGAAAAGTGTTCTAGTTTCTGTTGGGATGGAGGGTTGAAGACAAAAATTCAAGCTCGATGAATGTTAACTTTTGCCACATGGAACCTGGTTCAATCTGTTATTCCCTCAACAGTTGCTGAGCTGCTTCTATTGGGTACTGGGCCCCAGGCTTGTTCTGGAGGCACAAAGGCGAAACAGCAAATCTCTCTAGACGCCACGGGCTCCCACGCACCATCCTGCGGCAGCACCCATGCGTGTCACTGCCAACACCTCACTTTAATCTTCTGAGGACGGCAGGTGTGCCTGGTTAAGATCAACATCTCCACTCTCTCAAGAGAAGCTTATTTCTTAAAGACCTCTTCTCCCTCGTGCTGCAGGATAGGGATCAGCCTGAAGCTAATAAAAGCCGAGAGGAGTTAAGATCTGTGTTTGAGAAGTAAAAGCCTTGAACGGCACGCTGCATGCTCAGAAATTGGATTATTTTGTCAGAGTCATCACCACGAACATTTCCGATGTTACTACTAGATGGACCCCGCCCATCTCTACCTCGAGACCTGTCCTAAGAGAGAGGCAGGCAAACACACAGGCAACCTCTGGAGCAGCAATTCCCAGAGTCAGAGCCGTCTGGGAACCGGATTAAAGCTAAAGACTCTCCAAAAATGCACATTCACAAAAACTCTCGCATACAATCTCAGAGGGGCCTGAAAGCCCATTAAGGGGCAGGTTGCAGGTTAAAAATGTCTGCTCAAGTTCAGAGGTCACAAAGAGGAACAGAGTCACTGAGTCTTTTCTTGGGCAGGGAACCCTATGAAGGCAAAAATACCTCTTCCTTTTGCAAATGAGAATTGTGACATCCAGGAAGTACAGTCATCTAATAAGAAGGTAAAATGACCGGAAAAAAACACCTCCCAATTACTCCACAGTGTTTAGAAAGAAGCTGCCGGGGGATAAAGACCAGCCAGACACAAGCGTTATGAACATCTTTCTTAAAGTGTCAATTAAGCATTTAGAAAATCCCTAATTCCACATTTTTCCAAAAAAAAAAAATAAGCTTTGAAATGACTTTTGTTTGTCCTTCCCACCCCCCACCCCCACCCCACATAGGTCTCCAGAGTACAGTTTATCACACCACGTGTGTAGTCTGAACCATGCTGCACTGGTCTAGTGAGTTAAGACCCTCCGAATAAACAATTCAGGATCACGGAGTATACGGGAGAGAGGGCTGACGAACTCAGTGGTGTGGTCTCTGGGTCCGTACAGGACACCAAAGAGTATGCAGTCAAGAAAGGCCTTCTGGTGAGTTTTCGAAATTCTCTTTCATTGAACAGAGAAACTCTAAGACTAATTCTCTTTCTTTAGCTTATTATAAATGAGCTATGTTTCAAAGGTTTTTTATACCAAGGTGGTAGCTTGGAAATCATAACCCATTTCCCCAAAGATACAATGTTAAAAACAGTACTAGTGTCCCAGGCTGACTCATGAACCACCAGTGGTTCTGAGGGAACCCCTGGACCTGGCACTCTATGTGCTTTATGAGTCCGTAGCACACACTTCCTTTTGAAATGTGGAATCTGAATAGTTGTCTTATCTTTTGAGGTAAATTCTCTGTAGAACCTAGGAGAGAAATGGACAGTTCTGGAGACTAAGGCAAACCCTTAAAGAACTGGGAGTCTTATTCTTCATATGATTACCTTGAGCTATTAGGTACTTTTTGTGTGGTAAACCCTATGGGTGGGGAATCTTCTTTAGGTCAACATTTCTGTTTCCTCCAAAATACAAAGAACATGATTTTTTTTAATTGCATAAAGAGAAAGAAAGGAAGAACTTCTTCCTCATCTTTATGTGTGGTCAGCAGAATAACGGACCCCAAGAGATGTCCCTGTCCCAATCCCAGAACCTGCGAACATGTTACCCCTACATGGCAAAAGGGGGATTACCATTGCAGAATTAAGGTTGCTGATCCTCATCTATATCCAGGTGTGTCCAATGGAATCACAGGGTCCTAACTAGAAGAGGCAGAGGTCAGAGAGAAATGAGAAGATGCTACCTGCTGGCTTTGAAGATGGAAGGTGGCCACCAGCCAAGGAATGTGGGCAGCCTTCAGAAGCTGGAAAAGGTAAGGAAACGGACGTTCCCTTAGGACCTCCAGAAAGGAACACAGACCAGTAAACACCTTGATTTTCTCTCAGTGAGAGCAAATCTGGACTTCTGACCTCCAGAACTATAAGATAATAAATGTATGTTCTTTTGAGCCACCAAGCTTGCGCTAACCTGTCACAGCCACCACAGGAAACAAATATCCCCTGCTTCCATTCACCCCGTCCAAGCACAAATTCATGCCACTGGTGGCAAAGCAGTCACTGTGTTAAAAGCAACCATACCAACAGCTTCCTGCCTCGCCCGGTAGGTAAGAACGCCAGAAGAGGGCACGAAGAAATCCTGGCAGAACACTGGGATCTGCAAGAGATTAAACAGCAAGAGAAGGCACAGCAGCAGGCAAAGCTGGAGAAGACTTCTCCTGGGTGGGCAGAAAGACAGAAGCCTGGAGGAGCCAAAAAATCCTTCGGGACCAGCCAGGAGGTGATTTTTTTTCAACCACAGAAGAAAAGCACACACTACTTTTCCTTGGAAGGTAACAAGGGGACATCTGATGGGTACCCATCCCTCACATGCTCTGGACTTCAGGCCACGAGTGGTGGCCATTCCCCTGTCTGCCACTCAGGGTTGTGGGTCATTAACCCACCTTTTCTGCGGTCAGTGGTTCCTCAATGACTTACTCATAAATAACAGAAAACCTTAACAACATGCTTCACCCGTCTCCTTTTAACATACTCCATGACAAAGCTTGCTCCCTCAGAACTTAAGAAACAAACACCACCTATGTCAATTAGTCAATAAAGCGGGATTCGGTTCCCTTTAGCCACACAAGCATTTTTAACTGTGCTCTCTGTACTCTGCTACCAAACCACAAAAGTTCACCACTTGTTCTATGTGCCATTCTTTCATCTCTCAGGAATAACACGTTAAATTAACTAAAGCACTTCACAGAACCTTCTAAAACACCGGCGATCTGAAGCTATTTGAGGGAGGAATGCCCTGCCGATGGCCAACAGTTCCCAGGATCAGGTTAGCTGGTGGAGGATTTAGAAACTGGTAGTTTTGTCAAGTTTTCCCTGTCTGTGTGATGTGATGACTATGCCGCGTCTCTGTGCACAGATGAGAAAGCAAACTTGCGTTTCTCCGCGCCCCTCGGGCTTCACAGGCAGGCGTTTTGGACCAGCAGCCCGTTCACACAGAACGGCGGGCAGCGATCGTCAACCCGGGCCTTGGAGCGGCCGTTGGCCGAGGTCCTGGTCCCGATGGCACCCCCTGGTCGCAGCCTGCCCACTTCGGGTTCGCTGCCTGTGTTTTCTCATTTTCGTTTCTGAACAAAGACATGGACCCGGGCACACAACTTGCCAACACCTAAGGGGCCGGAAACTACGGAAAATGCCCGGGGGGAACTTAAGCGTTCGCGGGGGCCCGCGGCGGGGCTGTGGGGCGACCGGGCCTGCGCCGGACAGAGGCCCGCGACCCCCTCCCGAGACCCTGGCCCCGAATTCGCGGCCCCGAGACCCTCTCCTCGCGAAACCCGCCCGAGACCCCGGTCTCGAGACCCTCGCGCCGGAGACCCCCGCCCCGGAGACCCAGGCCCTGAGACCCCAGTCCTACGAACCCGGCCCCAGAGACCCGAGCCCGGCGACCCCCGGCGCTGACCCCGGAGACCTGGGCAGTCCGACGCCGGCCTCTCAGCGCCCCTCAGCCTTCAGCCTCCGGGCCCCGGGTGACCCCTGCCCTGCGGAGGTCCCCGCCCGGCCCGGCAGCCCTAGGCTCGCGTCCGGCACCACCGTCCCCGGGAAACGCGAGCCGCCAGAGGCGCGGCAGGGCGCCGGGCCGGAGAAGGGAGGAAGCGAGGGAGAGGGCGTCCGCCGGCCGGGCCGCGGGCCGTACTGACCGTAGCTGTCGTCCTCGTCCATGGTGCCAGCGCCGGGTTCCGCGCCGGGCTCGCCGCTCGCCCCTGGACCCGTAGCTCCTGGCCCTTCTCGCCCAGCGCGTCTCGGAGCCCCGCCCCCGGCTCCGCGCCCGCCACCCGCCCCTTGCCTCCCGCGGGGCGCCCCGCCCGCCGCCTGCGTGCGCGCACACCACCGCAGCACGCGGCCGCCTCCCGGCCCGCGCCTGCGCACGCGCGCCCGGCCAGGCCCCGCCCCCAGGCCCGCGGCCCCGCCCTCACCGCCCGCGCGCCCACCCTCCGGGCTGCGTCCTATAGCCTGTCCGCGCCTGCGTACGCGCTCCCGCCCAGGCCCCGCCCCTCCGACTGGTCCCTCGACCCGAGGCCCCGCCTCATACCACGCCCCAGCCCGAGGCCCCGCCCCGGCCGCCTCCAGGGGCGCAGCGGGTTTCGGATTTCTCAAGGGCGGCACAGGCCTGGGGTACACAGCACGGAGTCTGGCGGCCCACAAAGGCCCAAGGTCGTGTCCGGCCACTGAAGGGCAGGGTGGTCCTCGTTGACGTCAGCCTCGCAGGTCCGGCCCTCCCCAGACTGCCAGAGACGCCCGGTCCTTGGTCAGAGACCAGAGCATTTGAATTCATTATTTCTGAGGTCTGAACCTTAGCACCGTGAACGTCATGAGCTCACTGCCTTTATACTTCCTTTTATTTGTCCTCTGAATTTACCCAGATCAAATTTCAAAGAGAGGCACCTCATCTCCCAGCATTTCAGGATTTTGGTGACCTTGATTCCTGGGCCTCTTAAATTTACACGTTTCTAGACTGTGCCTTACATGTTTTATTTGCCTGCCGTGGGCGGACCAATCCCCTCCCACTGGTAAACTGAGCTGCCCTTCAGGGAGCATGAGCAGTATCTCTTCACCGGGAGGTGGACACCTCCCCAATTTTTAATTTAGAAAAATCAAGGAAAATGACACTTTTTCTAGCCACTCCTGGATGCATACGCTCTTTCTTGGTTTGGTGCTACCCATTAAAATTATAAGTGCCTCAGTTGGAAGGAATCTCAGGATCACACATCACACAGGGATGGTCCAAGACCCTCCTGGGGGGTCATAACCCTGGACACCTAGCCAACGTGCTGTACCCAGGGGCTGCTGGAGGAGAGCTCAGCCCAAGACAGGTGCCCAAGACACCTGGCAATGTCTCCATCAGGGGGAGTTGTGACCCTCCTCAGCAGCCTGTTGGGTGAGCCCTAAAATATGCCTCCCAAGAGACAACAAAGAAAAGTAACTTCCCCTCATGGAAAAGGAATAAATGAATGATGAAACTCTAGGCTTTCTTTCCAGATCTGCTTCCTGTTAGCTTTGTGACCTGGGCAAACAGCTCAATGCCCTGGACCTGTTTCCCACCCACACAATGGAGCCTCTGCCTATAAAATCCAGGCTTCTACCCAATATTGATCTCTGAAGTGACAGATCTGTCGTTGTCTTCCTCTTGACTTCTGCACATGGATGGATGGATGGATGGATTTCAACATATCACCCTAAGGGATCCTAATCTTTACATTCCATCAGGGTGCAGCTCTGGCCCACCCTTCTGGAGGCTAAGAAAATTGTACATTCACAAACAAACATCCCTCTTACTCCGCTGAGCTGTCTGACCCAGCCTTTGGTGGAGAAGCTTGATGTCTCCGGAAAGTCTAAGAAGATGGTCTCCATTTCCTTAGGCAGGTGTTTCTTTCAAATAGTTCCAGAAGTTAGACACTTCCCTTGTATAGACTGTTATCTTACTCCTAAAAGGTTGATTCTGGTGGACCTAGCAGTTTAATCTTCACTGATTTCACCTAACTGTTGCTCACTGACCAAAACTTGGGAAGAAAAGCAATTGAGGCCACAGGTTAACTCTCACTATGATCTGAACTCCCAAACCCAGTACCTTTGGATGGGAAGGAATACAGCTGTGAATGCTAATCACATTGTTTCGTTACAGCAGTGTTTTCCAATGGCAGGTCCTGACTCTGAATGGATGAGAAACCAATCACCATTGGATGAAGAGAAGATAGAATAAGATAGAATCAGTGTCCATCACATACCATAAGAACAAGATAGAATCAGTGTCCATCACATACCATAAGGATAATGTTTGTTTTGGTTGTAGATGAATGCACTGGGTAGGGATGTAAAATGTACTTGACTGCAAGTCACTGTCTAAGACCCTCTGTTAGCTCACATTCCTGGCTTGGGGCCTTTGTTGAGCTGTTATCTCCATACCGCAGATTGGGAAACTGAGGCCCACAGAGGTCACAGTGTAGAATGGGAGCCACCAGGTCAGCTTCACTTGCTACTTGTGTCCTCAGCCCCTGGAGCATAGCGAGACCTCAAAGGGAGAGCCAGAGGCAGGAAGCAGAGGGGCTGAGAGGGCACTGGCCGTGGGTCTGGAATCTGCTGGTCTGCTACTTACCCCCAGACCTCTTCCCCCACGTCAAGAACTTTGAAAATGGGTCAGGGACTTCCCTGGCAGTCCAGTGGTTAAGACTCCGCCTTCCAATGCAGGGGGTGCAGGTTCGATCCCTGGTCAGAGAGCTAAGATCCCACATGCCTTGTGGCCAAAACACCAAAACAGAAAACAGAAGCAGTATTGTAACAAAGTCAATAAAGACTCTTAAAAAATTGTCCACATCAAAAAAAAAAAATTGAAAAGAAAAAGAAAATGAGTCGGGGCTCCCTGAACGCCTCTCACTGTGGTCTGTTGTTTTTAGTGGTTGATCCGCCTGACAACCTTTTTTTTTTTTAAGTTAGTGCCTCCCTTCTGTCATCCTTGCCTTACATAATAATTTCAAAAATTAGAATGACGAAGGAAGGTTTTTGAGCAGAGGTAACCCCAAATATATTTTTTTCCTGTGCTTATACTGTGATATTTAAAACTTTTTCAGAAACAGTATTCAAAAAGGGACAGGTTACTGGGTCCTGTCCCTTTCCTACAAGGGAGCACCCACAGGCTTTTAAAAGATTGAGGCTTATTTCCGCATTTACCGATGTGAGACGATTCCCAAGCTGTATGAAGTGGAAGAAGCAAGGACAGAACAGGGATATATAATATATTTCCATTTCTAACAAAAATACATCAACATGTGATGTACATTTACATTGTACGTTCAGCCATTTGATAAATATTTGTCGGGGGCAGGGCGCAGTGCTGTGCCATGCGCTGTTCAAGATGCTGAGGACACAGCAGCGAAGGGAGCAGCTGGAAAGCCATGCCCTCTCGGGACTCCCAAACTAGTGGGCAAGCGTGGACTGTGGCTAACAGGGCACACAGGAGACTGGGGGCCTCCCTGCCTCTGGGAGGAGAGCCAGTTGCCAGGGAAACAGGAGTGGGAGACTCTTCATTAAATACCCTTCAATACTCAAAGGGGTTGAACTGTGAACCCAAAAACCTAACCTCCAGTACCTGTGAATTGTGATCTTATTTGGAAATAAGGTCTTTGCAGATGTAATCAGGTTAAGATGAGATCATTAGGGTGGCCCAAATCCAATAACTGGTGTCCTTCTAAGAAGAGGAGATTAGGACACAGAGACACATAGAGAAGGCCATGTGAAGATGGAGGCAGACACTGGAGAGGCCAAGCAATGCCTGGGTCATCAGAAGCTGGAAGAGGCAAAGAAGGATTCTTCAGAGAGAGTGCAGCCCTGCCAATACCTTGATTTCAGACCTCTGGCCTCCAGACATGAGAGAACAAATTTCTGTTGTTTTAAGCCCCCCAGCCCATGGGACTTTGTTATAGCAGCCCTGGGAAATTCAGAGCTTTTAAATTAAACACAATATGCATGTATTACCTGTTTTGTTTATTTATTTATTTTTAATTGAAGTATAGTTGATTTACAGTGTTGTGTTAGTTTTGGGTGTACAGCGAAGTTCCGTTATATATATATATATATATGTATATATTCTTTTTCATATTATTTTCCATTATGGTTTATTATAGGATATTGAATATAGTTCCCTGTGATATACAGTAAGTCCTTGTTGTTTATCTATTTTATATATAGTGGTGTGTATCTGCTAATCCCCAAACTCCCAATTTATCCCTCCCCCAAGCCCTTTCCCCTTTATTAACCATAAGTTTGTTTTCTATGTCTGTGAGTCTGTTTCTGTTTTGTAAATAAGCTCATCTGTGTCATATTTTAGATTCTACATATAAGTGATATCATATGATATTATTACGTATTTTAAATTAATGTTTTAAATACAAATTTTAGAGGGGGCTTAGATATCAGATCCCATGGTAAGGGACTTTATCATTACCTTTCCGTTGTTCCTGGTGTCCATGTTTCATCTGGTTCCTTTTTCTAAAACAAATGATTCTATTTCCTTCCCTTTCTCTTCTCCCGTCAAGATGAGTGAGTCAGCAGGGGGCCAAGTGGGCCGTGCAAGCTGGAGGGTCTCGTGAGAAAGGGGAGGACGGTGTACCCTCCCTGCATGAGCACTGACACCCCCTCCACGTGCAAAAGGAACAACTCGCACCGCCACCCCGCGCGTGCTGAAGGACCACGGTCTGCTGAGGCCAACCGAACCACAGGAGGCCCCACGTCCTAAGGCCTCCCCTCCATACAGAATCATAAACGGCTACCCGATAAGCCACTACTCAGAGCTCCGCCAAGGCCAGGGCCGGGGAGGGAGGGACAGTTACCTCAGACCACACCTGCTTCACAGAAGAGGAAAGGGCTCAGCTGGGCCTGCCAGCCTCACCCTCCAACTGCTATGTGAACCCTTCCTTCTCCCTGAGACCAAGGTGAGAGGCTGACGAGGCTGGGCAGCGGCGCTTCCGGAAGCCAGCCTCTGAGCCCTCCCCATGCAGGTTTAGACAGGTGTCCTCAGTAATACAAGACAGGGCCTGGGGGCAGCGCCCGCCCGCCAGCCCCGCCAGCCTCTCCAGCCTGCACTCGGGAGGGAGGTGGTGCTGGGGAAGGAAGGGCGCTTGCAGAGACGCAAACCGAGCCGCTCACACGGGCCGAGGCTGGGGCATTGTCTTGCTTTGAAAACCCCCAGATTTTATTCTGCTAAAGCTTGCAATTTCTTCTGTGTGTGAATGGCACTTGAAATCTGTTTGTAATGGATCTTGATTGTGTCCAGCTGTCACAAACGGTTCCCCTGCCGCCCGACAGACAGCTGGCCACGTGCCACACAGTCCAGGCTTTCACTTCAAACAGAGGAGCTAATGCTCCAGTTCCCGCCAGACCTGCCAAAATATTTTCACTTGTGAAAAAAACAAAGGTGGGGGGACGGGGGGTGGGGGGCAGGGGCTCAGAGACAGAAGCGTCGGGAGGACGGCACGAGGAGGCCTCTGGGCCAAGGACGTCAACGGAGGTGGGCTGGCCGCGTTCTGAGAGGAGTCCAAGGGCACGGTCACCAACCACACTCCTGTCGGACTTACCCCTTCAACCAAGACTTCCTGGGGGCCTGGAATTTGGGACCGACCGAAGGCAACACCCACTGGTCTCTGCCAAGGGGAAGTGTCTAACTGAAGCCATGTAAGGCAGAAAACAGCAGAGCAGTACACGTAAGAAGGGAGAATAAAGTACATGAACCACGGGTCATTTCTATGACCGTAAGAGCAAAAAACCACCTCAAGGTGCATTTTAACAGTCCCAACGGTTAGCGCGGGATGATGAAGGCTGACACATCCTTTCAACAACACAGCTGTGACAGGTGCTGGGAAACCTGAGGACAGGAATGATTTGATTAGGGCTTCTTGTCTTGAAGGAGTGTCCTGGGGGCCAGGAAGGCAGACCAGGAAGCAGGTCCACTGGAGGTTGGCGAACTGGTTAGAAGACAATTTGAGTCCAAGAGAAAAGTGGTGGCGACTCAAGCTGAGAGCCAGGCGGTGGGGACGGGAAAGAGAGGACTTTCCGGCAGCCAGGTGGAAAGATCAGAATTCTGTCACTGATGCGTGGGAGTAATGTGAAGGAGGTGCCGAGCGTGGCGGGCACGTTTCTGGCTTTGGCATCAGGGTGGGTGGTGGGCCCCCAGCCATGGGAGGGACACAGGTAAGAGGAGGGCAGACAAAACAATGAACTCTGTCTGGGCCACAGATTTGCCAGTAGGGTATCCAGGAAAAGATGTTCCTCGGGCTATATTGATTAGACAATGGGGTATATTGATTGGAGTGGATTGATTCTGGCTACATTGAGGTATCCAGGGCTCACCAGATCCAACAGATTTAACACTGAAGGGACAGAAAAAGAAGAGCTCTTCAGGGAGACGGGGGTGAATAGTGTCCAATCCTGACAAGAAGTTGTGGCAAAGGCTCATCAGATTTGGGAATTGGGTCACTGAGTGGAGTGATGCGGGCAGAAGGCAGACTAAGGACCGTGGAGAAGGAAGCAGAGGGCAAATCGAAGCTTAGGTGAGGGAGAGGGTGGCTGGGAGGGGACACGGAAAAAATGGGCCTTTTTTAGGATGGCTGACACTTGAGCATGCTCACGAGAAGGAAGGGGGAAGAGTGAGACACAGGAGGCAGAAGGGAAAATCACTGAGGTGGGTCCCCAAGGGGTGGAAGAGGTCGGTCTGGAGAGCACATTGAGGACCCCACGGGGGGTCCTACAGACCATCCCATGTAAGAAGCATTAGATCAGAGCTGTGAGTGCGGTCCCCACCCAGCAGTGGGTTCAGCATCCCCTAGGAACGTGTTAGAAATGCAAATTCTCAGACCTCACCCCAGACCTGCTGAATCAGAACGTCGGGGGATGGGGCCCAGCAACCTGTGTTTTAACGACCCCCTGGTGATTCTGACCCTCTCTCAAACCGGGGACTAGCACAGCAGTTCTCAAAGCCGGCCGCCCGGTAGAATCACACGGGAAGGGTTTGCCCAAGTCTCACTCTCGGGAGTCTCATTTCCTTCACATTTGTATTAAATTAAATTAGTATTAAATAACTCTCCCAGGTGATTCTGGGCTCCGTGAGTGTTGCAACCGCTAGGTTAGAGGGAGAATAGACCACATGGAGAGGGAGAGAAGTTGCTTATGGTTTTGGTTTCCTCGTGTTTCACTGTTTATTTTGGAGTGGGAGGGAACACTTGGCAGTGGGATGAAAATCATTTGCCAAGAGTAAGGGGCACACAGGCGGTGGGAGGGCACAAACGTAAAACAGCCACTAATGGGATGGGAGGGAGGGGCCCCCTGAGACAGAGCCTAATGAAGCAGGGCAACCAGCTCTGGGCAGCTGGATGGTCCTCCCTGACAGTACCAGGCGGTCCTGATGCAGGAGTGGGGAAGGAATGAGCAGGAAGCAGCTGGGCTAAGCAGAGTCTGTGCAGCAGGGGCTCCTCCAGGCACGAGCGTGGGCTAAAGGGAGGAGCCAGTGCAGGTGACCGGCCATGAGGCCCCGAAGGCAGAGAGAGAACCACACCGCTGAGCTCCCACCAGGTGTCACGTGACACATCCTCAAGCTGCCTGGGATTACCAGAACCTAGCTTCACCTAGGTCCCATCTTATGGAGGCTGGCCACGCTACCAAGACTGGGCAGGATTTGTACCCTGGCCTTCCTCACTCCATCGTACCAGCCAGCCTTTCACTGCTCGCTCCTGACTCCCAAGGTCGGCCGAGCTTCTAATGGGCGTTCACCTGGTTCCCCAGGTGTCCTGCACTTTTTCTTAATCGGGAGACTCCATGCTCCCTGGTCACCTCCTTCTCACACCTGTGGTTCTCCCCATTCTGTTCTGATAACGCAGGCTTGGCTGCATCACAGCCTTGGAATCTGTCACCCACCTGCCTCTCTGGTACGACGTGCCCTACCACTCAACGGACTTCCCGAGCCAGAGGTCTTCCCCCAGCCCTGAACCTTCCACCTTATGTTACCTTTGCTCTTGATTCCACCTCCGAATACCCAAGTGGCCCCACCTCTTCTGTCACTACCATGTCATAGTTGCAGACATGAGCACTTCTTGGCCAGCCTGTTGGACTGGTCACCTTCACCTGTCTTCTCCACCCCTGCCCCTGGCCTGCACGCACACCGCCATCAGCCTTGGGTGTGTAAAGAGTGAATCAGACCTCGCAGACCCTTGCTGACGATACCGCAGGCACTCACTGTAACCCGAAAGACACACAAAGAAAGGCTGGCATGAAAGGTTCCTACCGAAATTATCAATGGAGAAGCATCCTGTGCTTTTGCCTTGTCACCTGACAGGGTCGTTCAAGTGAGCCCCACCAGCTGGAGCCTACTCACCTGTCAACCCCCCATTCACAGCCTCCCCTCGTCCCCTAGGCCACCCCAGGCAGAGCTGGCACTCCCTCCTCCTGGTTCCCACTGGAGCCAGCAGCTCTGTGCTTGAGACCATGGGCTGCCAGGGGGAAACCTGGCCTCATTCATCTTCTACGCACCCAGAACCATGTTGCTACTGAAGGGAACCAGTAACAACACGGAAAAGCTATGGTCTTGCTTGTATGACCCCTGTGCCCAGATTTGTAGCGGATCAACTCCAGCTGCCTCCCAGCCTGTGATGCAGAACCTCTGGACACAAGTTTGGCTGGTGAGACAGGCCCATGAACTGCATCAGTCACCCCAAACTCTCTCCCACCTGCCAAGCACCCCCTCTGGTTTGGGTCCAGCAGATGTCTCACCTCACCTGTTCTTACTTTGCTGTCCTCATTTTGAGCTGTCTGGCCAACCCCCCCCGCCCCCCACAGTGACTGGAATAGAGAGTCCCCGTGTCTGAGGGGCATGTTTGGGTGGGGCACTGTGGGGTATCACTGAAGGGAAGGAAGGGGCAAGGAGCCACGGAGCTCGGGCACCAGAACCCACTCAACGGAAACCTGCCTTCGCCTGGCACTGCACTAGTTCCTGTCACCCACTCACAGGCACGGCTCCTGCCACCTGTAACCTGCGGATCACGGAGTGCTCTGCAGGGACCTGTGCCCCCTCCTGGCCTTACCCCACTTCCAGGACGTGCGGTATCAGCCAGACCCTGCCCCTCCTGTTCCCGTCAAGCCTGACAAGAGCTGCAATGTCCACGTGAGTCCAAATTACACTCTGTACCAACACTGAATTCCAGTCCACACAGATGAGTTTTCCTCACCACGGCCTCTGGCATGTGGCCGGAGCAGCAGCTGGGCGTGCTCACTCAGGTCAGGGGAGACTGAACAGGCACTGACCACATCGCCGTGCCCTACCCACCGCTGCACACAAGCCAGGCTCAGGAAGGGGTCCCCAAACCGGAGGCCTTGGTCGCCCCTGCCAACTGTGAGGAAAACTCAGTTTAGCAAAACCTACGATTTCTCCCTCATCTTTCCCTACAGAAATCCAACCACTGGGTTCAAAACATTTTCAAACAAACCTCAGTGGAATGATACTGTTTCCAAGTTTCAATCTGGTGCTCATTGAAATTCACCCTCAAAGCTCAGGGAGTCACTTCAAAGGATTTCTCCCTTCTTAAATTCAAATAAATGTATGTATTAAGACATTCAAATAAACCTCTTTATTTCCCCTTTATTCTTAACAAAGACCTGTTCTAAGCTTTGCTGCACAGACTGCTAAAGGCACCTGACTCCCACTCACAGACAGGTGACCAGAAAGTGCCTGAGGCCAACCTTACATGCAAACTGGGACAGCAGACTGGGGTCGGGGTGAACCTTTTAAAAGTCAAAGGGAAAAAAAAACAAAGACACAGGCAGGACTCACAAAAACTCCTTGTTTTATTGCACCGAGATCTTGACAACATCTGGGGCCCCTCAGCCCCTGGAGCGGAGGTGCAGGTCACGTGCCGTGGGCTCGACGCGCACACGGGGCCAAGGTGTGAGCAGGGCCCCAGCCAAGGGTCAGGGAGTGAGAGGACCCAGGACCACTGGGAGGGGTGACCCCCCAAACATGAAGTTAAATTAGACCCATGTTCTAAGTCAACGAAGTCTAAGAAGCTTTAGTTCTTTATACACGTACACCTAGGATCTGGACTCGTTTTCTGGGCCTATCCTTTCCCTCCCAGTTTGGCCGATGATCCTCCGTGGGATGGGAGGACTTGTCTACTTAACAGTGATATTTAAATGCTGCAGGGTCAGGCCAGTGCTCATCCCTGCCCAGAAGAAAAAGGGTACGTTCTCCTCAGGAAAAGCCTTTATAATTATATAGTGGAGAAAGGAAGAGACTTGTTTGGAGAAGAGGGAGAGAGAGAAAGGAGATCAATTCTGTGCTAACAAACAACTGAATTTTTCTTCTTTCAGCTACAGAACATGATAAAAATATGGTCGGGGAAATAGTTCACGCAGGAATGGATGTCAACATCTCAAGAGAGAAAAAAACCCTGCCCACGGAGGCACCTGCCTTCCCTCCTGAGATGACAAATGACAGAGCCACAGGGCACTGGGGTGGGCCCCTCAGCTTTGAGCAAGGTGTGGTTGACATGCAGGAATCAGTCCTCTGAAAAAGACAAAAAGGCTCCCGGGCCAGTCCAGGCAGAGTCCGGTTCCCATCTGCTGGGACCAGAGCAGCCCCAGCGCAGGACACTGGTATTATTCTCCCCAACTTTTTAAAGAGAAATACAAAAACAGGAAGAAAAAAACATAAAGAACGACCCACATGAAAAAATTAACATAGCTCCCCGTATAAAAAATGTAACACTTTTTCGATACCACCAGGATCCCCCAGGCCCCAGAACAAGCAGCAAAGGGCAAGGCTCCGTGAAGAAGAAAGTGGGGGCCAGACAAGTGCATTGGGCCTCAGGCCGAGGAGACCACTCGAAGGACAGGACCAGGCATTGGTCCACTCCCACACGAAGTGATACCGAGAGGAGAGGAAGCGTGGACATGCGCTGAGGGATAATCTTCAGATGTACTTCCATACCTTCTACCCCTGGGACATGCGTCCTTTCTCTGGACAGTATCACCTCACTGAGGATTTCCCATATTTATTAAATTATAAGTTCGCAGGCACAGCTTGAACAAGATAAAAAAGTGATCGTGATCTTCTCGAGTAATACAATCATCTAAATTCAAAAAGCACTCACAAAATTGAGCAAATGAAGCCAGTATTTGCATATTAGGGAGAGGAAACATATTGCTGATGGAAGCCACAGGCCTGGTCAAAAATAAATGTTTTATATCAAGTAGTAAAATAAACGGAGAATCTACCCCAAGACCACCACCTCAGTAAGGACCCCCGGTTACTGCAGCTGCAAGGGAGGGTCCAGCAAAGCCACCTCGGAACAAGTAGCAGCCTGAGGAGCAGATGTGTCGGCACATCTTTTCGGCCCCCAACCTGCCCCACTACAGCTACCTGCTCTCCGGAGAGGCTCTGGAGTTTCTTGTAAGAGAGAGATGCACTGGCAGGGCTGCCCGCCCCGCAATTCCACAGAAGGGAAGAGGCAGCGGCGTGGGGCCGGCCCGGGGCACCGACTCTCTGAGGCTGGACAGGTAAGGCATACAGAGCCCCCACCTGAGGAAGCGGGAGGCGCACGATGAGCTGGCAGCGCCAGCCGCCAGGAGTGGGGGATGGAGGGCCCGTCGAGAAGAGCAACTGGCTGCAGGCTGTCATCTCTGGAGCTCGAGGTCACACTGGGAAGGCGCAGCCACCGTCCTCCCCGCTGTTCCCCGCTGTCCCCCGCAGCCCCAGGACAGCATCACAGGGCACTCAGCCCCATCCCGGGTCCCGGTTGCTGTGCTGCCCCCCCGCTCTAAGAGTCCCCGTGTCTGTCACAGTGCGTGTTGTGTCACCAGAGGTCCTGATCCACAGAAGCCCGGGGCCTCTGCGGGCCGTCCCCCATGGCAGGCCTGGAGCCGACAGAGCCAGCAAGTCCTCGGCAAGTGGCTCTTCAGTCCAGATAGACGGTCCCCAGGAAGGGACCGCGTCTCTGGAGGCTGTGGGGCAAAGAACATCATTCTTGAGGGAGAGAAACGAGACCCCAGGAGTCCCACCACCACCCCTGGAGAGCGCGTCCAACACAGGCAACGCCACCGACACGAGATGGAGCCTGGAAACAGCCTGGTCCTCAATCTGCGAGTGACCGGTGTGTGCACACCACACTCCACACCGTACACACCACAGCCCATGCACGACTACACACACACACACCAACAAACTGACCCATCTTGACAGCTGCAAATTCAGCGGCGATAGCTGAGACTGGAAGCCTTAGCTGGATGAGTCACAGACCAAAAGTTCCGTCTACTCTGAAGTTTCTGGAAGGCGTTGAAGTTTCTTTTCTTCTCTCTCTTGAATTTTTTCCATTTCTTTTCCTATGACAAGAATCACAGTGTCACAATTCCCAAAAAGGGCTCCCCCAGGTCCCGGCGGCTCCTTTCCAAGTGCTTACTACGTGCCAGCACGAGTCTCAACGTGCGACCTAAACTAACAGATTGACTCTCCAGTGACCCACGAAAGATGTCCCCACGACCCCCACCTCACTGACGGAGGAGCAGGAGCAACTGGAGGACACAGGCCTCCTGAACCCGGGCAGCGCGGCTCCAGTCTCGCCCTCGGCCACTCTGCGATGCTGCTGCCCCTTCAAACAGCCCTGAAAATCCAAGGCCTCCCCAGCGCCCTCCGAGCCGAGCTACTCCGCGGCGCTCCATCCCCGCCAGGCGCCACCACGCGTCATACCTTCCCTCGGTCGAACTCTTCGTCCCAGTCGTCAATGACTGTGGCCATGCGGGCCAGCCTGCTGTCCTGGATGGCATCCTGACTGACAGCTGACACCTCACCGTCCCACGTCAAAACTGCAAGACAGACACTGGCATTGCGACCTGCGTGGGTCCCGGCTGCCCTGTGCATTTACTTCAAGGGTGAAGTTTACAAACTAGGCTGGTCTACTCCTAATTATTCAAAAAGTTTTGAGTGCCACCTTTTGGTGAAAATGGATACACAGAGAAGGGAAAGGGGGGGAACAGAGTGGTCTCCGGTGTGTAGGCCAGTCAGTGATCCTGTCACTTAAAGGCAAACACTGTTAACCCCGAATATTTAGTTCTTTTTAAGCCCATGCCCTCATTTGAGAAACAAAGATCTTGCGTTCTTTCTCCGAGTCCGAATTAGAAAAATAATGTTCTAAATAAAAACTTACAGCGTGAGTGCTGGATGAGTTTTTCGGTCTGTTGCCTTCCCCGACTCTGGGATTCTAACGCTCTCCCTGGCTGGCCTGCCCTGCCCTGCCCTGCCCTGCCCTGCCCAAACGCGCACACTCCGCCCTCTCCCCGGCTCCCAGAGCCCAGCAGGAAGCTGCTCTGGATCCCCACCGCAGACAAAACCCGCCTGCAGGGTTCTTGATCTGCATGCAATGACAGTGGGGTCAGAAAGGGTACAACAGACATGTACATTCCTCTTCCCATCTTCAGAGCCAAGCAATTCCTATGCACAAGGCTCAACATAGGAGGTCTTTTTCAGGCCCCTCTACCTCCTCCTAAGCCAACTGCAGAAGACAGAAGTCTAGGCTCAAAACCAGTACCTCTTCTCCCGTAAGCTTTATCAGATGAATATTGGAGCAATTCCTGGACCACATCAGATTCTCTCTCTCTGTCCCAGGATACAAGAGGAGCCTGTCCCAGCCCTGCAATCAGAATAACATGTACATACATTAAAAATAAACCACCGAGGAAACGCTCATAACACCTTTTATTTACAACAGAATCGCAGAACTTACTAATGACAAATTCTTTAAAGAATGTGTAAAAGCAAGCTCTTCCTGCCTGCCTGCCTGCCTGCCTGTGACAAGGGAGTTAACGATTATTCTTTCTCAAGAGAAGAGGTTATTGGTCCAAAGCAACTCTGCAAAAGATGAAAACCTGAACACCGAAAACAAAACAAAAAACCTACAGGCAGCAGTGAGCCCTGGGTCTGAGGGAGGAAGGGAGAGGAGTTCCGGACAGAGGCTCCTCACCTGCAGGGAAGGGGCAGAAACCCGGAGCAGCGCGAACTGGAGGAGGTGCCGCCGCCACCAGCACCACCGCAGCTTCGCAGGGCAGCTCCCACCTCCCTGCCCCGGAGAGCCTGGCCAGCAAGGACATCTGCACAGACAGCACTGGCCGCCCCTTATCAGGGCTCTGGAAACGACGTCTGAGCTGCTCCTGGCCTCTGCCCAGTCCCCCTAACCACCCAGAACTGTCAGAATAGACTCACCCCCCTCAACACAAGCCTGACCTCATCTCTCTGGTCCGCCAATTTGGCAATGACCTGGTGCCCTTCAGGCTCAGTGCTCTGAGCAGGACGGCGTCCACTGTCTGCCCCCGAGCTGTCCCCCACCCCCTCTCCAGCCGCTCCTCAGCACAGCTCGGGCCCGGTGCTCACGCAGAGCCACCTGCAACCCAGGATCTGCCCCAATTTTGGGATTGTGAGCAAACACACGGGGCGCTGGGCGTCCCTGCAGCCCTAGCACCTGCCCGCCGCGCACTTCCTGCTCTGCACTGGGCAGAGAGGCCTGGGGCGTGGCTGCACCTCCCGCTTGGCTGACGTGCTCACAAAGTGACCCCGTCTGATGACAGCCAGTCTCTGCAGGCTTTTCTCCAATGACACATGGGCTGCCTGAAGTGGCCATTCCTCACTGCCCAGCAGTTAGTGCTTTTGCTGTGTAATTAATGGAATTCCGTGTTTATTCATGAATTGGTTTTCCCGAGTTTGATAAACTACAAATCCATCCCTGGGAACCAGTGTGCCCCCAAAGCACAAACAGCAGACCCCAGACGATCCGCCACCTGGGGGTCCCTTCCTGAGGCGCTGAGGACCTTCGCTCCCCTCGTTTAACAGACTCACTCCACCAGGAGAGCCTGGTGAAACGAGCTGGCCCGCTAAGGAAAAAGAAAATGAAACATGAACGAGGCGCTTGGTGGAGGTCTCAGCCCAGGCACGGCCACAGCACACAGAACCCCAACAGCAAAAGGCCACACGATCTTCAGGAAGGCCGGCTACAAAGAGAGGCAGAGGGAGGTGAGCTTCTGAACCCAATGCTGCAAGTTCAAGTGGCAAAGAAAAATGCCAGGCTGGGCGGCCCAGGAGTAATTCCAGTGGGAAGGTTTAGATGGGAACAGCCCTGAACCAGATGAAACACTGTGCTCACAGAACGTGTAAAGTTTACAGGTACCCCATCTTTTCCTACGGGGTTCGGGCTGAATGATCTGCCAGGTGAGGAGGTCCAAGTGGGCAGACAGCTGGCACGAGGGCAGAGGTAAGAGGTCTTCCAGCAGGCCCCTCCCAATGTACCGCACCTGCCTCTAGACGCACAGGGCAGACTGGCTCCCACCCCCTGCTCCCCTGGCGTCCCCTCCCGGCCCAGTGCACACCTGTGGGGCTTCCGGGAGCCTGGCCATTCACAGCTGTCCCTGGCCTGCTCCCAGGGACTACAGAGCCCCTCTGGCCCTCAGACTCATTCTCTTCTACTTCCTGCTGTGACTCCTGCTTCCTTTTTTTCTTTTTCTTTTTCCTTGGTGATGCTGCAACAGTCTCTGGCTGGATGACATCTGAGGAAGAGCAGCTCCTAGGAAGTCAGAGTTGACAGTCAGCTCCTAGCAAACTGAGGTCCAGATACCCTGTGAACTTTGGTGCATGCGTCTCAGCCCTCCACAAGAGCCCCAGGAGACTCCACCCGAATCTGACCAGGACCTGCCCACGGCCACAGTCCAGAAAAGCACACAAGTGTGTTTTTAATCCGAGGCAAGTCCCACAAGGTGGACGACAGGACCCCAGCGCAGCCCGGCCCAGGTCACGTGACCTCCCAGCACCTATGGGGCTGGCCAGGTCCGGAACGCTGTTTCCACTCGCCACCCGCCTGGGACACCTGACGATACAGTCACGTCCCAGAGGGCCGGGCAGTGCCTGTATTTCCAGACAGCACCCACTAGGAGTGGACTGTGTGTGAGCGGAGGTGCAGGGCTCCTTGCTCTCACCCATGCCGAGGTGGGTGGTCCCGGCGGAGGCCGTCTTCTCCGCCAAGGCCCTCAGCTCCCTTCCTCCTCCTCTTCCTGCGGCTCACGCGGGGGCCGTCGCTCACGCATCCCACGGGCCAGCCGTTCCCCGGCTGCTGTCCGCCCTCTTCCTCCAGTCTGCCCGCCGGCGGCTCCGCCCGACCCTCCTTCCTGTGCACGGGGCTCCAGGGCGGCCCTGGCGTGCGCCCCGCCTGCAGAGGGGAGGCGTCCGTGTCCCCCGTGTGCTTCCTCTTCCTCCTCTTCCTCTTCCTGGAAGGCCCTGGAGGGGCCGCCACAGCCATGCAGGTCTCTGAGCCCTGGCCCTGGGTCTCTCCCACACGGGTCTTCTTCCTCTTCTTACAGAGACCCTGGGGGGGCTCCCTGGCCTCTGGCAGCTGGTGTGAGGGGGCCCGGAAGCCCCCGTTGACCTGAGGCAGGGGGGCAGAGGAGGGCGAGTGGCTCTGTGGGTCTGATGTCCCGAGAGGCGGGGGGCTGCTGGACAGTGACGGGGAGTGGGGGCCAAGGGGGGGCTTCAGGTGGCTGGATGGTCTCGGAGCAGGTGACACAGCCCTGTAAGGACAGTCAGGTAGTGAGGACAGGCTGAGCTCTCCCTGCCTGCCCTCCCTCGGCCCCTTCCCTCTCAGGTCAGGATTTTCAAAGACTTTCGCCTGTAAACCTCAGATATATGTACATTTCAGCAAATGTTAGAAAATACATGCTAACAAATTCAAATCTTAAGATCAAAGTTAATAAAAATAGTTACATATCTCTTAGTTTCTTGTCACCAGGCAGTTCAAAGTACTTTTGCAAACCCTAATGTTTCAGATTCTCAATACAAATGTGTTGGGAGGAAACCTCCACTAAGCAATAAATGTCCAGCCTCCGCAAGTATCAGGTGTCTGAGCACAGGCGGTGAGTCTTACAAGAAAGGCAGCTATGAGCCTACGCATCTTCCACTATTACCCTTCAAGGATTTTCCTCTGAAACTTGGGGTTCAGGGAAATCAGGGAAACAGACTTTCCAGTCAGATGATACAGCAAGACAAGTAAAGGGCAGGATCTAGAGCAAATCAAGTGAGACTCTTGGATCTCCTCCTGCCAGCTACGCGACCTTGGAAAAGTCACCTTTCCACTCTGGGCCACAATTTTCTCATCTGTGAATGAGTGACAGTAAACCCATCTCCAAGGGTTGTTAATTAACCAGGACTGTCTCAACATCATCTAAACTAGACAACAAGCTCTGATGGCAACATACAAACTGCACTACTGCATCACGCTACTCTGCGTTTTCTGGAATTAAAAAGAAAAAAAAAGCTATATGTCAAAGAAACAAAGAAAAATACCCAATAAATGTCTTGGACGTTTAAGGACCTAGCATGTGCAAAACCCCCGTGGCCAGGACTGAAAGCGGGAAGGGGGCTGGACGAAGGGAACAGCGGGGCCCTGAACGAGGAGGGCAGGGAGGGCACATCGGCGCCACGGCAACGCCAAGCCCGCCCAAACCACCCCATGGCCTCGCGCCCCATCTTCCGTCCCTCCTTCCTCCCTCCCCAGCTGCCAAAGGCCTTGATAGCCCCTCAGCCCTCAAACAAGCCATTTATCGGTAATTCTGGGCCTTTGGCCCTGGACTCACAAAGGAACACGAGCACCCCTGTACGGAGAGGGCCAGGAGGCGACAGCCCAAACCTCTGGAGGGGCATCTCCGCAAGAGCCTGAAAAGCTCCCAAAGAACCTCGCCTCCCACAGCAGCCTCCGCAGCACACGGGGGGCACCTGAGCCCACTCGGGAGGCCCTCAGGGCCAGGGTAACAGACCCCACCCCACCCGAGATAAGCCAGGGAGCACGGCTGGGAGACGCAACCAGTGCACAGGACCCCGAGCTCACGCAGGGTCTGTTCAAATGCCCCACCCCTTCCACTTCAGGGTCCTGTCACGGGGCTGGGGGGCCATAGGCAGATCAGCTCACAGCACACACATCACCACGAGCACGTGGCAGACGACGGAAGATGAAGACAGAGTAAAAAAACCAGGGCCTGAGAGACCAAGCTGCCTCTGCCCCGCCGAAGCCCCT
The DNA here is from genome assembly GCF_025265405.1 of Mesoplodon densirostris. Taxonomy (NCBI): domain Eukaryota; kingdom Metazoa; phylum Chordata; class Mammalia; order Artiodactyla; family Ziphiidae; genus Mesoplodon; species Mesoplodon densirostris. The sequence continues at coordinate 16,478,316 of NC_082678.1, read as the reverse complement.
TCGGCAGGAGGACAGATGAGACACCGGGCAGACCTGTGTGCTGCCCCCACGGGGAGGAGCGGCTGCCCCGCTTACCGGATTGTACTGACAGGCCAGGTGGAGGCGACGACGGGGTGAGTGGGTTTCCAGGGGGAGGTGAGGTCGGAGGATGGAGAGAGGGGAGGTGGACGGAGGTCATTGCCGGTTGCCCTCCGCAGGGTGCTGGCCTGCAGTTATTGACATAAATAAAAACTTGGTGCTCTAAAAAAGGTTGCCGTGAGTGAAGAGAGAAAGTAAAAATAAAGTCAAAATAAAATAAAAAATAAAAGCCCAGAAAGAAGGATGAGAGGACAGAAGAACAAAAAAGGGGGCGTGAGGGGCGGGAGAATGGTAGAAGAAGAATCAGAAGTGTTTTTGGTTAGAAACAAAAAGGAGAAAACGAAGGAAGTTTAAACAAAAATCTCAGTACGACAATTACGTCACGGAGCTTCGAGGTGCACAAGAGGTGCCAGTCAGCCCGTGTCCCGTGCGTCCCCGTGCTCAGAGCTCCCTGCCGGAGCCCGTTCCCTGAGGCTCCCTGAGGACATCTGTCCACAGATGGAGACAGAGGACGGCTGTGTGGCCCTGACCCTCTATCGGCCACTGGCCTCATCCAATGACAGAGATGCCACAACCTGCCCGCGCCTGGACAGCCCTCCGCCACCTAGGGACGCCCAACATCTCAGCTCCTCGGGCGGCCAAATGCCCCCGTGCTGCCGCCCCACCCCCCAAACTACAATCGAACCGGCTCCCCAACCCCGACCGACACCCTCCCACACACCCACCTTCCTGGCAGAAAGGGCCAGCTTTTTGGCCGGCGGAGGAGACATGGTGTTGGCGGGCTCGGGGGAGGCGCTGCTTAGGTCGGGGCACTTGGCCTTCACCAGCTCCGCGTCCTCTCGGGCCGGCAGCACCTTGGCAGGGCCGGCAGAGTGGGTTCCCTGAGAATCGTCAAGAGGGGTGGCTCCACTCTGGGGGGCTGGGGGGGGCCTGGCGGGGCCACCACCAGCAGGGTGCTCAGGGCTGGAGCCCCTCCTCTCGGCGGCTGGGCCCTCATCACCCACCTTGGGCCCAAGCCCGTTGGCGGTCCTGGCGGCCGGGGGCCGAGGTGAGGTAGAGAGGGTGGCCCTGCCGTCCCAGGAGCTGGGCCTGCGGCCCTCACACCTGCTGCCGCCTGGCTCGCCGGTGCCGGGGGGCCCCGGGGAGGTTTTGAGCGGTGGGGAGAAGTGCTGCAGGGGGGCTGGTTTCTTGACTTTCTTTCCAGGCTCATCCAGAACAGTCGGCACGTGGGTAGGCGTTTTGCAGAGTTTGGGGGAAGGGGACCCCAGGGGTGGCTTGGGAGGAGTGTATCCATTCTGAGACTTCAGGCCCGACACAGGGCCATTCCTGGCAACGGGCACCCCGAGCTCTTCAGGGGTCTGAGGCTTCTTCATTGTCACAGGGTCTGGTCTCTAAAGGGGAGCAAAGCAGAGGAGGCGGTCAAAGCCGGAGGGAGCACAGCCGGCTGGCGGGGCCCCCACAAGGGGGCAGCAGGCAGGGGCTCTGAGGGGCAACTCTAGACAAATTATTTACACGGACACACGATACAGATACCGTTACTTCTTTTCAGCATCTTTGGAGTTGTGCACGTATGGGTGTGCCTCTTTATAATTATCTTTACTACGAAAGCAGTACATTTTCATCAAGATTTGAGAAATACAAAAAAATATAAAGGGAAAAAATTTACCAAGTCCCATCACCTAAACATAACCCTCCATTAATAGGCTAGTGTCTTCTCCCTTTGGTCTTTTCTTCTGACACAGGTGCACAGGAGCATCTCAGTATCACCATATGCCATTATCACCTTCATACTCTGGCCCATCAACAAAGGTCTTTATTGTTTGACTAGCGACCATCTCATTGCATGAAGAGTTTATAAACTAGACTGGCTCCAGGTCTCCCTGACATGACCACTAAGGTGCTAATTGCCCCATCCTTCTCCACAGCACCATCACAACTGGGTCTATGCCACTCACTCACCGAAATGCGCCCCGAGGCCTGCTTCGGTGCTGTTTACCATGACACGCCACCTCCACCCCCAACCAGGTCAGGGTCTTAGAGACTATGTGCTGAAGGAATGGTCAAAAGACTGAATCTTCTTCTGTACTTAGTACTCCACGCTAATTTTTTAGAAATGCAATTATGAGGCTGTTAATATTTTCATCAATTAGGATGCATACTGCCACACTGCATTTACTGTACTCTTGAGCCGGCAACAATTTTTTCCCAAAATACTTGCTAATTTGATACTACTTTGAATCACTTAAACATCCATATCCTCTGCACAGGCAACAGAGTGACTTTAAGTCACTTAGGTCATTATTTCTTTATTAGCATTCTTCCTAAAAGGAATACATCTTCCCACTGTGCTGCAAAACCTGTGCACTTGTTGAGCATTTAAGAACTTATACAATGTTGCTTAGAGTAAAATAACTTTTGTGCAACTGCAGTGTATTTGGAAAGTTATTTTCATGATGAAAACACGCAGGGTCAGTGAAGAGGCCTTGCGGTGGCCTGACCAGGGGGTGGGGTGGGGTGGGGTGGGGGGCAGGGCGGGGGGGGCCGTGCTCGCCCTCAGGCGCCCCCATGCCCGTCGCTGTTCCTCTGAGCAGCACTCAAGGCTTCCGGCTTTCCTGCTCTGGCCGCAGTGACCATCACCTTTGCAACCAGGTCATGGCATGTCACTGCTACGTGAACTCCAATGCTTCTATTTCAGCTTCTATTTTCTTGAATGTTGGAAAGGAAACAGATTTGTGTAAATGACTAAAACCCCTGTAGACATGTGAAGGCCCCGGCAGCCTGTGTTTGGATTTGATCTTCAGACTAAAGGGAAAGGATCACAGAAGTAGTCAACAGAGAGGGCCGTTCTATTTTTGAATTATGAATTACGTTATAAGGAAACTGCTATTATCTTGTTAATAAAACTGAGTTCTTAACTTTTTTTAGTACAAAATTTCAAATACATATAAAAATAACTTCAAGGGTATTCCTTAATTGTTAACGCGTTACCACATTAGCTTTCCTGCTCTCTCTCCTGTATATATATGTGTGTATATATGTGCATATATATTTTCCTAACTATATGAGTTAAATTTTAGACACGACGTCCTTTTACCTCCATATACACCCACGAGTATTCCTAAAAACAAAGGATGTTCTTTTAGCATAACCACCGTATAATTATCAAAATCAGAAAATTAACACTGGTACAAACTACTCACATTTTTAGTATTAAAATGTGGGGATAAAATATTTTTTTCCCAGATGCTTAAGGCCAGAGGTTTGCTCGGGGAACCTGTCACTGCACTTCTGCGTGGCAGCTGCTCTAAGTCTTGATTTGCTGAGTCAGGTTTTCTCATCACTGTCCCCTCTTCCTCCTCACCACTGTTGGCTCCGTGACCCACTTCAGAAAGAACGTGGAATACAGCAGGACTGCTGTCTGCACTCTCCTTCCATCGGGCCGAGCTCCCCAGCATGAAGAGGTCTGGGGGCTCCACGATCCCCTGAGAGGCACAGGCACGAAGAACGGCAATGACTACATCGATCCCCTTAAACAAGTACCTTTCCAGTCACTGATGAGGATGTGGTCCCATTGCTGATATTCTTCCTGGTGTGGTCTGGAACCACCCTGGGGTGGCTGGGAAGGGAGGAGGCTGTCCTGCAGATGGAGCCCTCAGGACTCTTCTTAGAGCCTGGAATCCTGTCAAAGGAATAGAACAAAGTCAGGGAGTGTCTTACTAAAGCTGCAGAGGCTTTACCGAAACTGAGTGTGAGAAGGAATCAGAATACAGAAGTCAAGGTTACAATTCCATTCCAAAAAAAAAGGGCAGGCAGGGAGTTCCCTGGTGGCCTAGTGGTTAGGATTCCAGGCTTTCACTGCAGTGGCCCGGGCTCAATCCCTGGTCTGGGGACTGAGATCCCGCAAGCCACGCTGCACGGATAAATAAAAAAAAAAGGCAGGCAAAGGCAGAAAAACAGCCAGAGGGAACCATGACTGTCCCAACGTGCTTCTCTGAAGCTGACTTTGCCCTTAAACCATGAGAACTTACTACGCAGCCTCAGATTCTGCTCAATGTAAGCAGAGAGCAAATTACTCAGTTCTTCCGAGATTAGAGTCTCAGTTTATCAGAAAGCCATCATCCTGGAGCAGCAAAACACCTCCCTTCTCCACATCCTCATCCTCCAGGTTGGTGACAATCAGTCCCAAGAAGAGGCACCTTCCAAAGGTCTACACCCTCTTGACTACTTAGCCTCTACCCTCTGACAACCTACCTCACTGCCCACCGTGATCACTTTCCCCACAGAGGAAGGTCTGTACGCCAGCCGATAGCCAGATGGAACGCATCTAATTTGGGGCAATAACGTAATAGACAACCTTCCAATTTACATTCAAAGTCACCTCACTGTGGGGCAGATGGACTCCTGCTCTGACCTTCCCACAGGCTCTGGCTTTGACTCAACAGCCAAGTGGATGTGATCTAAGTGTCCTTCCCAGTGGCCACTCTCCACTACACCTGACTGGCAGGAGGAGAGCTGCTCCTAGACCTTCCCTCCTGCAGAATTCCAGTCACTTTCATGCAGAGAAAGGCCATGGAGGCCGGTTGGGGCGAGAGCAGAGTGAAGGCGAGCGCTCTGGGGGGTTGGGGTGGGGAGCCGATTACCGCAGGTAGAAGAGGACGTAGGCCTGCTGGTTCAGAACCACCTTGATGTTGCTGGAGTGGACAAAGGAGTCGTTCATCTGGTACCACTGTCCATTGCTTGCCTGAGCAGCGCAGGGTGTGGACGAAACAAAACACAACGATCAACACTTCTGCGATCCTTACTTTTAACAAGGGAAGGAAAAAACCTTTTAGCTGCCACATGTATCCCAGTGCTGATGAACTAACTAGCAATGATTTCATAAAATGTCAAGTATCTCTCTAACTTTGAATGTGCCCCCAAGGGTGCTGGAGTCCCCCTTCCTTCCTGGCACCCCAAAAGATGCGAGCTTTCCTTGGCAGGTCTGCTCAGCACAGCCTCTCCCACCAACATCTGGCCTTCCAAGACTTCTCCAGGGGTCTAAGGACAGGGCACTGGCAGCAGCCCCCCTCCAGTGTCTCATCGCAAGGCCAAGAGTCGGACAGGTTTAAAACACGTCTTTGCACTCCACGAAGAAACAACAACAGGACCTAGACACAACCACAAAACACGGCCACTTTCCACAGAATAAACATTCTGCAGAGGTCACATCTGGACTTGTGCAAACCTGCCCCCCCGGAGGTAGCACGCGTACCACCACCTAAGACAGCCTGACACGAACACAGGAGCCACTGACCTTCACGTAGCAGTAATAGTGCCCGGCGTGGCAGCTATAGCCCGAGTGGACCAGGACAGCATACAGCCCGTACATGACAGGCTCACCATTACTCTGGGACATATACGGACGGATGTTCAGGAATTCCGGATATCCCACATCCTGTTTGAAAAGCCAAGGGAAAGGCAATTACAATTCATCACTGGGAGTAAGGGTCACCTTGCCCTCTCCATCAGCTGGTCATTAACAATGTGGGGCAATGGGCACACAGCAAGGCTGAGGCGGGAGCCTCCCTTAGTCAGTGATTAAAAAAGAAGCAGAGGGCTTCCCTGGTGGCGCAGTGGTTGAGAGTCCGCCTGCCGATGCAGGGGATACGGGTTCGTGCCCCGGTCCGGGAGGATCCCACATGCCACGGAGTGGCTGGGCCCGTGAGCCATGGCCGCTGGGCCTGCGCGTCCAGAGCCCGTGCTCCGCAACGGGAGAGGCCACAACAGTGAGAGACCCGTGTACCGCAAAAAAAAAAAAAAAAAAAAAAAGCAGCAGAAAAGTGCAGTCTTTCTGTGGGAGTTTCTATGAGAAACTCTTACTTTATTGTCCTGACAAGTGGTTATGGTCTCCTGTCTTGGCCGTGCATCCAAATTAGCTCTCTCACTACCTGGGTCCCACGTGTGAAAGGAGAAGAGTTGTTCATTCTCCTCCCTGCCACCATGCAGGAACACTGCAGGGGGAGCACAGGGGGACAGCGCTGGGACTCAGGGCTTCAGGAAAACAGGTGCTGACTCCACATGGCCAACTGAAACAGCAGGTTAAACTTTTAACAGAGTGGCTCAGCACGAAGGTCATGCCATAATTTATTTTAGAAATCAACAATTTTTCATAAGAAAATACTATCAAACATGATCTTTGAATGATACAGATATAACATACTTGCATTTCTGCCTGTGCACATACAGACTTTTAAAAAAATGAAGTACAGTGACTTCCCTGGCAGTCCAGTGGATAACACTCCACACTTCCACCGCAGGGGACACGGGTTCAATCCCTGGTCTGGGAACTAAGACCGCCCCCCCCATGCCACACAGTGAGGCCAAAAAAAAAGAAGTACGGTTTACACAGAGTGAAAATAGGAGTACAGTTTGGTGAGTTCTGACCAGTGTACACTGATGGTTACCTACACTCCATTCAAGAGACAGACACGGACCCAGAAAACCCCCTTCTGTCCAGTAAGTGCCCCCATCTCAAGCACCCACTGTTCCGAGTCCCACAGCCAGTGGTTACTTCTGCCTGTTCTTGGGCTTCATACAGTTGGTACCTGTTGTCTGGATCAACAGAATGTCATGATATTCACCGACATATCTTTTCCTGTCTATTGACAATCTCAAAATCTCAAAAGCCAACACACCCAATAGGCTCAGGAGCCCCAGTCCAATCTTGCTAGACATGGGGCTGACATCAAACAGACCAATGTTTCTCAAACTGTGTCCTAATGGAAAACTAGTTCCAGGAGATTTTATGGCGGAACGTGAGACCCTCAGGGCAGAAGCAACACGACCTCATTCAGCACTGATTATCTCCCGCTGATTTCCCAGTGCCTCGCATGGCATGGTGCAATGTAAGCCCAAGTGTTAGAATGGAGGAATGAGTGACTCCCTCAGTAACTGAGTTTAGAAAATTCCTCATAGTAAATTCCCCTTGGAGATTCAAAATATGACACAGCTTAATAAAGGCTCTGAGAAGGTCTGCAATGAAAAAGAACTATTTTAACTTGGGCTTGGTGTTTCCCAAACTCGGGTGAACACAGAACACAGAACACTTTTCTTCAGGGTACCATACTACCGTTCTGCAGAACACCAGTTTGGGAAATGTTGACCTAACCACTACCACTGCCAGTGAGAAGACTGAAAGCTCAGACAAGTGCCTCACCCCAAACCAAACAGCTAGGCTCTACCAACCGAGAACACATCTCCATCCAGGCCCTTATGAGACGAGGCATCTTCTATTAAAACACCACTGTGCAAAAAAGTAAATTATTACACTCCACAACAAGGCACAGCATGCAGCTGCACCTGCTTTAGAGACAAACAGGACATGGGAGATGGAAGCTGCAGAGCACAGTGTCCATCACACTGATTCTTGGGCCACCCAGACCTTCTATAGCAGGAATACCCCAAGCACAGGAAGATGCTAGGAAAAAAAAAAATGTTCTTGAACTTGACTGCATAATGATCATTTAGGGATTTTGCAAAAATGCAGCCTCCTGGGCCCTGTCTTCCAGGGATTTGAATCCACTCAATCTGGAGTAGAGCCTGGAATCTTTCAAAAAGCACTGACCAAGCAGCCTGGGCACTGTGAGCGCTCACCTTGGTGATCTTCCCCCCACTGAAGTTGGCGAAGCGCTTGAGTGAGAGTGTCAGGACATTGGACGTCCTGTGGATGGTGAACCGCTTGCTGGCCGGAACCTTCTTCTTGCATCTGCGAGGAAGGGGAGAGGAAGAGCTATCAGCTCGTGCTCTGAGCACTGCTGTCCTCACACTAGGTTAGTATCGGAATATCAGGAACTGCACTTTAAATAAGGGGTCTTCTTTAATGAGACTGTGCCCTCTGCACCCCTAAAAGCTAATCAACACCACTTAAGGAAAGGAAAGCTACGGCAGGGCACCCAGGACTAGAGAAAAGGTGGAGATTCTAAAGCAAAAACGAAGTACTTTCCCGAGGAGACTAAAGAAGATGCATGGAAAAGTAATTTTGGGCTAACACAGGAAAAGCAAATTTGAGCAGATGTGGCCAAGAGATAAACAGGCAGGCAGGAAATCACCGAAAGCAAAGCCAGAAGACAAGGAAATGAAGGGGGAGAAGGCAGAAGCAAAAGTGAACAGCTTCCAGAGCCAAAGGCGGTGAACTGAGAGGGATAAAAAGCGGGCTTTAGGCACAGAATCGTCCACCTGAAAAGCATAGTGAGAAAAACTTTCATTAGTGATTACAGCTTTTAAATGACCTGGATATAAAGTAACACACCCACACACTGAGACTGCACAACCCTAAAGAGGACGAGGTCAGTCACAACTGCTAAAATGGAAAAATGCCAAGGACAATTCAAGTCAAAAACAGAAGCCACAGAACATGGCTTTTCGAGGAGGCAGGACGGCCTCCAGAGCAGACGGCCATGTCCAGTCACTCCACTTCTGTGCCTCAGTTTTCTCCTCCTGTGAAATGGGAGTAATAACAGTCCCTGCCTCACGAGTGAGTGCACACCAGGCCCTCAGAACAGGGACCAGCACGGAGTAAGTGCCACATAATAAACAGCAGCTATGACAACCACGGCTATCCCTCCATCTGTGTTGTTTAAAGGTTTTCAGTTTTAAGACACATCTACGCCACTCAAGAACGTGGACAGTGATTGGGAGTTCCCTGGTGGTCCAGTGTTAGGACTCGGTGCTTTCACTGCCGTGGCCTGGGTTCAATCCCTGGTCGAGTAACTAAGATCCTGCAAGCCGTGAGGCGCGGCCAAAAAAAAGAAATGTGGACAGTGGTCATCTCTGAGGGCGAGAGGGAGGGAGGGGAGGGCAGCCGTGTCAGGTTAGGTGACATATTTTCTTTCTGGCCAGCTTGATCTTTTTGCCACGAGCAAAACGAAACTTACTTCGCACACATATAGGCGTTCTCTCCACTCAGGACATCTGGTTTCACAAAAAGTTCCAGGGCACGCACGATATTTGCAGCTTGCTGAGAAGGACAAAAACAGGGAATAGAACAAAGAGCGGAAGAAAAAGGCTGACTCTCCAGAAATGCCAAATGTAAGGTCTTTTTCAGGCTGACGCAGCAAATCACAACATTTCACTTGCATAAGAACTGGCCTGCTAGCTGCCACCTTCTGGGAGTCAGAACATGGCAAAGGAACAGGGAGCCAGGCTGTCACCCCTCCTCTGTTGACGAGGATCACAGCCCCGGGGGTTTACCAAGGCCTCAGAGGGTCCGTTCCACACCTCAGGCTGAGGTGAGCTCACCTTCTGGAGAGTCAGAGCGGGGAGAAAGGAAGGCCGCCCTGAAATGCGCAGCCTCTGTGTGAAAGCTGCCCGCAGCACACCGGACCTCCCTGCTCAAGCCCTGCACTCAGTGTGGCCGCTATTCATGCCTCAGGGCACAAAACCGCATTATTTCCCCCCTTCTTTTTGAAAAAAATAGAACACGCAGAGGGAAATGGCTAGGAAGAAATACACGAAAATGTAGGACTCCAAGTATTTCTTTCCTGATCTACCTGGATCACATGCCCTCACAGGTTCTTGTTCTTTGGGTTCTTTGCCCCCTGGTCTCCCTGTCCTAATGCAAACGAAACAGCACGACAGGGTCTATACCCGAATCTCCAGCGCCACATCCAAGTAGGGGTCGTAGGTGTCCGAGACGCTCTTGCACACGGAGCACTTCACTGCGAGAGAACAAGGGGGGCAGTGGGGTGGGTGCAGGGCCTCCAGGGCACCACCCCCCTGTTTCCAAGTCTGAGAACTGGAGGCAGACCACCAGCTCACCAGCCCTCTGAAATCTTGGGATGGAAAGTGCTCAGGAGGAGACGAGGGCAAACCCCGAGGTGCCTTCCCAGCCTGGCCAGCTGCCCCAGGGGTGCTCACTCCCACCCCAAGGGCAGCGGCCACATCTGAGCAACTATGGCATCTGAGGGAAAGGAACACAACCCGCATCCACAGGCTCCTGATGCTTTGCTCCAAACCCCCTCCCAGGAACGGGGCCCCCAGCAAAGCAGCAGGTGGGGCTGCGGTGCACAAACCAGGCTGTAGGCCTCCTGGGCCTGGCAGGTCAGCCTGGGTGCCAATATCAAGCATTTCTGGTTAATACTCTAATCCCCAACAAGAAGGGGCAGAGAACGTCTCTCCACTTACCTCGCGATCGGAGATAGCCTCCAAAAATCTGATGGACCAAAGTCGTAGCCTGCGTCTGACGATCCAACCTGCAGAAAGGCCATGACCTTCAGGGGGAGGACAGGGGCCAAGAAGCAGGCCGGCAGCCCCGCCAGCCCCTGTGCCGTTACCCGCTCAGTGCGAGGATGGGAAAGGTCCCACCTGGTCAGCAGCAGCTCCGCCCCGAGGCCTCCACACGCGCTGACCCGCATGGCCTGCTCCCCACAGCAGCCGCCTCACCTCCCACGGCGCAGGGAGCAAGAGGCCGGATGGACCTGTACGTCACCCCATCCCCGGCCCAATCCTCCCCGCTCCAGCTCAGCCCCACAGTCCCTCGTGGGCACCGCACACGTGCACCTCTGGGGAAGGGGAGCGCAGGGTGAGCAGGGACAAACTCCCCCTCTGAACCCTCTCAGCAGGACAGCAGTGGGCACGGGCGTGGGCTTTAGGGTCCGGCAGACCTACATTCAAACCCCCAGCCCCAGAGCTGCGAAGCAGAGCGCCAAAGAGCACCTAGCGCAGCGCCTGCACCCACAGCAACTCACGTAATGAAGATTCTGGAAACAATATCCTACGTCTAGCCTCTGCTCCTGGTTTCGCTTGCAACCCACCGAATCTGACCCACTCCCTCTGCAACTGTCCTGAGTCCCCGAGACCTCCGGGACACAAACGCAGCTGACCTTTTGGTCTTTTTGGTCTTTTGGGCCACAAAAGCACTACGTGGCAAGGCCCATTCCCTGCCAGGAAGAGCTTCCCCGTGTCCACCCAGGCCCCACTCTCCTGCCCACCACGTCCTGCAGATGCTTCTGCCTCCTGGGCGGGGGTGGGGGGCAGCGTGCATGCTGCTAACCCGGCACCTCCCTCCGCAGGCGGCCACCTCCCACCACCGGCAGAGCGAGCCAGGCGCCCCGGTCTCAGCCTCCTGTTCAGGCCACAAGACTATTCATGGCCACGCTGCCCAGACGCATGGAGCATAGCTCCAAAACACGTGGGGGACAAACACAGGGTCGGCAGATTTTTATTCTGCACGTTAGGAAAAGAAAAATCAGCTGCCACCATCTATACTGTCACCACCACTCATCAAAGAAGGGACATTGTAGGTCCCAAAACTAGCAAGGACATAACCTCAGAGCAGACTGAAAGCCTCTGGGTGTGATGCAGCTGCTGAACTCCAGGTCACCCTCCAGGTCACCGGAAGCCCGTCAGGACAGGAGCCCAGAGGACCACACAGGACCCACCCTCGGTTCAGCCAGAAGCAGGGACAGCGCAGACATTCAATCACCCAGAAGTAAGAAAATAAAGCCAGATCAAAAAGCTATCCCAGATGCTCCCACCGAGCGTCCCAGAGGAAGGGAGGGAAAGGAGAAGGGACGAGGGGACCTGAGGCCTGTGCGGCACCTCCTATAAGGTGAGGCTCCCAAGCATCCTGGCAACAGGATGTGGCTGGGAGGCAGCCCCCAAGGCAGCAACTCGGCGGGAGGAGGCAGGCAGGCTCCTTGGGGAGCAGGGGGTGCAGGGCAGGAGAACAAAGGGGAAAACCAGGCTCCTGAACAAGAAACATAAAAATACTGAGGCCACACGCCCCTTCTGCCCCCAGAGGAAAAGCTGCCCACTCCAGCGTGTGCTTCGCTGTGTGGCCAGAAGGGGGCGCCCGAAGCAAGAGCCGAGCGAATCGCCAAATTCTCCTAATACGGAAGAAAAGGTGGTTCCGGTAGAAAATGGTGAAGGAGACTTGACACCCTACCTGACGAGAATCAGCCCCCCGGAGGCAACATGAAGCAGGAGAAGGCAGCGACACAAACTCCAGGCTGAACTGAAGACCCCAAACAAGCACGTGGGGAGATGGAAGGACACCGTGAACATGCCTTAAAACTAAGATAAAACGACCAAAGAAGGGAAAGTTCACTGAACTCAGGAAAGAAACAAAGACTGAACTTCGAGGGGCACATGGAGGAGGGACTCAAAAGAGATGGAGTGAGGGGCACGGGAAGCAGGGGTGGGGGTGTGTGCGGTGCGGCCGCGGGGAGGGGGCGGCTGAGACATGAGAACACCAACAACCCGGCACCCGAAAGGGCACAGTACCATCAAATACATAAAGCAGAACACAAGAAACATTCCCAGGCGTTAAGGGGAAAAAGGGGCCTTTAACACAAGCAAAAGCAATGCCATTGTGTGTTCCCGAGGGGAGAGTCACTTCCCAACCAGTGCAGGGTCACCAAAGACAGACCACTTTACCGGGCTACCGGTCAGGTTTAATGACATCAGGGTTTCATCCGCTGAAACAGAGGTTTCCCATCCTCGTGGCTACAACTCAACTAACTTTCCCAAAGCATGTTCCAGATATGACTCCTGAGTTGTATTTCCAGAGTCCAGGACTCAGTTTTATTCCAAGCCTAGGCAGCACTTCCTGCCTCCTTTCTTCTCTCTGAACCCAAAAACCCAAGAACGATACAAAAACACTGTTGACGGTAGCTGTTTTACAAAAGGGAAGACGAAGCAACCAACCATAAATCCGTCATGTGCATTTGTCTACGCTCTCAAATTCGGGCAGAGTGAAACCTCAAAAATCATAATCTCCTCACCCTCAAGTTTTCCTGCAGCCTTTCAAGTTCTTCCATAAAAAGACATTATAATTCCTACCATCCCCATCCTCAGTACCAAAATAATGAGGTGATTTCTAAAAGATGGGAAAAGTCCCTGTCAGTAGCGTAAGATCCTCGAAGAGATCTATTAAAGCAATTCCCCAGACTTCCCTGGTGGCGCAGTGGTTAAGAATCTGCCTGCCAATGCAGGGGACACGGGTTCGAGCCCTGGTCCGGGAAGATCCCACATGCCACGGAGCAACTAAGCCCACAAGCCACAACTACTGAGCCCGTGTGCCACAACTACTGAAGCACGCGCGCCTGGAGCCCATGCTCCACAACAAAGAGAAGCCCGCACACCACAACGAAGAGTAGCCCCCGCTTGACGCAACTAGAGAAAAGCCTGCGCACAGCAATAAAGACCCAACGCAGCCAAAAATAAATAAATAAACATTTAAAAAAGAAAAGGCATTTCCCTCCATGAGTTGCTGGGACAGAGATGGCCACCACCTGCCCTGCAGCAGGAGAAGCCGTTTCCTGGGAAGCAGTGCAACCCCTTGCTGGAGCTTCAGCTCAGGGCCACGGGGCTAAGGTCCACAGAGGCAGCCTGGGGTGGGGGGAGGAGCGCGTACTTGGCACAGCCGCTCAAGCAGGCCTTCTGCATGGCGTCAATGGTGTACCGCAGAAACTCGTGTGCATCCTCCTGGTTCCCGAAGCGGAAATGCCGGGCGATCTCTAAGGAGGAAAGGAAGCAGCATCAGGCCGGAAGGGAAGAGCTCCTGCCTGCTCTCCAAACGTCCCACTCCTGTCGGTCTCATCACCAACTCCTAGCAGACCCAAGACTAAACCCAAGCAAGGAAAAGGAGCCTGCCTGGCTTCCTACATCCCAGGTACCACCCTCACAGCAGTTATCTTCTCAATGAGACCTAAGGGCTTAAACCCTCTACACTTAACAGAAAGCACGAATGAACACCAAGCATTAAGGATATGAGATCCACTGAGGAACTAAAGCTGGTTTTCCAGGAGCCAATACAGACCATGGCAGATTATCACCATGTCATCGCAATACAACTTACACGGGCTTCAAAAACCAATGAGCCCATCTTTTCTGCTAAGGGAGATATCTGACTGTCACAGCACATGGACACAGGTTTCTCTGACGTTGAGAAAAGGCCCCGCAGCCCTTCCTTACCTGCTCCCCACCTCCAGGCCCATGACACACAGCTCCCGGCCTGGCCAAACCCGCCTGATCTTCAGGGCGGGGATCACCACCACCTGGCGTGGACTGCTCCACATCCAGCCCCAGGGCTCGCTTAGTCTGCTACATTCTGTGCGCACAGCCTCCCGAGCCCTCCCTCCTGCCCCCCGCCAGAAGGAAGCCACTCTTACTTCTGAGGTCTCGGATGAAGGACACGGGTTTGATGGCATTGCCACTGTTGGCGAAGGCCTGGATGATGTGGTTCTGCATGACGCACAGCATGCAGAAGCTTCCCTGGTGACCTGCGGGCACGGATAGGCGGTCGTGGTAAGGCGAGAGCTCCCGGGACAGCTGACGACGTGGCCTCCCGCCCGGCAGAGACAGCAGGAGCCCGACAGCCCGGCCCAAGCCCCCGCGCCGCCTGCCGCACCCGGGACCGGGTCTCTCCACAGTTGCGGGCTCAGCCACAACCCAGCCCGAGGAGTCTTTGAGTTTTCAAGCACCGTTTAGAACAATGTTTTCTCTGACTTCCAAACTGCATCACATGGTCAACAGGCTAGAATATTTGGGGCTTCCCGACACCCCCTTCATGTGCTCTTCAGTGCAGGAACCTCTGCTCTGGTTTCCAGGAGACACAGGGGCTTGGCCAGCTCTGGGGAGACCCGGGGCACGTGCTGCCCCAGCCTAATGGCCCGACTCTGCAGCTCTGGCGCCCCAAGTGGCCCCAGGCGACACCTACACGGTGGGGATGGGTCCATAAAGACAAGCGGTGGGCCACACAGAACCCCCAGGCTGCGGCCAGTCCCCGTGCTCTCGATAAACTATCTGTCCCCCAGGAATTAGACGAGATAGTGTTATGCTTCTACCTCTACTTACACTTATGATCTTAAATACATAGAGAAGAGCAAAGACTACACCCCATTTTAGGTGATTTTTAAGTCAAGTACTGGTATGATAGTTGAACTCCCCTCTCAACCTCTCACAACCCTGTTCCCCATGTGCTTCATCCTTCTCCCCAACCAGGTCACCACTGTTCCCATGCACGGATTCACTGTATTCCACACGTGGCGCTCACTCACCAGGATACTGCAGCTTCATGTTTAAGCTCACTCTAACAAACTGCTCTTTAATCCCTGCTCCAGACCACAGTTCATCCACACGACCCCCCTTTTCCTGCATGCCAACCCCCCCGCCTTTTCCTGCTATCACAAATGCTGTGGTGAATGGTCCTTGTGCGCTTGTCAGTTTCTCTAAGGCATATACCTACAAGATACGTTTCTGGGTCCAAGGGCAAGCACATCTTTAGCTCTACAAGATATTGTAGTTGTGTATACAGTGCACGACCTTCCTAAACAGACCCAGCGCCTAACACAAAATTCACACCAATCCATTATTCTCTCCCTGAACACCTCCAATCACCCAGTTACTTAGACCTATCTCAAATTAAAAAATGAAACAGCATGCAGCCTGTTCACTATATACACACAAAAAACTCCTAGTATCTACAAACGAAAAGGGCACATGTTGGTAAAGATGTTGAGAAACTGGAACCCCTGTACACTGTTGGTGGGAATGTGAAATGGGACAGCCACTGTGGAAAACAGTATGGTAGTTCCTCAAAAAATTAAACATAGAATTCCCATATAATCCAGTAATTCCTCTTCCAGGTATTTACCCAAAAGAAGGGAAAGCACAGTCTCAAAGAGATACTTGTACACCCACATTTATAGTATTATTCACAAGAACCAAAATGTAGAAGCAATCTGAGCGTCCACTGACAGATGAATGGATAAAGAATGTGGTCTATACATAAAGTGGAATATTACTCAGCCTTAAAAAGAAAAGGAATTCTGACACCTGCTACAACAAAGAGAAACCTGAGGACATTATACTAAGTAAGCCAGTCCTAGAAGGACAAACACTTGTGTTTGTGTTACACGAAGTACCTGGAGCAGTGAGAGTCACCGAGACAAAAAGTAGGATGGAGGGTACCAAGGATGGGGGCTTGCGGGGGGGTTGTTTTTAATGGGGACGGACTTCCAGTTTGAAAAAGTTCTGGAGACGGACGGTGGTGATGGTTGCATGACAGTGTGAATGTAATTAATGCTACTGAACTGTTCACTTAAAATGGTAAATTTTATGTCATATGCACCTACCATAATGCAAAAAAGTTTTATTTTTTTTTAAATTTTTTTTATTTTTATTTTTTGCTGTATGCGGGCCTCTCACTGTTGTGGCCTCTCCCGTTGCAGAGCACAGGCTCCGGATGCGCAGGCCCAGCGGCCATGGCTCACGGGCCCAGCCGCTCCGCGGCATATGGGATCCTCCCAGACCGGGGCATGAACCCGTATCCCCTGCATCGGCGGGTGGACTCTCAACCACTGCGCCACCAGGGAGGCCCCAAAAAAGTTTTATTTTTAAAAAAATGCTAGTATTTACACAAAAAATTCTTCTTGGAGGGAAATCAAAAAACCATTCATGTGATTAATGCCTTTACATGAAGGAGAGGCTTTTATTTTAGAGTTTTCTCAACTCTAACTATATCCATTCATGACGTTTATTTTTTAAATGGCAGTAATTGTGGAGAAGGCTCAAATTTAGGCAAAAAACCTAGTGTTATTTAAGATAACAAACATAACAAATGTTAAGCAAACAAAAAGAGCTCCCATTTACAAAATCTGATGCATGTTAAGATACTCCTATGGAAGTCGTGTGGAAATTAAGCCTCTAATCATTATCTAAAACGCTGAGACTTTTAGACTAATAAATCATCACTCTTAAATAGGGCAACTGGGAACTCCTTGGTAGTCCAGTGGTTAGGACTCGGCGCTTTCAACACCAAGGGTTCAATCCCTGGTCCGGGAACTAAGATACCACAAGCCTTGTAACTCGGCACACACACACACACACACACACAAATAGGGCAAGTAACGATTTTACCCAGAAATACCTGAAACAGGATTTCCCAAATCCCTGGTAATATGCAAGTTTAATTTTAAAAGCCCGTGGACACTTTCTTCAGGTAATTTAGGAAAATATATCATAAAAGTTGTATCCATGACTTTGGGGACACTACTACTTAAATTTGGGGAAGAATGTACGAAAGAATAGGATTTAATCCTCCTGGATATTTTACACAGTGTTTATTTTGTGGATAGATCCTGAAGTGGTCCAGGCACGTTGCAGGACTGGGGCTCCGTGCAAGCAGCCCCTTGTCATGTTCAAGCCATACTTCCCTGGACCCTTGAGAATCTTCAAACAGTGAATTTGAGGAAGAGAGGACAGCCCAAGCCCACTTAGGGGTCACCTGGGGATCCAGTCAGGTGCCAGGAAAAAAATACTCAAACTTCTCTTAATACATTTTACTCTAAAAAAGCCAAGAAATTAAGGCTTACTGACATTTCATAGAGTGACATGGAGGGACACTGGCACTCTCCCCAGGTCTGCTTGTGTTGCTCACAGGAGGAGGGGCTGCTCCCAACTCAAGCCCTTGCCCCCATATACTACAGTTTACTTATGCCAGGTTATACCGACTTACAGATGTTACCTACTTTTAACTGTATTAACCCTTGCAAAGTTGACAACAGCTCAAAGATTCCTGCAGAGAAACCAACAGCAGAAGCACAGGGAACACGAAAACGGCAGAGCGACCTACAGGCTCAGGAGAGAGGCTCTCACTGCCAACGTCATGAGATAAAAACAAAGACAACCCAGTCAAACCTTAGTAAAGTCCACCCAAAACAACCTCAGCCATCACCAAGGTAACTACTGGAAACAGAGATTTATAATCAACTTCATCTTAGAAGTGTGCACTGTGCCTTGATATAGTAGCTAGTGCTGCTGTGAACCACTACAAGACATTTAAAATACTACAGTAGTCCCATAGCCTGGCCTTCTTTCATTCTTTTTTTAATAATATAACTAATATCCCTGAACACGTCATGCAATCCCGAACTTTTCTCATAACGATGTTCCTCCCACACTCCCATGTCCCTGCCTCTGGTTCTTCCCTGATTTCTAATTACTTACCTACTTTAAAAAATCACTTTTATTTAAGTTTTATCACATATACATACACCTAAACAACAAATTGTCTGCTTTTCAATTTTATAAATAGGAATTCATGCTGCACGCAGTCTTCTGGGACTTTTTCTTCACTCGACACTATGCTACTCAGACTCATTCATGGAGCAAATCCATTCTTCTGCACTGCCATATAATATTCTACCACGTGCCCATATAATTCAGGCACCCACTGTGTTGATGGGCACCTGGGTTGCTTACAGTTTTTTGCTGTAGGTTTCCTGGTGCACAGATACCAGAGCTTTTCTGTAGAATTGCTAAGTGTAGATTATATGACAGAGAACACCAGATTGCTTTCCAAAGCAGTTATACCAACTCAGACCAGGAGTTTACAAAGAATCTCACTGACCTCCATCCCCTGTGACCTTCGGTACCGTCAGACTTCCAAATCCTCATCGACCACAAAGGTGTAAAGCGTCTCCCAGGTTACGCGGTTACTAGCCATCTCCTCCTCTGCTCTGTGACATGAGCTTCCTCTCCTATAAAATGCCTGCTCCTAATGTTTATCTATTTCTTAATATGTTATTCTCTTTTCCTTGTTGATTTGTGGTTCTGTATATATTCTTGGTACCAATCCTTCGTTGTTTATGCATCCCAGGTGTCATCTCCTCGTTTGTAGTTCCCTGTTTGTCTTTTGTTTTTTCATGAACAAAAGTTCTTAATTTTAATGCAGGAAATTCATCAATTTTTTTAATGGTTAGTGCTTTCTCCCAACCCAAGGTCAGAAAGATACTTGCTCACGTCTGTTATAAAAGCATAGTTTTTACTTTTGAGAAGTTGGTTTTTTTTTTTTTTTTTTTTTTGCGGTACACGGGCCTCTCACTGTTGTGGCCTCTCCCGCTGGGGAGCACAAGCTCCGGACGTGCAGGCTCAGCGGCCATGGCTCACGGGCCCAGCCGCTCCGCGGCATGTGGGATCTTCCCGGACCGGGGCACAAACCCGTGTCCCCTGCATCGGCAGGCGGACTCTCAACCACTGCACCACCAGGGAAGCCCGAGAAGTTTTTTTTTTTTAAATAAATTTATTTATTTTTGGCTGCGTTGGGTCTTCGTTGCTGTGCGCAGGCTTTCTCTAGTTGCGGTAAGTGGGGGCTACTCTTCGTGGCAGTGTGCAGGCTTCTCATTGCGATGACTTCTCTTGTTGCAGAGCACGGGCTCTAGGCATGCGAGCTTCAGTAGTTGTGGCATGCAGGCTCAGTAGTTGTGGCTCCCGGGCTCTAGAGCGCAGGCTCAGTAGTTGTGGCACACGGGCTTAGTTGCTCCACAGTATGCAGGATTTTCCCGGAGCAGAGCTTGAACCCGTGTCCCCTGCATTGGCAGGAAGATTCTTAACCACTGCGCCACCAGGGAAGCCCTTTTGAGAAGTTTTAAATCCGTTTTTTGGTGTGAGTATGCTGTGAAATGGGGATTCTATTTCATTTTTTCCGTGTGTAAACCCTAATTATTTTTAAGTTCCATTTATTTAAAACAGGAGACACAGGTATATGTGAAAAAATGGTGTGTAATGCCACATGTCCACGCATTCGTGGCTCTGTTTCTGGCTGTCTCTCCATCGTTCAGTACCTCCCTCCTTGACTCAATTCTATGCCACTTTAACGTCTCTAACTTTACAAAAAGACTTTACAGCTGCTAGAGTATACCGCTTCTCATATTCTTCACAGGTGTCTTGGTGATTTTGGTCCTTTGCTTTTCTTTTCCACGTAAATTTTAGAATCAGCTGGAGCTACAATAATCTCTACATTAATTTGGGAGAGAACCAACATTTTTATAATATTGAGGCTTCCCTCTGTGAAGGCAGCGATCTCCATGTGTGTAGGTTATCATATAATGCTCTTAAATTCCCAGGAAAGGTTTTCCACGTATATCTTGGTAATTTGGGTCTCGACACTTATCATTTTTGTTGCTGTTATACAATTTTTTATGATAGCGAATTTTTTTTTAACAATTTCTTATTTGGTGTAGAGAAATTCAAGTAACTTTTTGTATAATGATGTTATATCTAGTCACAGTGCCAAATTTCTTTCTTCTTCCCCCGAATTTCTAATCTGTCTATGGATTCCTTCGTTTTTCTATGCAGGAATATCATTTTCAACCAACAAGAGTGTTACTCCCTCCTCTTGTCTCCTGTGTCACTGCTCTGGCCAGGACCAGCATATCAAACACAAGTACAGAGAGTGGCCACCCTTGCTTCTCTTCTTATTTTAAAAGGTGTGCTTCTACTATTTTCCTAACTGGAATGCTTCTTTGTAGTTGTTGCTAGATACTTTTTATCAATATTAGTAAAAAAATCCCTTCTGTTGCTACTTTGCTAAGAGTTTCCTTTATCATAATTTTTGGGGGCATCTATTTTCAGGTGACCTTTCTCTCTTAATCTGTTAATAAAGTGACGGCAACTAAGGTAGCAAGATGAGCAGTCACGGATGTAGAACTTACTGTGTGCCAAGTACTATTCTAAGCACTCTACATAATTCATTTAAGCTTTACAAAAACGCTATGAAGGAAATATGATTATTACTTTGCAGATGAGGAACAGGTCAGGTAATTCTCAAGGACTCAGTTGCTGGGTGGCAGAACCAGGATGTAAACCCAACAGGCCAGCCTCCAGAGTGGTGCTTGTAACTGCTGTGCTATACTGGCTCCACAATTACATTTGGAGGTTTTCTGATATTAGAACATCCTTGTGTTACTAGGATGAACACAAGTTGCTCACAGTGTTTAAAAGACTATTGAGTTTGCTAGTATTTTATCTAGAATTTTTTACATGTATATTCATGAACAAGAGGGAACTGTGATTTTTCTTTCTCATATTGTGCTTGTTTAATTTTGTTATCCAAGTTAACCTCATTGAACGAGCTAGGGAGCTTTCTCTCTTTTTCTTTTCTCTGAAAGAGTTCAGAAAGCATTGAAATGATCTGTTTCATAGAAGTTTCATAAAACTTACCCATAAACTGTCTCAGCCTGGTGTTTTCTTCATGGGAAAAATTTTAACCACTGATTTAATTTTGCTAATGGTTCAAAGGCTATTCAGACCTTCTGTTTTCTTCAGTTTGGGTAAGTTATATTTTCTTTCATCTTTATTTTACCCACATTCAATTTCCACTCTGGAGGATGTTTTATGATGTACATAAAACACTGCTACAAAAACAGGTGTATAAAACAACCGAATGCCCGTATTTCGGGGGTATCTTTTGAAAACCCTTTTCTCTCTTTAGGTAATTACTTTCAGACCAGTTTAGAGACCAGTACTCTACCCTGATTCTCTTTCACGGCCCATCCTGCAGCTGGCACAATTCAAATGTACGATTTATCAGTTACTACTTCACTCCTGAATCGGACCCGGGCTGAACTGGCAGCACCGTGAGCACACGAGTTTGTCCACTTAGGAGACCATCTGGCCCCGAGGACCCAGGGCCACCCCACTGCATGTGCACACTCGCAGCCATGCGTGTGCACAGCCCCCCCCACTCCACAGCGCTCACTTACAGCCTCGCGTGTGCTCCTTGGAGAGCAGGTAGTTGGCCAGGGGTGGCGTGTAGGTCAAGCACTGCACGGTGGAGTTGAGGAAGCACGTGTTGCCGAGGTTGTGCAGCCCCGCGCCCACACGGTAGACGCGCCCCCAGCGCAGCGACAGCCGCTCCACGGGGAAGAGCACCTTCTGGGGCGCGGGGACGCCATCACCGCAGCTCTCGTACGCGTGCTCGCTGCCTGGAGGGGGAGGAATGGGAGGGAGAAGGCCGTCTGACTCCGTGCCCAGGCAGACCACCCAGAGCAAGTGCCGTGGCGCACTCGGTGGGCACGTGCTCAGAACGCGGCATCTGGGAGTGACTGGGTTCCCGCTGCGGAAGCCCAGGAGAACACCTGTCAGCCCACAGCTCTCCCTGACGGCGTCGGTCTAGCGCCCCGGGACCCCTCTGTGGATGAGAGGACGAGTTTCTGAGAACCAGCAGCTGGAAGAACTGGGCCCTGGCACTCTGAGCCCACCTCCCTTCTCCGTCCGCTTTCCAAGGCCTGCTCTTGAACCTCTAAGGACACAGATCTCTTTCTGACCAACCCTGTACCGTTACTTCCATAACTAAAATCTACTGACCCCACGCACGACATTCACAAGTGACCACACTCTGTTTCTGGTCCTACTAATCAGTCAACGCTTCGTCCCTCCACTTGGTCAGCACAGAGCGAGGCCCTCTCCCAGTACCCTGTGTCCTGGCCTGCGGCTCATCCCCGTTCCTGTGGCAGCCGGCTCCCTCTGTCCTGGGGTTTAGCAGCACGTATTTGCTCTTCAGTGACTCCAGCTGGTAGGAGAAACTCTTGCTGGCCGGCTCAAACTCCAGCTTCTGCAGAAGGACCTTCCTGGCAGAGGAGGCCAGGAGCTTCCCCAGCTCTCCATCGTCAGCCGAGTCCCTGCGGCCAGGCTTGAGGGCTTCCTTCAACTTGTCGACTATGGGCATGGTGCATCACTGTGGGGACAGGAAAGAACACGGAGTGGTGGGTAAGCGCGTCCCAGGAACAGAGCATCCCTTCCCTGACAACCCCCTCCTGGGCCTTATGGATGTGACCCACCATAAAAGCGGCTCTGGATCGGCTGCCAACCTTACAAAGGAAGGGTGACACGGGACGTAGTACTGACCGCTTGGACACAGCGACGCCCACGCTTCTCCTCTCAAAAAGACAAAGTGCATCCGCAAACAGCACTAAACGGACTGACACGGCCTGGAGGAGGCGAGACTACCTTCTCGGCGTCTTCTCTTCAACAAGTACCATCAAGTGACTTTGGACGTCATACTTGGTGCAATTTCCCTCAAGAGGCGACCACGTGCTCCTAACGTCTGCTCAAAACCAGGAAAACACTAATTCTCACAAGACACTCTGGTCACACACACAAATCCATGCAATAAAGGAATTTGCATGGAGAGCGAGACGAGCACACTCATCTGTTCAGACCCGTACTCTTCAAAACAAAGGCCACGAGCCTCAGGGGGCCACTGAACAGGAGAAATGAGGCTGGTCCAAACTGGGATGTACTGTAAGTGTAGAACACACACTGGATTTCGAAGACTCAGTTTGCAAATGTAAAACATCTCAGTAATTTTAAGACTAGTTATATGACGAAATGATCATATTTTACGTATACTGAGTTAAATAAGTCATATTGTGACAATTCATTTCACCTGCTTCTTTTTATTTTTTAATGTGGCCACTGTAAAACTCAGTTATACTTGTGGCTTGTGTTACTGGATAGTGCTTGTACAGATTATCTTTTTAAAAGTGAGGGAGAAGAGAAAAGGTTGTAATAGGACTAGAATGGTGTACCCAAAAACGCCTGAACTTAAGGGGGGGTAGGGCAGAGCAGGCAGGGGCCGTGGCGGCAACTCAGGCTCTGGAAGGCGGCAGGCCTGGGTTATTCCATCATGGATTAGCTATAGACTCTAGGAACAGTCACTGTGACTGCCAGAGACCGTTCTTTGTAAAATAGGAAAAAAAACAAGTGTCAAAGGTGCCTGTGAGCTTAATGGGGAGACACACACTGGGTGAGAGCTGAGCGCTGGCTGCGGAACAGTCCCTAAAGCCGCAGTGTAGAAACTGTAACAAACCGGAAATCCCCATCACCTCTAACTGCACACACTACCTGTCAACTCAACCACCCTGGCCAAAGCTCAAGGACTATTTGAGTCACAGTTAGAAAAATAGTTCCTTACACAGCTTACTCCCATCAGATAAATGATGACTTCCCCCAGGTATGTGGTCACTGGCCTGAGCCAGGAGACCCAATTAGTCAGGTGGATCCAAAACTCTGCTTGAGTGAAAGGACCCTGTCCAGCACCTCTTGGTAAACCGTCCAGATTTATGGTCATAGGGCACCTAATTCTGTATGTGGATCGAATTTCTTTTTCTATACAAATTTCTGTAAAGAACAGAAACGTAAGACCGTTATTTAAAAAAAAAAGCAAGCACAAGTTCTTTGACATGAAAAAAAATAAAAGAAGCTTTCCTAAGGGGAATTATCTAAGAGTTCTCACCAACTGAACAATGGCTGCTGGACCACATGTGGGCTTACCTGGGGTGTCTGAACTTGGGTGTGCTATTCCTGCAGCATGGAGTCAGGTGCTTGGCCGGACTAGGCAGGTGTGCTGCTGGGCCTTCAAAATCACGTGCTCCCAGGCTTTGGCCTGTTCAATCACCAGAGCCACAAGCGTGTCGTCCAGAACGGGTGTCAGAGTCTGTGGGATGAACACAGCATCACATGAGGCCAGCTCTCTTCCCGCTGTCTCATCAGCCCCTCTCCCTGGACGCGGAGCAGGAAGGCCAACCATCTAACAGGAACAGTCAGCGTTAAGGCGGAAGGAATATGGATAGCGCGGGACTTAGGAAGAGTGAAGAGCTGAGCTAACTAACTAACTACAAACGATTTCGATGGCCATGATATGAAAACACTGCCCTTTGTTCCATACCTTAACCTTCAGGCCAGTGACAAGCCAGTGAACAAAAATCTCCCCACACGCCAGTCAACTCCAGACTCCATCACATTTGCAAAGACTAAGAGATAACAGATAATCATCTCCAACTTTCAGATTCCATGAGCCAGTAAGAGTTCCCCAAAAAATGGCGCAATGAGAGTTGCCAAATTTTCACTCTAAGTTTGTTTTTTTTTCCTTAATTACCAACCACAATCACTGTGATTACAGAAAGTTAAGGTACTTAAAAACTTTTTACTGTGAAAACGTTCATTCACAATGTAGAGAGAACATCACAGGAAACTGCCATGCTCCCCTAATTCAGCGTCAAGAATTATTGTGTAGGACCACTCGATTCCTCTCCTGAGCCCACATTACTTTACAGCAAGTTTCAGATATACCATGCCTGATATCCATAAGTAAAAGCATATTAACAGCAAAAAGAAAGAAAGAAAGAAAGAAAGAACAAAAGAGCATAAGAAACGTGATCTCAGAATGAAGTCAATCTGTAAAGATTTCTGTTTCATGAAAACTCCCTACAATGTCCCTCTTCTTGTCAAGATCACACGTTGCTAAGGACTCTTGTCATGGGCAGATATGGGTTTGGGAACCTCTCAAAGCTAGAGGATAAACAGAACTTGGGAGATTTAACCCAATTTAATTTGAGATAAATAACTTAAAGAACACCCACCCATTCCACATAGCCCACTCCTCAATGTGGGATCAAGAGATTTTGAACAAATAGAATTTTTCAAGTTTCAACAGGAAGATCAAACCTCTACATCACCAATTCAACCCAAAACATTAAGCAACAACCTAAAAATGATTTCTGAGGTGCAGCAATCCAGAGAAAAATGTCCCTGTAATCATCACAAGCCCTCTGATGTACACACTTGCTTCAAAACTCAGGGAGGATGCTCTCTCCAGTGCACGTTCCTCAGGGTCCAGGAACAGCTCACACTTATCTGTGTGCATTTCTACCTCTACTCAAATAAAGCTTCCTTAAGTCAATCACCATTCAAGAACGTTTTCTCTCCCTCCTCCCTTAAAATGCATTTTTCCAGCATAAAATGCACTGGAGACTCACAGGGTCAACCACGTGCTGGCGGGGAGGAGCCCCAGACAGCACAGGGCTGGGGCCTCCCTGGGGCGCTTTTAGAGGGGGCTCTTCTGCAGAGCAAGCATCGGTCCCCAGCCAGGAAAGAGCAAACTGAGCGCCCCTCTCCTTGGAGGCCTGATTCTCCGCATCCCTTACAGACAGTGGACTGAGTCAGAGCCAGGATGTTTTCCTCTCTCATCCGTCTCTGTTTTAGGACGCTGCTCTAGCTCCTAGAACCCCAGGGGAGATGCAATACTACCCGCTCAAAGAAACAGGTATTTAAAAAACTCACATCTTGTACCCATCCCCTCACCAGGACCATGACCACGACCAAGACCATAAGGAATGTTACCCTCTACAGGGGTGAGCTTTCCCACATCTCTTACTAAAAAAGAATAAATAAGGTATCAACTCTGCTGCCAAACTGAACGCCCTCCCCTTTATTTGGACTTAAGCCATTCCGAAGAAAGTCTGAATTCTGCATAAATGATGCTTCTGTGCCTAACACCGCCACGGGCTGCTGCCTCCTCCCCAGCCTGGGCTCCTGGCCGGGGCAGCTCTTCCCTGCACCGCAGGTCGCTCCCGGTGTGTGGAGAATAGCAGAGAGCAGACCCGAGGCAGCCCAGACGGAGGACACACTTCCAGGGCCTCCCCGTGCACCCCCGAGCCCTCTGGGACGGCGCAGCCCTAGTACCTCCCCGTGGACCCCGGAGACCCCCATGGATGCGCAGTCCGGGGCCTCCCCGTGGACCCCGGAGCCCCTTGCGGACGGTGCAGCCCCGGTGCCTCTCCGTGGACCCCAAGCCCCTCGCAAACAAACATCCGTGTCTCCCCGGAGCGTTCGCCGGTGCGCCCCGCGTCGGGAGTCACATTCCCACGACCCGCCGGGCGGAAGCTCTCCACCCGGCCCTCAACCCGGCCCCAGCCTACCAGACGCTCAGCCGCCTCAGCTGCTGGCCCGGCTGCAGGCCCGCAGCGCTGGCGTCTGCTCGGCACGGGCCCCGCACACGCACCATCCGGGCCTCCGCCGCCTCACACACGTGTCACGGCGACGCTTAAAGGAGCCGCGGTCCGCAGTCCTCAAGGCGGCACACCGAAAGTCCCCGGCAACTTTAAGAGGCGGTGCTAGCTTCCGCCCTATTCCCTGGACCCGCCCACAGCCACTTTACGCGCCCGCTACGTCACCTCCCCATCCCGCGGCACCGCCAGCCTACGCGATGACGCAAGCACGCAGAGCCTGAGACACCCCGCCCCCTTGGCCGGCGCCCCACAAGTTCCCGCAGAGCACGTGAGGTGCCTGCTTCCGGGTCTGGCGAGCCGGCGCACCTAGGGCGGCGTCCGGGCGCACCTCTTTCTCACCTGCAGTAGGGGCGGTGGCGCGGGAGGCTTGATGGAACCCTCTAGGGCATTTAGTGACCAAGACACAGGCCCGGCGAGAAGAGGGCAGCGGGCCCAGTGAAGGCCGGAGGGCGGAGCAAAGTGCTCTTGGGATTAAGGGGTTGGGAGCGATGGTATTTGACCTTTGCAGTGTCCCGGGCCCTATGCAGTTCCCTGACCCCACTCCCTTCCTTCAAAAGCGTCATCCGTGATGACTACGTTAAAGTTTTGGTTGAATGTTTGCAAACGCGCTTTGCTTTTGCAGTACTTTTAAAAATGCCTTTCACTTAATCCGCTTGGTTGCCTTCCGTCCCGTTCCGCAGGGCAGGTGGAGAGAGTGCAGTCCCAGGCCTGACCTCCAGATACTCTCACATAAGCAAAGGAATATTGTTACTCCACAAAAAACGACTTTTCCTAAAAGGGAACACTTGGAGTACACAACACAATCTGCTGTGTCCTTGGCAGACAAGTGTGAAGGGCAGGCTGGGCGATCCTGGTTGAAACAACTAGAAACCTGGAGCTAGACGTTATATTCCCCGCACAGTCCTTCAAGCAGGGACTGGCAATGGAGAGAGAGAATGGGTGTAATTGGAACAAAATTCACCTGTAGTTATCACTTGGGGAGTGCTGGTTTTTGAAAAAGCAAACAAGTATAAACAGACCCGCAGGAGCCTGAGGTTGAGCTCTGCCCTGTCTGTGAGAATCCTCAACTACAGAGATTCAGAATGGGATTTGTCCCGGAGTCCACTGTGCGCCCTAAAGCAATGATTCAGACTAAGACCGTCGCACTCCTCCAGGTCTGATATAATGTATAAATGAGTGATTAAAAGTGTGGGAGCAGGGGCTTGCTTGGTGGCGCAGTGGTTGAGAGTCCGCCAGCCGATAGCAGGGGACACGGGTTCGTGCCCCAGTCTGGGAAGATCTCATATGCTGTGGAGCGGCTGGGCCCGTGAGCCATGGCCGCTGAGCCTGTGCGTCCGGAGCCTGTGCTCCGCAATGGGAGAGGCCACAACAGTGAGGCCCGCGTACCGCAAAAAAAAAAAAAAAAAAAAGTGTGAGAGCAGGTGAGAGGCGGAGGGCTGGCAACTAGCCCAGGAATGAGGAGACCTCAGTTTTATCCCAGCTCTGCCCTAGTTAGCAAGTTGCTTTGGACACTTCTTTTGGGCCTCCATGTGATCATCTGTGAAATAAAGATGATCTCCAGCAGATCTTTGATTCTAATAACAATACTGATGACATTTGTCCCTGTTGCTGAGTTCATATTATGTGCCAGATACCAAGCTGGCTACTTGCCCACACTATCTGATTTAATCCTAATGGCAACCCTAGAAAAAGGTATTGTTTCCATTTTACAGATGATAAAACTGTGCAAGATCCCAGCAAGCAAGTAGTGATTTAAACCCAGGTTTCTCAGGCTCCAAGTTCACATCTTTAGCTCAGGCTCTGAGAGGTAACCCCGAAATTTTTCTTAGATGACAAAGCTATTGCCTGAAAAGGCCCACATGCTGCTTGAGAATGTGATCTGAGACCTGGAAGTTGAGAGGAGCCTTTGGCCACCCACACTCCCACCCTACTGCCCTTTCAAATTCCCTCCTAGAAGGCTTCCAAGTGGAGTCTCCTAGAGGTGTGTTCACATGGCCCATAGGAAAGTCTTTTCAAAAATGCTCCATCTTGGGCTTCCCTGGTGGTGCAGCGGTTAAGAATCCGCCTGCCAATGCAGGGGACATGGGTTCGAGCTCTGGTCCGGGAAGATCCCACATGCTGCAGAGCAACTAAGGCCGGGCGCTACAACTACTGAGCCTGCGCTCTAGGGCCCGCAAGCCACAGCTACTGAGCCCACGCACCACAACTACTGAAGCCTGCTCACCTAGAGCCCGTGCTCCACAACAAGAGAAGCCACCACAATGAGAAGCCCGTCGACACAACTAGAGAAAGCCTGCGCGCAGCAACGAAGACCCAACGCAGCCAAAAATAAATAAATAAAATAAATAAAATTTTAAAACATGCTCCATCTCAAACGTCACCAGAGAAATGCAAATTAATACCACAATGAGTTAACATTCCACACTCTATGGAACTGCTAGAAGCTAAAAGACTACACATTGGAAAGAATGTGTAAGCAAATAGATTGTAAAACTGCAGGGAATGTAAAATGATGCAATCATTTGGGAAAATAATTCGAATGTTTCTTTTATGTAACATACTTACCCTATGAGCACATCAATTGCTGTCACCACTGCAACTAACTACTGCCTGTAGGCTGGTAAATTCCAAATGTGCCAACACAGACCTCTCCTCCTCATCTTTGGAAAGGTGGGTCCAGTGCCTCCTGGACACCCTGTTGCCTACTTGGGCTGCTGTGCTGGAGCTCAGACCAAATCCTTGCCCTTTTCAGCTGGTTTCCCAGTGGGTCCGGCCACTTGGGGGCACTGCTGAGACTGGTGGGCAGAGGAAAGGAGAAGCAGGCCTTTCTTCCCCTCTCTCTCTGCTTTGAGTGGAGTTTCCAGCAGCGGCTTCAACTCCATCCAGAGAGACATACTGTGGTTGCAGCCTCCCACCTGGCCTCTCCCTGGGCTCTTGTAGGGCAGCCTACAGGAGCTGCCCCTCCCTCTGCCCTTCCACCCTCGAGCTGCTGACAGCTTCCTGCTGTTCCCTTCTTGGCTTCCCAGGGAGTTTCTTCCATCAGGCTGTCACCAATCCCTACCTTAATCCCTGCTGTTTTAAAGGCTGTGCAGAGTGGTTTTGGTGTTCCTGTTTGGACCTGGACTCATGCAGACAGTAACCCCAACAATCACCTGCCTGGCCGCATCCTGGATTCCCCCTCTCTCCCTCACCCCGTGTAAATTCTCAACAAATTTTGCTAATTTTACTTTCCAAATATTCCTCAAGCCATTCCCTCCCCTCAGTCCAATCACCCAAGTAAAGCCGCTCTCCACTCTCTCCTGCATTACTGGAAAAGAGCCAAGTCCATTGCTCAAACTGCCAAACAGAATAATATATTTAAGAGGCCCACCTGAACCTATTTCACTCCTGTCTGAAACCCTTTCCTGTCCACCCCTCCCCCTGCCTCCTGCCGATGGGAAAGCCAAGCTCCTTCACATGGTCTCTAATAGCCTCCCAGGGGCTGGCTTTTGCCTGCCTTTTCCTCTCCTCCCCAGCCATTCCCTGCCCTGCATCCTTCAGCAGAGCTAAGTCCAAGTGCCCCCCAGGCCCCAATCAGGCTGTCTCTACTCCAGGCTCAGGTTGGTCTTTGGCCTAAAATTCCCTTTCCCACTTGTCCTTCAACCACCTCCTCTGGTGCCACTTCCTCCAAGTGGTCTTCCTGGATTCCTCCATCCCTGCCATTAGGTTGGTGTTGCCTTGGGCTGTCTGCACATTGCACTTATACATTCAATTGGAATGTTCTCTGGACTTCTGCTCCCTCCCCCACCATGTCTCATTTCATTGGTGTGTCCCTGGACCGGTGTGCTGGAGGTACACTGGATAAATGTGAAATCCAACTAAATGGCAAATAAAATGCTAGAGATGAGGGCTTGCCTGGTGGCGCAGTGGTTGAGAGTCTGCCTGCCGATGCAGGGACACGGGCTCGTGCCCCGGTCCAGGAAGATCCACATGCTGCGGAGCGGCTGGGCCCGTGAGCCATGGCCGCTGAGCCTGCGCGTCCGGAGCCTGTGCTCCGCAACGGGAGAGGCCACAACAGTGAGAGGCCCGCGTACCGCAAAAAAAAAAAAAAAAAAAAAAAAAAGTGCTAGAGATGAGACAATTGAATAATCTCTAAATCCTGAAAGAGAAAACTGGAGAAACACTGAAGATGAAAAAATAAAGTATTCTCAATTAAAAAAAAATAAAGCTGTAACCAAAATAAATCAAATTAGAACTTACCTTAAAAAAGGTGCATTAACAAAGCAACAGTATTGTTGCCCAGAAGTCACTTGGGGGCTCCTTACTTTGGAGGTTGAGGTAAAAGGGACTGGACCCCTCCCCCGGTTTCACAGCCTGTAGATGACCAAAGATTTAAGCTAATTTCTGGAAGGACCTATGTCACATTTCTAACTGTAAAGTAATCATTGTTCTTCTGACTTTTACGTCAGCCATTGTGAGTTTTGGTTCTTATGAGCCGCTGCTGCTGGGCCTACACAACCCTAACAATTTCCAGTTTCTAGAAACTGCCAGATTAGACCCAAACCCGGGTCTGGTTGAATGCACCAAGGAAAAGCCACATGGCAGGGCTCCCAGAGTTTTGTTTTAGGCCTTCTTTCCCCTGCATGCAGATGGGCTGCAATGGAATTGGGCCTGTGTTTGGTGGTTTGGCCAAAAAGTAGCCAATGGACCTTAAATCCCTGTGCTGGCCTTAAATCCCTGTGCTGGCCTTAAATCCCTGTGTTGGCTGTGGCCACTTGCCTGCCTCTTCCTTCCCCTCCCAGACAAAGCTTCCTCTCTAAGAAAACTCACCCAGCGTAAATGCCACAGGTGTGTACTTTCCCTGTGTGTTTGAGGGCAGCTTTCCCCACCTGCTAATACTGAAATCCTGCTTGAATCCTTATGGAAGCCGTGAGATCCCCCATCCCCACGGCTCTCATAACACCTCTCTGCACACCCGCCTGCCTCCCCCAAACTCCCCCACAAGGCCTCTCACTTGATCCGTCTGGGTGTTACTCCTGCTGCTGGGCTTGGTTTGATCTGCTCCTTTCCCCTCAGGTGGCTCTGGTTTTTTCTTTGTAGCACAGTGGCACTTTGCACAGCTCTGTTACTGTCCTCAAAGCATTGCTTGCATCTTTTTGGCCTCAGGACTAGATTATACAAACTTTTCAAGAGTGTTCAAGACTCTGCCTTTTAAGTCCTGGCACCACCTTGCTTTTGAGCCCTCCGCCCCCAGCACTGCCCAGGGAACACACTGTAGGCCCACCTAGACTTCTCCTTGCCATGTCTGGGCCTGCCTGGGAAGCAGGTGGGTAGAGGCCGAGGGGCCTTGGCCCGAAGCTGCCTGTTGAATGGTGTTGAATGGTTGAATGGTGACTCAGTCTGTCTAGTACCTGGGAGAGGAGGTGGTAGATGTCACCCCCAAGCCAGAGAGGCTAAGAATCTATGGTGCCTCCTCTCCTCTTCCCTCCTCTTTCTGGCTGAAAACCAAGGACTCTAAGGCTCCAGAAGGTGGTGAAGGGCACTGAGGGAAAGAACCCAGGTCCTGAATCAGCCATGGAGGGCACCCACCAAACATCCCCATTGGTCTTGGCAAGAAATAAACTCCTTTGTGTGAGTCCCTGGGATATTGGGCTCATTGCTACGGTATCCAGAGCTGCCTTAGCTGGTACACCTTTGCTCTCAGATCACAGGAAGGTAGGATAAGGCTTTCGGGCCCCAGGGTTGTGGGCATGCTGCATCTGAGGATGAACCCTAGCAAGTGGGAATACAGCAGAGGGGGTTTGATATACCTTGTGTGGTTGGAAGATGTCCCATAATGACAGGGTGATGCTGCATAGCAGTTTGCCCAGGGCAGTGCTGCTGTTCACCTCTTGATACTACTAATTGTTAATAGCACCCACTTTCTTTCTCAGAAGTGTCCTGGTTTGGAAGAGAAAGCACATAGGGATGAATTTTCCAGATAATTGAATTTTATTCTTTTTTTTTTTTTTTTTCGGTACGCGGGCCTCTCACTGTTTCTTGTTTCTTGGAGGAAAAAAAGCTATTAGAGCTAAATGATTCCCCAAATCAAAGCACTGCCTTTCACTGCGAGATGATTCAAGGCAACTGCCTGTGACAGGGTGAGCTGTGGGTTGGCTTGAAGCTTGAACCCAAGGCCAGAGATAGACCTGTCCGTGAACTTGAAAGTCTTAATGTAAAACCATGGCAACAGCACGTCGCTGTTAGGATAAAGCTGACCTTACGGAAATATTGCAGCTCCACCATCTTGGTTTGATTTTAAGTTAGATCAGATAAACAGATCCAGGAATAATTAGGAGGGAAAAGATAGTGCCCCTCAAACGTCTGAAGGATTTTCACCAGCCCTGATGGTTCTTCTACTGCTGCCCTGTCCCCCAACCCCACCCCACCCCACCCCCGATCGTGGTCTCGCGAACTGGATCCTGCAGAGGCTGCTGCTGTGTTTCCACTTTGAACCCACATGTGTCTGTTGGGGTTCCGGCCAGAGAGCAGGTTGTCCTCAGTTGCCCCCATTGCTTTTCTTTCACAGAATGAGCAAGGCTGAGGGGGAAACAGTGGTGTCTGGTGGAATCCCTAACAATCTGGCTACCCCATATGTGGGTCTTCAGACTGATTTAAAACTGCCTGCAAAGATCAAGAAAACTGGGAAAATTGTTGAAACCGGATCGTGAGCGCATGGAGTTCGTTTTGTCATTCTCTGTGTTTCTATGTTGGAAAATTTCCACAAGAAGTGTTTTTAAAAAGTCACATTTGACCTAAATACATAAAATGAATGAAACGTTAGTGTTAAGACCCCAAATGTGGTCTGCAGGTTGGGACGGGCACCAATGCCAAGTAAGGTCATCTGTATGACACAGAAAGTGTTTGTATTATTCAATATTATTCTAATATGCCTCTGAACCATTTCCCCCATAGATCTCATCATATGGAAAAAACAATCCAGATATTTCTGCAGTGGATGGCATTTAATGCTTTGTCTCACTAACTCTTTACTGCCTCATGAGGCAGCTATGAGTTTGTTCTTGCTGATTAGGGATCTGCTACAGAAAATGGCAAACATGAATCTTCCAGCTTGTCCCTGGAATAACAAATTCTACAAGTGGGCCAGAAGGTGGTCACGTGTTTGAACATACTATGAACGGACTTTCATATGGTGACTCGCAGTGATATGAGACTCTGTTAAAGTTTAAATGATGATGGGGGGACTTCCCTGGCAGCGCAGTGGTTAAGAATCCGCCTGCCAATGCAGGGGACACGGGTTCGATACCTGGTTCGATACATGCTGCGGAGCAACTAAGCCCATGCGCCACAACTACTGAGCCTGCGCTCTAGAGCCTGTGAGCCACAACTACTGAGCCTGCACGCCACAACTACTGAAGCGCCTGCGCCTAGAGCCTGTGCTCCGCAACACGAGAAGCCACCGCAATGAGAAGCCCGTGTACCGCAACGAAGAGTAGCCCCCGCTCACAGCAACTAGAGAAAGCCCGCGCGCAGCAATGAAGACCCAACACAGCCAAAAATAAATAAACAAACAAACAAATAAATAAGTTAAAAAAAAGAATGATGATGGGACCATTTTTCCCAGCTTGAGGGGGAGAGAAGGGGGGCAGGAGGGCAGGAGGGCAGGGGGGTAGGGGAGGGGACTTGAGGGAGCGACTGCAATGTATGGACCTTATTTGGATCCTGATTCAAAACAACAAACTATGAAAAAGCATTTACGAGACCATCAGAGATGTCTGAACACTGACTAGATCTTCCAAGACATTCATGGATTCTAATTATGTATTCAAGGTGTGATAAAAGTATTTCAGTATTTTTGGGACTTCCCTGGTGGTCCAGTGGCTAAGACTCCACGCTCCCAATGCAGGGGGCCCGGGTTCAATCCCTGGTCAGGGAACTAGATCCCACACGCCACAACTAAAGATCCCATGTGCCGCAACTAAGACCTGGCGCAGCCAAATCAAAAAATAAATACTAAAAGGATAGTTCTTGTTTTTTTAGAGATATGTACTGAAACATTTACAGATAAAACTGTTTGACATCTGGAATCTTCCCTTCCTGATAATCTCGGGCAGGGTGGTTGGGGGAGTGGGTGCAGGCAGAGAAGAAAGACGGTGGGTTCATTGTGGACGATGCAAGATGGTTGCAGGGCTCTGCTTTCATGTGTGAGTGTGTGTGTGTGTGTGTGTGAAGTGCTCCATAACAGAAAGGAAGAAGTATGTGCTGAATGAAGGGGCCCCGTCCTGCCTCTTGGCCAGTTTAAGAAGCCATATTCACTGTCATCTGCCCCACTCTGCCACATCCCACATAGGCCTCTAAGCACCCAGGCCTGCTTCTCAGGGGATAAACCAACCCGCATCCTCCCGTGTTCCTAATCTAGAAAGCGGCAGCTCGGAACGTCGGACAAGACCACACAGAGATAGCCAGCGTTCTCGTTGATAATACTGTTTATTGTCCACGGACCGAGCGGTCACTCGAGAATGACACAAGGCATCGGAGACATGCGCTGTCTGCTTGTCGACTTTCAACAACTCTCACGTGTTCCCAGCACAGGAAGGTCTCAGACTTCATATTCCAGCAAAATCACATTGCCCCAAAAGTAAAAAAAAAAACAAAAAAATCCAAACAAAAACGAACAAGATCAACAAAGCTTTAAATTACGGCGGCAAGTCCGATATTTCTTAATACTTATCAAGCAAAGATTTGGAAATAACTACAATGTAAACTTTATTTTAAATATTTTGAGTTGCTTGCAGAAGACAAGAATAGAGGGAGGGAAGAGCAGTGCTTAGAACATAACATATAAATTAAACAATGCTGAATGGAGAGCCTTCTTAAACTATATATATATGGCAATTATTTACTGTTGAGGGTATTTGAGTGGCTTCTCTCGGCCACCACCAGGTACTTCATCTTGACTTTTTTTTTCTGCTCAGCATGGCTACAAGACTGATGTGCGTAGACTGAATATAAAGGCCATCTTTTAGAACCAACCTACTCAAAGATTCTTTGCTTTGTAGTAATTGGAACTGGAGAACAAAAGATGGGAGACGGAAAATCAACGATACTCAAGGAACTGAAGAAAAGGTCTGAAGGAATCACCATCATAGGCTAGCTACCGCGCCATTTCCACTCTGGGTCCAATGCTCCCACGATGCAGAAACCTTTGAAAAAAAAAGGTGCGAGTCTAACCCCTACCAAGGGTAATAAAAAACACAGCACAGGAATGATTACAACTGATGTCAGAAACAAACCAACACATTAAAAAAAATCAGCAGAAACAGGAGTAAATGTTACATATGATAACACCGTACAGGAAGCAGACGGGGGTGGGGTGTTATACTGATTGGAGGGTCTGGTGTTCTCGTATATACTGAAATCACAAGGACTGGTCCATTATGACATCTTACAAACTTTCTATCACTGTACAGCATGAAGACGCCCTTGGAGCGGGCCGGATTCCTGGAGAGTCCCCTAGTCTGCCCTAGAAAGGGAGTCATCAAAATCTGTGCTGACCAGGTCCCGGGTAGGCATGGGGGCTGCATGCCACTGGTGGGTGGGGGGGGTCAGGAGCCTTACAGGTGCTTTGGGGTCACCGCAGAATAGAGCAGGCTTAGAAGATGACTTTGGAAGAATTCTGCAGAAGGACCACTCCCAGGCTGACAGACTTCAGTTTCACTGTGTGTGTTTGCATAGTGTGCATGATAAACTCAGAACAGTTTATCTTTAGAACACAAGTGGGAAGAAAAAAGAGATTATCTTTACTGTTACTGAGAAATTTCTGCCTCTGCTAACTCCCATTTTACTGGCATCAGGAAATCACCTTTAGGGAACAGATAGGTTCCCTAGTTCCCTATGATCTTTCTTAACTGAGAGATCTTCGTAATACAAGAAATATAAGCAGAGGTGGGTACACCTGTAATTTGGGTTCACATATTCTCTAAAAATTCATCTTTAGAAGAATGTCTCTTAAAGCTGGCCACAGAGTCCTGGAGGCCCAGAAAGCAATGAGAATTTTACTGACGCCACCTCCCTCCAAAATCCGTCCTTCCCTGGGGAGGACTTCATTCTACGCTTCGTTAACTTCACTCTCGGGAACCCCCGCATGGCACAGTGACGGTCAGTCTTTGAGGGAGGTCATACTCTAAACCTCTGGCACCTGCTTGGGGGCCTCTGAGGCGTGTTGGGGGACAGAGCGGGACCCAGCTTTTGATGTCCTCAGGATGTGCAGACGGCACAGCCAGCTCATGCCACCAGCCACACACAACCCCTCGCCAAACAAATTGGTGCCCCTCCACCTAGATGCCGGAGGCCAGAAAGAGAAGCAGGGAGCGAGGGGCCTCAGCAGCTCAGGAAGGAACTACAAGGGCAGCCAAGCCCCGCCCCCGCAAATGTCTGCCCCAGGGCAGAACGTGGCAGGTTCCGCCAAGGGCTGGGGTGTGTGTTGGGGGCCAGGGATGGGAATCAAAGGACTTGGCTGGAGCTGAAGCTCGTTGTCCCCGCATCGCTACGAGGCCTGGGAGGGAGGCTCCCGATGGAATTCTGCAGATTAATACGATTAACTGGGGCTCCATCAAGAGCAAGCCACCGGTCCAGGGCTGCTCCCAGACACACAGAAGTCACAGGTACTGGGAGTCCGTGGTGGGCACGGGGGAGTCTGCGGGGGTACAGGGCACTTACAAGGGGCAGGGGCTGCCACCCTGGGGCCAGAGGTGGAAGCTGCAGGAACTGAGGGACATGCCCCTCTCAAGAGGAAAGGGACCTGGTAGGCCTGCTACACAGTCTGGCAACGACCCTCAAAAGTTTCTGCAAAATGCACACTTCCAGGCTCTGCCCTGACCAGGCTGGGGGACCCTTAAGTGCTGCCTGCTCAGCGTTTGTGACAGTGCCAAGGCTGGGCCTGGGAGGGAAGCCCGAGCGTCCTGCCCCCGCGCGCGCTCAAGGATGGGAGAACGAGTTGCGCAGTGTCCAGGCTGGCGGGTGGGGTATGGGACCCACCTCTGCCTCCAGACCCACAACGATGTTGAAAAGGAAAACGGGGGTGGGGAGGAGAATCACACTAATTTAGACCCACTTGGATGACTGTTTTATTCATGCTGTTTCCAGGAAGGGATGTCGGAGCTGGACCAGTCTGAACTCTTGGAGGCTTTCAATTGGCCACAGGGGTGCTGGTGGCCTGCTTACGGGTCCTCGATGTCCAGAAACTCCTGCTTGGGGGGTGCCGCTCCACGGTACCATGCACAGGAGCCGTCGCTTCTCTTGATGCAGGCGAAGAACTTGGCCTGGTGCCCGTTGATGTTCTTCTCCGTGACCCAGTCCATCCAGAGGCACTCGTCCGGAGAGGAGATGTAGCACGGGATCATGGGGCAGCGCGTGATCTAGGAAGGGGGACGCAGAGGTGGATTCAGTTCGGGACCAAGGCCACTCATGGGGGCATCTCCAGAACCTGGCAATGCACCTGGCGAAGGTGCTCAAGGGCAGTTTGCAGAATGAATGACCAAGTTGAGTGCACCAGGAAGGGAGGGAGCTGGGACTGGAGTCCAACCTGCTCCATCAGTAGCCTTTCCTGAGCCCCATACTCTCCAAATGGTAGTAGGCAGCCTGCCCAAGGCGGGACAGTACACTGTCTCTGCACCCCCAGCTACTGCAAATGCTCCTCCACTTTGCGCCATCTGGTCTACCTTCTCTGAGCATGACAAACTGGCTTCAGCTCAGCCCTGCCCTCCTGGGAGTATAACAATAATAACAATAAAGGGTCTTGAATCTACTGGATAGGTTAAAATCAAATTAAAAGGACGTTGTCTTGCTCCCAAGCACGCATGGGTTTAGAGGGGATCGGCAAGTAGCATTTTGGCAAAAGAACCTGAGTTCACAGGAAGGTGAACACCTTCAGGCCAAGCAAAGAAAAAGGAGGAACTTGCTTCTTAACTTCATGTTAGGCACAGAGGAGTTTGCTGGACTTACGTGTAGCTATAGGTCGGAATTCACGTTCTGAACGAGCTAAGGACAGGAGGGCCCATCTACCAGGATGGGCAGGAGGGCTGCACAAGCAGCACCAACCGGCATAGGCCAATCCCTGCAGCCTGCACAGGGCTGCCCTGGGCCAGCATCTTCTGGATCCAGACTCGCATCCTGTGCTGGGGCTGGGGGAGGGGCAGTGCTGATGTGTTAGGAGACAACAGGATGGGAGCCTGCGCAGCCGTGGAGGAGATCTCACCTTTTATGGCTGTTTCTAAGCATTAGCGCCGCTGTAACTGTGCTTGGTGCAACCTCTGGGCCGCTTTTAAGAAGAGGGGCTGGGGCTTCAGCACACAGACCCCACATTTACACGGACCCATGCATGGAAATGGCTGGTATGTTGGCAAAAGCATAGCACCCGGGACACTCTTTCACAAGGCACACAATTCTCTGCACTTGTACATTTGTAGAAAGATACTCCTAGGACCATGTTCTCCCCACAAAACTCCTCCTCCTAGAAGGCTTCCTTCCTAGAAGCTACAGGCCACATGGTCAGATTCCCCTTACCTCCCAAATGTCCCTGGCCGGACATTCTCACTTGTGGGTAGGCCACACCTCCCCAGAGCCCTGTCCTAAGTTGGGACTCCGTGGACTGAGAGGCCCAGGAAAGCCAGGGATCAAATCCCAGCAGTCCACCCACCTGGAGGAGGTGGTGATGAGGTGAAGCCTGGGAGGAGGTGGTGGTGGCTTACCTTGCACTCACAGCCCATCTGGTACCTGTGGTTCAGGCTCTTCTTCTGGGTGGTGCTCAGGGTATCCCAGGGCACGATGAAGTCACAGAGGGTGATGTGCATCTTGCCATTCCCCTCGGCCTTTCCTGAGTAGACAGGGGTCACCAAGCTCAGGACAAGTTATGGGTTCTCATCCTTCTCCTGCATTTGGATGCGGCTTGGGCATGGGGAGGGTCAGTTCTGACAGTACCGTGTGCTGTGGGCTCAGTTGTGTCCCCTCCAAAATTCAGATGTTGAAGCCCTTACCCCTAGCACGTTAGGATGTGACTGAATTAGGAAAGAAGGCCTTTCAAGAATTGATTAAAATGAGGTCATTAGAGTGAATCCTAATCCAATAGGACTGGTGCCCTTATAAGAGGAAGAGATTAGACACAGACAGACACAGAGGGACGACCATGTGGGGACACAGGGAGAAAGTGGCCGTCCACAAGCCACAGAGAGAGGCCTCAGAAGAAACCAACCCTGCCAACACCTTGATCTTGGACTTCCAGACTCCAGAATTGTGAGAAAATAAATTTCTGTTGTTTAACCAGTCTGTGGTTTTCGTTATAGCAACCCGAGCACACTCATACACTGTGGAATATTTATTCTGAGTATAAAAAGAATGCAAGCTCACTGTAGAAAACTTAGAAAAGGTAGGAAATAATTTTTAAAAACTTCTCTCTTTTCATTACCTAGAGCTAAATTTTGATGCATTTCCTTCCAATATTCTTTTTTTTTTTTTTTGCGGTACGCGGGCCTCTCACTATTGTGGCCTCTCCCGCTGTGGAGCACAGGCTCCGGACGCGCAGGCTCAGGGGCCATGGCTCACGGGCCCAGCTGCTCTGCGGCATGTGGGATCCTCCCGGACCGGGGTACGAACCCGTGTCCCCTGCATTGGCAGGCGGACCCCCAACCACTGCGCCACCAGGGAAGCCCCTTCCAATATTCTTTTATGCACACGTATTCACACACAAAAGATCATGTTGTACGTAGATTGTATTGTTTCCTGGATTTTTGCACCAAATATTTATTCCTAAACATTTCCTCCATTTGATGTTGAACTTGTAATTCTGGGTTGTTCCGTTATGAACAGTAAAAACAGAATTTTACAAAATCAGAAATCTGCCCTGAATTCCTTTTATTGGGGATGATGAGATGCTGTTGGTACCTTAGGCTCCTGACTCAGCCGCCTTCCTCCTCTTGTGAAGAGTTATCATTGGTGACAGCCCGGGCATTAGCTGAGCAGGAGAAAAAGACAAGCCAGCATATTCTGGTGACTGACAGAACCTAACGAGGGCCAGGGAGGTCATCTAAAATCTTGTCCCTCCTGCTACAATGGCACCTTGTCAAGAGGCACAGATGCCTAGTGATGACACCAGAGCCTGGCAGAGAGCGACACGCGATTCCCTCAGAGGCAGACAGGAGCCCCGGGCTGCACCCTCAGCATCTCAGCTTGACAAAGCTGCAGTGCATCCGACTTAATGATCTCAGGCATAGCCCTGGCCACGAACAATCTGCTAATAGAAACATAGCTCAGCGAAGCGCTGATGCAGCTTGTCGTCAACTGTGCCCCATCGGGCGGAAGTGAAACAGAAATCTATTGCCAGGGGAAAGATGAGATGGGCTGCCTGAGGCTGCGAGCGGCACCAGTGATATCGTTTGCCACCTGCCCATCCTTGGCTGGGCAGGTGGCAGGAAGCAGTCCCCAGGTATGAGTTCTCATGCTCTTACTTCTTCTTTAAACACGCCTCTTACCTTCAGGAGCTCTATTTTTCCTTGTATCTGTTTAGAGTTGTATGACATTCCAGGTAAAGAAAGGGATCAAGGAGCAGAATGACTACTGTAGCATTCCTGATCCTAATAACTAAAAAAATGTATGTTTGGGTGGCCTTAAACTTCAAAAATAGCTATTTTTTTCCCTAGGCCTGTAGCTATTTTCTATGAGTTCAGAGTAGATGAGGAGCAAAATGGACAGATGGCAAGTAACTCCTTCCCACAGCCTGGTTTCTTCTGGCATTTACTACCTTGCCCAGCCTGGTCATTCATCAGAGGCAGGCTGAGTACTCATTCTAGTCCCTCCCTCCAGACTTCCGTAGCAACTTCCACTGTGTCAGGTGACTGGCACCAATATCCCACTTCACATTGTTCTTTGCCTTTCTTACGTATCTTGTTCCTTAACCAGCTCATAAACATGAAGGGTAAGGGTTGTGTCTTAATCCTTTTTTATCCATAGTTCCTTGCACATAGTAATGGCTCAATAAAAGTCTGCTGACGATGGCGTGGGTATCTGTTCTAACAATGGGCTTCATTATCTTTTTCTTGCTGTCTTCCTCTTTAATCTTTTCACCACCAATTCAAACTTCCACAGAGAACGGACAAAGGCAGGGCATGGAGATGAAATGGAAATTGTATAGTTTCAGTGGTCCCAGTTACTGGGCTCACATGAGCTTTAACTGTCACGTGTAAATGGTGTAGCATCTCAGAAGGTTAAAAGGCGACCCCTTTCCGTAGACGTAATTAAGACTTGGTTGGGCACGTGAGCATCTGTCTGCCTTGGAAAAAAAGCAAAGTCTTTCTTGGCTACAGCAAAACAGGAATTAATTAAAATTTGTAACTGAGGGTTGTATGTTTATTTTTCCTTCCGGAGGAGAGAACTGTAGAAGAAAATTACAGGGCCGATTCCATAACAGTTCCTGAACGCAAGCGTCTCACGGAGCCAACTCAACATGTGAAGTTGACTCATCAGCCCAGGAGGAGGTGGGCTGCCCCAGGCTATGGGGCTGCAGCCAGCGCTGGCTGAGTGGTTTACTGCGCCCCGTGATTCTTGGTTGGCCCCTTCTGACTCCGGGAAAACGAGGTCGAGAGTCTGTTCTTTAGAAATTAAACACCAGATCTGTTCCGGAGCTGTCTCGCCGAGCAAGGGAAGGAAGTCAGATTAGAGACGTCCCTCTGTAATGGGGTGAGTCAGCCACCAGCGGAAGTGCTTTTTATTAATCTTATGTTCCACGGCCAGTTAGGGAACTAAAATGGGTCCCATGTCACTTGCTTGCTTCCAATACTAAATGTGAAGTAGTCAAGATGATAGGCACACAGTTACCCCGTGAATTCCTCTTCAAGTGTTTTTAATGTTTTTATAAGTGGAGCTACAATTTGGATGGTTTCATGTGTATGTAGCAAGCTTCTGAAATGTGTGTGGCCATGACTTGTATAACTGTCTTCTGATTCAGCCTGGGGACAATTGAAAGGGCCTGTGATAGGAGCAGCACAGGTCACATACATGTTACATGTTAAATAGCACATATGAATGGCTGAGCTTCCACGTGGGAAAAATATCAATGCTATCACGAGTGACTTGAAATTATGAGGCTTTCTGCATTTGACTCACAATGCTCCCTTTGGACATGAAGTCTTTCCCTTTCAGAAAAGGGTCTGAGCACAACTGATTTTCCCTCCACGTCCCCCAAAAGAAATAAAAGCAACCACCAGCAAACAATCACCACGCAGCCACCACGTGGACCTCCCCTCTTGTCCTGGACCCACCTGCTAAGCAGCCCCGCGGTCTCCTTGCACTCTCGGGGTAAGCGGAATGGGACAGGACCCAAGCCCCATGCTCTGCGGAGACACTGCTGGGGCTCCTGGCTGCTGGACATAAGCCATCTCCCCATCCTG
This sequence comes from Mesoplodon densirostris, assembly GCF_025265405.1. Classification (NCBI taxonomy): domain Eukaryota; kingdom Metazoa; phylum Chordata; class Mammalia; order Artiodactyla; family Ziphiidae; genus Mesoplodon; species Mesoplodon densirostris. The sequence goes on along the minus strand of NC_082678.1, from coordinate 16,435,208 downwards.
CCCCAGGATCCGGCCAAAGGGCCCCATGGTCTGGACCACCCATCTCGTGGAATGAAGGGCGGTGCCCCGCTCCTCAGAATCTCGGGGCAAGAGGCAGGTCTGACTCACTGAGAAGGGCCCCAGGACATGAAATAATGTCCAGAGGCTACTGACCTCGAGGGAGGTGACCAACCATGGCTGCTGGGGCTCAGCTCTCCTGAGTGTGTGCAGACTGGCTATTTGGCACCTCTGGAACAAAAGGTCTGCCTTGACACAGAGGAGGGCAGGTTCTCAGTCCTGGCCGCACACTGGACTCTCCTAGGGAGCTTTACAAATGCTGATGCCGGGGCCCCACCCCTGGAGATTCTGCTTGAATTGGTCTGGGGTGCCGCCTGGGCATCAGGATTTTTGCAAACTCCCTGTAGAATTCCAACGAGCAGTGCATGTGGAGGACTGCTGGGTTAGGCGTTGGGGCAGTGAGACTTCTAAACCTGGACCAGTGATGGAAGAAGCAGAGTGTAACAGACCCAGGGGTCAGGCGGACCAGGGTCTAAATCCTGGCGGCACCATTGCACCACTCCCCGTCAGTGTGACGCTGTCAGGGGTGTGCTGAGAAACGCCTGACCAGCAGCTCTCCTGGGAGGAAAAGCTCTGGTGTGTAGCGTTTGCCCTAATTCTGTGGTGTAAATACTCCCCTTCTGGCCAATTTCAAGCTACCACCATGACATCAACGGAAGTTTAACAATCGGCTTGAAAGTGAAAGTGGGTTCAGGCACACACCACGGGACCTGGGAGCACGGCTCCAACCTCTACTCCTCAGTTTTCCTCATCTGTAAAATGGGGATAATAGGGGGTAGTGAGGATTACATGGAACCCACATGGAAAACATTTGGAGAACGTCAGCGCCAGGAAAAGGGTGCTCCTATTTCAATTAACAGGGAGCTGGTGAAGCCTGATGTAGAGGCCTTTAAGACAGAGCCTCAGCGTGGGTAAGGATTCAGCTGGGCATGTCTGGAAGCAGGTCCTAGCCCACACTGAGGTCGCTTTTCCACCAGGAGCCGCCCACGACAGGATGTAGGCTCTCCCTCCTTGAATAAGGGCTTCGGCAGCTCTGCAGTTTGGCCAGGCAGCCCTTAGAGGGCAGTGTGGAGACCCAGCAGGACGGCTGAGGCTCTCATTTTAAAGGGTGTTAGAGACAAGGACAAAAAAAGGACACAGGAAATTAGAAGCCTTTGATTTGCTAGGGCAATAAGGTCCCTAAGCCAGGTGTGTCTCCGCCAGTGCCATTTCCTGTGCTACTGTGATGTCACAGTCAGGTTGTCAGCTCTCTGCATTGTGATTTTCTCCTCATCCACTTATCTTTCCTACTGTAAAAACAGTAGATACTGCAAATGTGAAATGGTGCAGCTGTTTTGTAAAACAGTCTGTCAGTTCCTCAAATGGTGAAACACAGAGTCACTGTAGGTCCTGCAGTTCCACTCCTAAGTATCTACCCAAGAGAAATGAAAACACACGTCCAGGCAAAAACTGGCACACACATGTACAGAGCAGCATTGCTCATAATAGACAAAAGGCAGAAACTACCCCAGTGAAATGCTGAATGGATAGGCAAAATGTAGTACATCCATCCAGTGGAATATTATTCGGCCATAAAAAGGAGTGAAGTTCTGATACATGTTACAACATGAACAAAACATTAAAAACATTAAAAACTTTAAAAAACATTATGCTGAAAGAAGCCAGACACAAAGGACCATATGTTACATGATTCCATTCATAAGAAAGTCCAGAGTAAAGAAATCTACAAAGAAAGATTAGTAGTTGCTGCGAGCTGGGGTCAGGGGAGAATGGGGGTTAGGAAGGTAATAGCTAATAGGTATAGGGTTTCTTTTTGACTGTGCTGATGGTTGCACACCTCTGTAAATACACCCAGACCCTTGAATTATACACTTTAAATGGGTGAATTGTATGCTGTGTGAATTATATCTCAATAAAGATGTCAAAAAATTTAGGAAGTTCAGAAGGGCCTATAAAGGAAGGAAAAAAATCTCCCATTATCCCCAAGGAGAGGGACAAAAGTCTTGAGGTATTGACAAAGAAACTCACGGAAGCAGGTGCTGGATGTGAGCATTTTGTGGAAGGGAGGGAGGTACTTGTCCAAGGAGAGATTCCAGAAGCCTCCTTGGCCCCGCTGCACCTCCCTCCCTGCAGCACTGCCCTTGCACGGCCAAGGTCAGTACCTTCTCCCGACACTACATCTTCTGGGTCCTGGCACCTGCTAGGGTCTCTGCCTCTTTGTACCTTTTAAGCATTCACTCACTATTCACATTTCCCCACGTGTGAAACTTATCTTACTTTCTTTAACTTCTTCTCCTGTCCCCCCAAGGTGGGAACATGGGCTTCCTGAACAGCAGGGCCCCAGGATCTCTCTTCCTGAACTTCCTGCCATGCCGAGCACAGAGCTAGGCACCCAGTGGGCACCCGCTAAACATGTGTCGAAATATGTGAATAACCTGGACGGAAGAAAATCCCCCAAATCATGGAGATTTGGACTTGGAATTAATTTTATGATTAAATTGGGATTTGGGGAACAAAATAGGATGTCGGTCTAGGGGAGGTGTCCTGTCTCTTCCTTTTTCTTAAGTGTGTGATCTGACTCCTACTTTCCCTAGAAGAGGACAGTGAGGTTCCTTGGCTGACCCAGACAGCACCGGCCAGTATAGGGGCCACCAGCTGCAGATGGCTGTTCACATTTACATTTAAATCAATTGCAATGAAGTAAAATGAAAGCCCCAGCCCCTCAGTTGCACCAGCCACAGCTCAAGTGCTCAGCAGCCATGTGTGGTTCATGGCGGCCATACCGGACAGCACGGGCATACAGCATTTACAGCATCACTGGAGGTTCTGTTAGACCGGGGTGGGGGGTCTCAACTCGGGGTGATTCTTCCCCCACCCCGGGAACATTTGGTGATGTCGGAGACGCCACGACTCGGGGGAGGATGTTACAGCAATTAGTGGGTAGAAGCCAGGGATGTAGCTAAATATCCTACATGCATACGAAAAGCCCCCCAACAAAGAATGATCTAGTCTCAAATGTCAATAGTGCTGATTATGAGGACACCTGCTCTGGACTCTGCGGGGGGGAAGCCTAGGTGGGTGGGCAGAGGAGGCAGTAGAAAAAAGTAAAGGGAAATCATTTTATGTAAGAATAAAAGAGTATAATTTTTAAAAGAGATGCAGTGATAGACAAAATGTGGTCTATCCACACAACAGAGTATTATTCAGCCTTAAAAAAGGAGGGAATTCTGACATTTGCTGCAACATGGCTGACCCTTGAGAACATTATGCGCAGTGAAATCAGCCCATCACAAAAGGGCAAACGCTGTAGGATTCCACTTTTATGAGGTCCCTAGAGGAGTCAGATTCACCGAGACAGAAAGCAGAATGGAGATGGCCAGGGCTGGGGCGAGGGGGAGTTTAACAGGCATGGAGTTTCAGTTTGGGAAGGTGAAAGTTCTGGAGATAGATGGTGGTGATGGTTGTACAACAATGTGAATGTGCTTCATGCCACTGAACTGTCCACCTAAAAATGGCTAAAGTGGTAAATTTTATGTTATATATATTTTATCACAGTAAAAAAAAGAGGGGTACGATGAACAAAGCAGCAGGTGAGTAGAGAGCATAATAATATCAAGAGATTTAAAATGAGGTTTCCACTCTCCTTCCCCGCCTCCTGTCCAGGCTTGAGCACTTCCAGCATCTCACCTCTTTTGAGTCCACCTGACCTCACATTTCCTATGAATACCGGTTTACTTTGTTCCTTCCCATTAAGTCACATTGGTTCCACTATTCTAACAAGGGGAATGCCTAGGACAGGAGGAAATTCACTAATTTTCTGACGGGCATTAGGCAGGGAATCCCCGAGACTTCCGAATAGCACTGTGTGTATCATCAGGGCTCTGTTCCACTTCGAGCCGCCGTGCCTCCCCGCCCCTGGACGGTCTCTAAGAACGTTCCATGCCCATATCCACATACACACCTGCAATGAGATACTCCTTCTTTCCTCCAATGTCCAGCGAGACCCCACACACTGCGGAGGAGGGGGCCGTGTAGATAAACTCTATGTCCTTGTCAGGTCCCTTGAACATCTGGAAAGAGGAGGATGAGGAACGTAAACGAATTGGGCGGCACAGCCACGTTCCCATCCCGAACATGGCGGGGCGCCTCAACCTGCACCCCTGGTACTGCCAACAGGGAAAAGGGGATGGAGATGTACCAGTGAGACAGATTAGAAGATGACCATTCCTGATGCACAGGATTCCCTGGAGTCGCTCTGATTTACTTCTTAGTGTGGCAGTTGTCACCAGGCTGGGCATGAGACTGTCATCCAGAGGGACCCGCCTCAGATCACACACCTGCTCTCCCTACCACCTGTGAAGTCATCTCAGAATCCCTGGGGAGGGGCTTATGTATCTCCAGGTGATTCTGACCCATCACGGAGGATCACCACTTTTGTGTATTTCCAGGAATTTTAAGCACTGGATACTTGACGGGAACCAGAGCGGAGAGGCACCTCTCAGTTAGGATGAACTCCTTGGGCAAGTGGAGTTTGACTTTTCAACTTGTGAGTTTCTTACAGCCTCTTGGGAACAGACCTGCTGCCCAGGTGAAGGGGTGCATTGTTCCAGTGCCCGGGCAGGAAGTGAGAAAGCCACAGCCAAGGAGCTCCTGCGGCCCCACTGGGGACAGTGACAGGCAGTGGCCTGAGTGTGGCCTGAGAACTGCCCTCCACGCCAGTTTTGGGGGTGCAGGCTGCTGGAAGCCGGGTGAGCGGGGGTGGGGGTAATGGAAAGGGGAGCGCACGCATGCGCCAGGACCACACAACAGAGGAGGTTAAACACGGCTGTAGATCACAGACACGCGGGCTCCACGATTCCGCATGAACTGCATCAGGACTCTTGCTGTGGCTAAACCGAGATTAATGGCGTTGCTTGGTTTTGGGGGGAAGAGTTTCAACAAGCAAACTCAAATGGAACAGGGTCATCCCAATGTCACGATGAACTGGCTTTGCAAGAGCTACACCCCAGCTCATGCCAAGAAAGGTTATAAATGACGTCTGTCACCAAAGGGCTGAAAGTGCTTCCTTGCTGTCAACACCTGCCTTCTCACGACCCCTCAATGAGTCGTGAGAGCAGAGATAGCTGTCCTTCCCGCTTCATAAATAGAGGTGTAGGCACTGAGACACTGGGTCACCTCTTTAAATGACATAGGCGCAATGATTAAGCATTTCTTTGACTTTCTGGTAACATTTATGTTCTATTTTTTATTTTTGTAACAAAATTAAATATGGATGGCCACAACTACTAACCAGGTCGAAAAGCTGTTCCTCCAGCTGGAGCCTAGAATCTTCTTCCCTTTTATAGACCAAGTTAGTTATTGTCAACAACAATAACCTTCCATCAGCACTGGTCCTGTCTTCCCAACCTCCCCCCAACGTCCTCCCACCCTCCCCACCACGTCCTCCCCTCTCCCTCCCTCCCAAATACGGGCTCCTTGCCATATGACCTTGAACACAACCACCATTCTGAAAACCTAACAAATGCCACCACCCCCTCGGTCTGCAGCCCCCAATGCCTCCCGTCCCTCCCCTCCCCCGGCGAAGCATCTTCTCCGTCACCGGCCAGGCTGCCATGTCCATTTCTTCCTCAACTCCCCTCTCTCAGGAAGTTGTCCCTAGCACACCTGTCCACAGGCGTCCTCCTCTCTCCAAATCCCCCCTCCTCTTAGAACATAAAGCTAACCAGGCAAGACTAGAGTCCACCCGCAGTTTGGGGGAATTCGGTCATCTGCTCTCGCATTGGTCGTGGGCTCCCAGAGGCAACAGCCAAGTTCCCACTGCCTCTGAACCCGCCATGGAGAGGTGAAGAGGCACTCACAGAACGTTCCACAGATGCTGTGAACTTGGTACCTTAAGGCTGAGGCTCACGAAGATAACACATTTCTGAAATAACCTAGCTGATGGGAACAGACCATGCCCACACAACTTCTCAGCATTTACGGATTAAGGAAAATCAGATCCACTTGTGGCTTGATGCCCTTGCTCCTAGCTGTCTGCCTCAGAGGTGGCTGGACCGAGTCCTAGGGACCCAGTGGTGCACTGAGAAGGTGGGAGAGCCCCGCCTGGTCCCCGGCCCTGCTCCCAAACCTCCCACAGCTCTGCCCAATGCAGCAACCCAGGGACAGTGGCCGTTACCTTTATTTGCTTGATCTCATACTGAATGCGCTTGATGGGGTTGCCGTAGATGTCATTCCCGGAGTCCACCTCCTTCTCACTGACGGCTTTGGCCCTGATCACTGCAAAACAAAGACAGAGAGGTGAGCAGAGTCCCCGAAAGACTGTCCTGGCTCTAAGGAGGGGGCAAGGGGCAGCAGGGAGGTGGGAGGTGAGGGGCAAGATGACCCCAGCCCTGGGTACAACATCGGACTCCATCCCGAGGGGGATGACCAGGAGTGAAGCTAGAGCCCTCTGTCGACAGGGCCCCAGAGCAGAAGCTCTCGTCCCTCACGACAGGCGGCTGCTGGGGCCGTCACTGATTTGAACAACAGCTCGCTGTTGATGTCATGCTTGAGTGCTCTGGGGCTTTTCTTCTTCCTCCTCAGTGTGTATGTATGTATCTGTGGCTAGGGAAGCAGAGAAGCACACTGACTGGTCTGCAATCCTGATCACGCAGTTAAGGATGGTGAGAGTTCCCACCCTCTATAGCCTACTGGCAGTCAGGCTCTCTTGGGCTGAAGGCAGAGGGGGAGTTACCTACCTACGAGGGGCCCCATCATATTTAGGTTGGGGGTCTTCCATCTAAAAGGTCTATCTTGTCAGCCTCCTAATCTGTCCTCAACGTGTCCCTGAGAGATGTCGCAGGGATGATTCTCTGTAATAACACATATTCTATCAGAGGCACAGCAGAGGAAGGTTGAACATTTTAACTGTTGAATGGGGGGAGGAGACATTTAAGAGCATCTCTAGCAGACATAAGGGACAGATGCCGAGGAAAAAGGGCAAACAGAAAGAAGGATGATCCTGGAACGTGACACGAGATGAAGGAGAGGAGAAGAGGTCAGGCTGGGAAGGTTCCGGAATGTTCCCTGGGGCCTGAGGCTGCTCGGGGGCCATGCACCCCAGGGCTTCCTACTAGCAATTAAGCCAAGACTCTGCTCCAACCCATAACCTGACAGGGCGCGGATCAGCAGTTCACCCTGTCACTTGGGCAGAGCCCTCCCTTTTTTCATTTTGAGGCTTATCAGCTGGTGGCACGGCCTGTTTTAATGGCTTTAAAAGCTTTGTCCTCCAAGATTCGGCTGTTCAGGGTCACGCTGGATGAGGGTCACGTGGGTGTGAGCAGAAGAAAGAAACAAGGAGCAGACAGGCTCAGAGGAGCCTCCCACCTCCACTCCCCAATGGGCAGCTGGAATCTCAGAGCCCCCAGGCAGGGCTGTCTTCTCCTGTAGAGCAGGGAGGCCCAGGCACACGGATCTCCATCTGTGCCCATCCCCCTGGACCCCTGAAATGCGCTCTGGATCCCAGCCTGGCACCAGAGCCCCACGCCACAGCCCCAGCGCCCCACCCAGGCCCAAACCCATCCTTATTTTTTCTTCTGTCGGCCCTGAGTCATGACTGGCCAAGGCCACAGGTTCCTGTTTCCCAGGCTGAGCCAGGCCCCAACCTACAAAGCCACATCTAGGAAATGCCACCCTAGAACAGAGGGCCTTGCCCTTGGTAGCTGGTCAACCTGATCCCAGCGTCTCCTCCCACGCCCCACCCATCCTCCCTCCCCAGCACATGTTATCTTTTCTCAGTCCCGTCCCGTCCAGTTCAAACATCTTTTTCGGCCGCACACTGCCCTTGTCTAAAACAGAAGACCCTGTGCAACCTGGTGCTAGCCAGTGACTATTTCGGCTGCCGTGGTGGTCCCCCACTCTTGCTGTTCCACCAGTCCATAATACTCCCTGAATCTGAACCTGCCCAGGGGTGTCCATACCTCTAGACAGGCAAGTTTCTTCTGCCTTGAATGCCATCTCCCTCTCTCTGCCTGGAGAACTTCCATTCATCCTTCAAGACCCAGCTGAAATAGCCCTTCCCCATCTTCCCTCTGCCCATGCTCCCGTAACACTTGGTATATTCCACATCTCTCATCCACTCTGCTGTAAACATCGGTACCCGTCTGCTCAGGGCCCTGGGAGCTTCTAACAGACAGAAGCTACGCTCTAACCACAGAACAGTTAGGGCTCACTATTTGCTGAGCTGACCCTGAGATACTTGGATGGCAGCACAGGTTAGGTTTGTCTTGGTCCCTCTTACGACCTGCCTCATCTATACCTTATTGCAATGCTGCACAAAAAAGTGTTTATGCGAGGGCTTCCCTGGTGGCGCAGTGGTTGAGAGTCCGCCTGCCAATGCAGGGGACACGGGTTCGTACCCCGGTCTGGGAGGATCCCACATGCCACGGAGCGGCTGGGCCCGTGAGCCATGGCCGCTGAGCCTGCATGTCCGGAGCCTGTGCTCCGCAACGGGAGAGGCCACAACAGTGAGAGGCCCGCGTACCGCAAAAAAAAAAAAAAAAAAAAAAAAAAAAAGTGTTTATGCGAATCAGTAAACAGATTAGTCCTGTCATAAGTTTGCTCTTCCGCAGCATCATCCTCAGCTCATGATATCAAATGAACCAGGAACATCCAAAGGAGATAACAGTTCTAAAAGGAGCAATGCTGCCAGATTTTACTATGGTACACCTAATTCTGCATGCTTTTTGGAACTTTTTGGCACTGCTTTTCAGAGGTCCAGCACCCTGCACAATGCTTACTGCATTATAGGTGTTCAATAAACACACTGCTGGCCATTAGAAAATAAGCAAAAAGTCAAAACTACAATGAGGTACCACTGCAAATCAGTCAGAATGGCCATCATTAAAAAGTCTAAAATAACAAATGCTGGAAAGGGTGTGGAGAAAAGGGAACCCCCCTACACTGTTGGTGGGAATGTAAATTGGTGCAGCCACTATGGAAAACAGTATGGAGGTTCCTCAAAAAACTAAAAATAGAGTTGCCATATGATCGAGCAATCCCACTCACTCCTGGGAATATATCTGGAGAAAACTATAATTCAAAAAGATACAAGCACCCCTGGGCTTCCCTGGTGGCACAGTGGTTAAGAATCTGCCTGTCAATGCAGAGGCCACGGGTTCGAGCCCTGGTCTGGGAAGATCCCACATGCCACGGAGCAACTAAACCCATGTGCCACAACTACTGACCCTATGCTCTAGAGCCCGTGAGCCACAACTACTGAAGCCCACGCACATAGAGCCCATGCTCTGCAACAAGAGAAGCCACCCAATGAGAAGCCCATGCACCGCAACGAAGAGAAGCCCCCACTAGCTGCAACTAGAGAAAAGCTCATGTGCCGCAACAAGGACCCAATGCAGCCAAAAAAAAAACAACAATAAAAGCACCCTTATATTCATAGTAGCACTATTCACAACAGCCAAGACATGGAAACAATCTGAATGTCCATCAACAGATGAATGGATAAAGAAGATGTGGTACATATATACAATGGAGTACTACTCAGCCATAAAAAGAATGAAGTAATGCCATTTGCAGCAACATGGATAGACCTAGAGATGATCATACTAAGCGAAGTCAGAAAGAGAAAGACAAATATCATATGATATCACTTATATGTGGAATCTAAAATATGACACAAATGAACTTATTTATGAAACAGAAACAGACTCACAGACATAGAGAACAGACTTGTGGTTGCCAAGGGGGAGGTGGGGAAGGATTGGGAGGTTGGGATTAGCAGATGCAAACTATTATATACAGGATGGATAAACAACAAGGTCCTACTGTAGAGCCCAGGGAAGTATATTCCATATCCTGTGATAAATCATAATGGAAAAGAATATGAAAAAGAATATATATATATATATGTATAACTGAATCACTTTGCTGTACAGCAGAAATTAACAACATTGTAAATCAACTATACTTCAATAAAATTAAAAAAAAAAAAAGAAGCAAAAACTACTCCCAAACAGCCAAGAGACTCCATTTCATTCCACACATCAAGGTCCATACATTTTTCTCTTATAAAAGCTCCTAAGGCTCCCAGGCAGTCTGAGTTCTTAATTGAAAGGGGGCAGCAGAGGGGCTCCATCCTGCTGTAGCCCCTCCCTGCTGTGTAGCCTCAGGGAAGTTCCCTGACCTCCCTGGGACTAAGCTGCTCACATCCGAAATGGAGACACCGCCGCCAGTATCTGCACACCATCAAGGTGTGGGAGGACTAAGAGATGGGGGGCACGTGACGCGGTACCTGACACACGATGCAGGTGTAGCTCAGGACAGAACAAACACAGCACCTCGGGGACTTCCCTGGTGGCGCAGTGGTTGAGAATCCACCTGCCAATGCAGGGGACACGGGTCCGATCCCTTGTCCGGGAAGATCCCACATGCCGCGGAGCAACTAAGCCCGTGCGCCACAACTACTGAGCCCACGTGCCACAACTACTGAGCCCACGTGCCACAACTACTAAAGCCTGCGCGCCTAGAGCCCATGCTCCGCAACAAGAGAAACCACTGCTAGTGGGAAGCCTGTGCACTGCATCGAAGAGCAGCCCCTGCTCACCACAAATAGAGAAAGCCCACGTGCAGCAACGAAGACCCAATGCAGCCAAAAATAAATGAATAAACAAATAAAAATTTTAAAAAAAGAGAAATGGAAGGAAAGAAAGTGAAGCAAGAGAGGAAACAAAGCCCAGTTCTATGGAAACCTTCCCCAAAGTGTTAACACCCTCCAACCATGAAAGAGAAATGCTGGGCACACACCCGTCCACGTGGGTGCCAGGGATCCACAGCGCTACCATCTGGGCTCAGCACCACTCTGCATGGGGTGGGGTGGGGGGACACAGGCAAAGCATTGGCTGATGAACTGATCACAGCCAGAGGCTCCCACAGGCAAGTTACAGATAGGAGACCTGAGGGGCCCCACAAGGGAGGGAGGGCGGGGCAGCAGCACGGCGGACCCCAGCCAACTCGGCTGCAGCCATCCCGACCTTCAGCTTTCGGCCCCTGGCACGAGCCAGAGTGGGGACTGTCTTCCATGCCAAGTTCAGGGTTCCGAGTCGGACTGCCTTTTAAGTATAAATCCAAAAAGCATGGGCCCCCTCCTGTTGCCCAAAGGGAAAAACGGGTAAGGTGTGGAAAGGTTTTCAGTAACAGTGTCTGCCTTCGAGGAGATCCAACCCGGGCAGGAAGATAGATGATGGACAGGAAAACCAAGAAGCACACTCTTCCCAACTGCCAGTGGCGGACAGAGAAGGAGGCAAGAAAAGCTTTCAGAAATGTGTTCCCTGCACCTAGCGCAATGGGCATAACCCTGAGCTCCAGACTGGGGGCCACTCCAAGTGAGGGATGGGCCTCTCTGAGTCCCAGGCCATTTAAACGACAGGGCTGGGGAGAAGCAAAGAGACCCAAAGAATCTGGGAAGAAGTTAAACTGGAGGCATGGACTCATGTTTACCAAACGCCCACTGCATGCTGGGCCTGGTGCTTGGCCCTGGGTTGGGAGATCAGCCTAGGTCCTGTCCAGCCCCACGAGTGAGCAGCCCTGCTCCACCATCCTGCCCCTGGAGAACCGGAGGCAGCTGTAGGAGGGAGAGTCTTTATAACGATTCCTGCTCTAACCGCTTCGGTCGCAAAAATGATGGCCTCTCCCTGGGCTGCTCAGATTGTTTCTTCTTTCTCTTCTGCCGTTAACACAACATCTGGGTTTGAGATCAAGGGTGATACACTGGCTGATGAATTCACTGTCAGATGTTGGCTACTGGAATGCACAGCCGTGGACTTAATTCAAAGCACAAGCAACCGCAGAGCCCCTGGCCCCACCCCTCAGGCTGTGGACACCACATGACGTCACTTCCCCCACTAGGAGCCTGCAAAAACAATCCCTAGTCCGCCCAGCCAGATTTGGGATGGAAAAGAACGAGGTGGGTGGAAAGTCAAGGTTGTGGACGACGATCCAAAGAACACAGGCTATGTTCAGACTCCGAGAGATGACAACAGCCCAGGCAAAACCAACGGAGGCCAGACTGTGCCACTGCCCTGGGGGGAGGGGACAGGGAGGAGGCTGGCAGGAAACCTGGGGTGTCCTCAGCATACCCTGTGGCCATGGCCGGTCCAGAGGAGCTGCACACTCGACCAACCCAGGCCGATTTAAGTCTCTCCCACACCCCGCCAACATCTCAGTGCTCATGTGTCTGCAGACCTTATTGGGGAAGCAACGGAGATTAACACCAAGCCAAGGACATAGTCTATGGGGGAGCCCGGCCCTGAAAGAGAACTGCCTGTCAGAAGTTCATTTATGTCACACTGAAATAAACTGAATTATCTTGTCTTACCACGGGCCCAACTTCTCTCCAGAGGAATGCCATATGCTACACGTACGAATGTATCCTGTAGGACCTTTCCCAACGGGGCCACGCAGCTCGGCATGGGCTCCCGACCCCAGAGCACGGTAAAGCTGTGGATGTCAGGACTCTGACTTTTAGACATTCACGGCCTTGCACCAACACACTCAACACCCCAGAATCCCCAGACCCTAAAGCCTGCCCAGGCAGAGCTTCCGGCTCAGGGAAAAATCACGAGTCTGCCTGCAACAGGTGCGGGCATCTCCAGGATTTGGGAAAACATCCATCTAAATACAAGGTTAAAACCCTGAACCATGTGAGCCTTATGTGTATGCACTGACTCAGGGTGGCAAGAGTGCCTCAGCAGCAGCAGAGGCCACAGTCACCTCCCCGCCCACCTACTGCAGCCTCCAGCTGAGATCTGGAAGGGGCGCCCAGCGAGACAGGCATCAACACGGACCTCGCCGCCCTGCTCTTCAGTCCTGGTCACGGCCTCATGGAAAATGCCCAGTGGTCCCTCTGGTGAGGGGCACAGGGTCTCAAAGCCATCCGCTGTGCGGGAGAGGTCAGGGGCTTTCGACTGGCCGGCACATTTGCCAAAGACCCTACTGGCCCCAATCAAGAGTGGGTGGGGGCCACTCTGCTGCTGTGCCTGGAATGCGAGCCCTGGTTTGAGAGTAGAGGGTCACTTGGTCCGTTTCCTTGTCTCTGGGAAAAACTACACGCCAACCATTTCAGAGGAATTCAGAAAGCAACGATTTTGTCCCACAGGAGACCCAGGCCCCACTTACTCCAGGCCAGGCTTCGGACCCCCAGCTCTCCAGGTGTGCTCTGCACTGCTGGGGTACTTGGGGAGGGCTGGAGGGTTGCACACTCTTGTCTACACTCTCCGGAGAAGGGGCAGCGCGAGGGTAGACGTCTACACCCTCAAATCACAGAGCTACCAAAGTCCTCGCTGAATGCCTGCAGCTACATCCCGAGGCTGCCTCTTGGGATGAGTCTCTTGTCCCTTTAGGGTAGACACAGTGACACTGTATGGCTGGTTGACCTGGCGGAGGCCCCCTAACCTTTGAATTTTGATGAACTTGCCCCAAGTCCCAGTGGAGGGTGGACTGGGGTGCCTCCATCCCAGCCACCACTAACCCTTAAGGGTAGAGTCAGAACATGAGGGGTGCCCCGCTTCCTGCGTCTACACCCCAGACACACAGCCTGCTGCTCTGCCCCATGAAAGCTGTAATGAAGTGATCATATCTTTCAGAGCCCTGCTCTGGATTACTGAGGGATCCCTAACTGCTTACAAGTCACTAAACCATCTCAGTGGGCTGTGGGGAGCACAGTAAAGACACTGTGAACCTTTGCAATGGGCTGCATCTGCTTCTTTGGGGTGGGGGGCAGACCGCACCAGCTACAGGGGCAGGGGGCGGGTGGATGATGATTTAGAAAGAGGGTCGTGCTCACATGGACTGCAGACCGCTGGGACTCCCCAGGTTTCGGGGCCACGCCCCTCCCTACAGAACAGCACGTGGAAACGGGATGTGGCTGAGCAGCCTGGGAGATGTCACAAGGAATGCATGGCGTCAGCGCTGGCCTGGTGCCCAGAAGGCCGTGGGAGCATCCAGCCCCACCTGACCCTCTAACCTCACTGTGCACCCAGCCTTCACCTTTCCAGCTGCCCCATGGTGGACATGACCCTGGGGGCTCTCCCCAGGCACTCAGCTCTGCCTTCCCTGGCCTCAATGCCAGGCCCTGTTCAGCCAGGGGTGGAGCAGACCTCCTCCAAATCCGCTTTCAGGGAAATGAAGTAATTAAAAACAGCCCTGTGATGCTGCAGGGAACCGAGGGCTTCTTTCATCCCTGTAGCAGCTGTGAGAGACCAGACCCACCCTCAGGTCCCCCAAACCTCCCCAACCCCAGGAGCCAACAGATGTCCGCGGCAGGGCTGTGGTGTCCAGTGTGAGGGCAAGACTTGGCCAGCGTGACTCAGGCCAGGGTCAAAAACGCCTGGAATGACAACTGCTCAGAGCAGATGTGTTTTTTCAGGAGTGGAGGGTGGGGCAGGGAGAGTGAAGGGTGCAGGACAGACAACAGGAAACAGCAGTACAGCCCCAGCCCTGGTCCACGCTGCCCATGAGCCCGGTACCTGGGGATCTGCCAGGCCTGCCCAGTGCTGTTCAAGATTCTAGCACATACACGTGAGCCGTTGTCCACTGGATGCCCCGTCTCCATGGAGACCAGCTCTCCCATCTCCATTTCCTGGCCCTTTGCTTTGGCTCCCCTTGGGAGCAGGAGGGAAACATCTCTAAAAGCGCCTTGGTGATGCAGAGAGAAGCTGCAGCACTCCCCGCCCAGCTTCCAAGTTGCCCTCCCAAGACCCCCAGGACCCAGATAGGACCCCTGACTCAAGCCCCGCCACCTTTCCCCCCTTTTCCCTGCGGGCCCAGCAGGATCTCATGCCAGAGGCCTTGGTCACAGTCTCCAAAGCCTTGGGCTCGGGCCCTTCCCATTCACGTGCTGCTGAATCATTTGAAAAAAATGCATCCCGCTCCTGGGAGGATTTGCTGAGAACAGTGCGGCTTTGTGGAGGGAACTGCTGCTTTGCACTTTCTCCGCCAAGACCCCAAGAAGGAGCCAAGCTCAGTCCTGCAAGCCCAAGCCTGGAGCCCGGAGCAGAGTGGGGGCAGGGGCAGGGGCAGGACCAGGCGGGGCATGGGGCGGTGGGCGGGGGGCGGAAGGGAGAGATGCTGAGAGGATTCGCGCCACCCCCGCCCCCCGCAATCCCTCCCCACCCACAGGCTGAGGAAGGGGCTGGACGGGCAGCTAAGAAGTGAGGGGCAGCAGACAAGGGTCCTGTCCTCACGCTGCTGCTGGTGGTCCGTGACCTCGGGCAGGTCTCCCCTTCCAGGCTGCCTCATTTTGGGGAGTGAACACTCGAGTGCTGGGCCCGTGGCTCAGGCCCCCGTCCACATGGACAGAGCAGCAGCAGCAGTGGCCCTGGCGTGGGACGTTGAGGCATGTGGTCTGTGGGCCGACTCCAATCCATGGCATTTCTCAGGAGCCAGGAGCAGCGATGGAAAGGCTGGAACCCCAGAGCCACCCTCCCAGCTGCCAGTGTGGAGGGAAGCTGGGTGCGCAGGCTGGGTGGTTCATGCCCCCTCTCCTCGGCTAGTCCTCGTTAGCTCAGCAAGTAAGAGCCCAGGTGGCAGCCCAGCTGCCCCTTGGAGCGGGTGGTGTGTGGTGTGCAGTCCACCCGGCCTCCCGTCTCCAGCCAGGATGAGGGTGGGCTGCACTCCGCCATCAGCTCTCCATCATGTCTCCATCACGTGGAGGGAGGAAGCCGCCCGCATCTCATGGCCTGAAAGAGGGTCCCCTGCCCTCCACCCCAACTTGAAAAACCAATTTTCCCATTATTTTACATTTCTGAGATTCTGGATATTCTCATACACACTACAACCTCGCACCTGGCTGGGCAGGGGAGGGGACAGGCATAAGGACCCTCAGAGCAGCACACGTGGAATGCGGGGTCACATCCAAACCGAGGGTGCCCACCGGCCCCTCCAGGGCTGGAGTCGTCACACTGTCGAGGGAGAACTTCTGTCCCTGCTTCCGAAGTGTCCTGGTCCTTGTCGGTCACTGCTGGCCCGCACCTGCCTGTGGACAGCGGACCTTGCAGCAGGCGCCGTCTTCCGCCTGTGGATCCCTTGGGCAAACGGAGGGCCTGTCCACCAGCAGGCCGGCCACGGAGGCCTTCCCTAGCGGCTGCCGTCTGGGGAGGACTCACTGGCTGGGCTGCAAGGAAGTGACCTGACAACACACGAGTGAAACAGGAACGGGGTAGCTGCCCCCAAAAGTGGGGGGATGAATCACAAAACCAGGGGAAAGTTCTAGAAGATGCAGTTTCAGAGAGGAAGAGCCCATGAGGGAGGGAGGGAGGATGCGTGGGGAAGGCCGCTGGGGGAGGACCCTTTAGGAGGAGCCACTGTGTCGGGGTCCCCACTGCCCCCTGGCAGTACTGGGCAGAACCCTTCCAGGTGGCGCTGTCCCAGGGCCCTGGGCACCATAGTCCAGTCATGTCAAAGTGACCGACAGGGAGTGAAGGCACTGTCTTCTGGGATCCCAGCCCACCCCCTGGATACCAATGAGAGATGGAAATTACCGGTGACATCTCCACCGGGAATCACTGGAGGGTCAGCTTTTTGCGGGCGGCGGGCAGGGGAAGTCCTGGAGGGCTGTTTCATTACCCACGTCACTGACCTGGGCAAGGGGGTACCCTGGCCCGCCCCCCTTCAGCCTTCTGCGGGACAGGTGGGAAAGGGCAGGGCGTCTCATCCAGCTTCCAGGGGACAGTGTGGGAGTGACCGTCCAGGCAGAGTTGAGTCAGCCTCCACCACGTCTCGCTGCCCATCCCCCACACCTACTTTTAGCTCAAGTGTGGCCAAGAAGGGACAATTCCTCACCTAGAACACACGGGCCACAAACATGACCTTTGAAAGTGCAAACAAAAATAACACACTTCAAGGCAGGCTTGCCCCTTCATTAGACTGCGGCTCACAGCCCGAGTCACGAGGGTCTCATTCCTCAGTGTTTGGGTCCCATCGCGGCCACGGCTTTAAACCCAGTGATCCCACGGCACCCCCTCCACCCTCAGACCGAGGTGATCCCGTAGCGACAGATGGGCATTCCAGCTGAGCACCCACTAAAGGCCAGCGCCCCTCCCCACAGGGAATCCTCATTTGGCCAGGGAGTGACAAAGCTCTCTTGGCCCCAGGACTTTTTTCTTATTCACGTTGGGCTCAGACCAAATTGTTGAGCAGCTCTGCAGCCCTGACCCATGGTATTCCGGAAGCAGGTGAGAGAAACCGGGCTGGGATCAAACATTTTCTCCACCTAAAATGGAAAAGCCACAGACAACGGAGACTCACATGATGGAGACGTGAGATGGTGGAAGGTTCCTCACTCAAGCTATTGATTTTAAAACAAAACTGAAAAACAAACAAACAAACAAAAAACACCTTGTGGGATGCCATTACTGCTCCATACAAATGGTCGCATTCAGGGGTTGTGGGCTGGATGCTCAGAGACACATATCCGGTCAGTCACCCCACCTCTCTGAGTATCCCTCTATCACCATCTGTCATTGTGGTCCCTTGTTACCTATATCCTCCACTAGAACGTGTCCTGTGTGTGTGTTATTCACTGTTCAGCTCCAGTTAAGTGGGGCAGTGTCTATCACTCAGTACTTGCAAAGGAAAAACAGTATAATATCAGATCAACATTTTCCAGGGACAAAAAAAAAAAAGGTGAAAATGGGAAGAAAAGGAGGGATGGAACCTTTCCCACACCTACATCCCAGCTGTGGTGTTCAAACATTCCCAAAGCACTTTTTGACGCCAGGCCTTCTGATCCAAATGCATTAGGGATGTAGTTCGCTTTTTGGGAACTGGCACAAAACAGAAGCAGCTATGGAAAGAAGGCTCCAAGGGTCACATGCTATGACACTGTGGCAAAAATGACACCTACGTGTGACACGAATGAACTAACTACGCTGGGTCCAAAATGCTCCCAAAAGACCATACCTGATATACTATCCTTTTTATAGGGTTCAAGCAGAAGTAAAACTAAACAATACAGATTGTGTTCCGGTTGTAGTGCAGTGCAGGGACCACTCCCAAGTTCAGCGGGTGTACGATACAGCTAAGGAGGAAGAGCGCAGAGAAGAGGAAGTAGCACACAGATAAAGCTGGTTTTCAGCAAATATTCCAGATCTTGGGTTTGGGTGGCAGGCTCACGGTTGTTCATTATATTGTCTATACGTGGATGGGCTGGGGTCGTGGCAGACCCTGCCTTCACTCTGTTGGTCACTTTGACACGTCTAGGCTATGATGCCAAACATACATAAGATAAAAAAGGCCATTGATGGCCCAATGATGCCAACATATCATGAATGAAGAGGATTTATCCCACCCAGTGCATCTGAGGTCCTTGGGAGGGAGGGAGGGAGGGAGGGAGGGAACATCTCCTTCATATGTTAAGTCCAGGGATCAGTTAGCTCTGGCCCAAGGGCCAAAGCCTGCCTACCACCTATTTTTGTAAATAAAGTCTTATTGGAACTCGATCACACCCATTCATTTATGTGCTGTCTGTGGCTGTCTTCCAGCTGAAAAGGCAGGCGGAGAGTAGGTGCCAGAGACCGTATGGCCAGCAAAGCCTACAATGTTTACTATTGGCTCTTTGCAGAAAAGGTCTGTCCACCCCCATTCCAACCCCTAAGTATGCAACAGGCAGATAAAACCCCACCCAGTGTAGGGTCTCCATGACTGCCAAGGCTTCTGGGTCGGAGGTAAAGCTGGGGGGTAGGGAATCTACCAGACACCCTGGTTCCCCCACCACTGCCAGCCCCAGAAGGAGTCTCTAGGGCTGAGTTGCTGGGAACCACTTCCCCTTTCTTTCTCTATTTCCTCTCTCTTCCTCTTGCTTCCACCCCCTTCTTTCCCTCCCTCTCCCCCTCCTTTCTCCCTCCCTCCTGCTTTCTAATATTAAAGTTATAAGAATGTTACTGATATCCTATTAAATGATGTTGGTTTGAAAGACCAAAAGATTTTTGTTAAATCTCTTCATTAACGTCTCAGCCACTGGCTAAGCAACAAATGATGTATCTTTTGAAACTGTGCCCGTCTGACCTTGCATGCCCCTCAAAGTCCAGTGTTTATTTCGCCAAAACATCCGAAGCACTTAAATGTACCTGGTGTTTCCATCTGTGCTGTGGCACGTGAAAACAGCCTCAGCTCCGGGACACACCTTTGTGCTACAATGGCCAGACCCTCCTACCGCGCCCCACACATTCGTGCTAAGGAGTCTTCCTGAATTGGACTTAGTTTTAAAGGCAAGATCGGCAATAAGTATGATTCCTGCAGAGGAATTCGCTCCAAAGGATGGAAGGATGACTGACGGCCCATTTTAAAGAGGCTACAGGTTTCTGAGCACATGATGCAAATACAATCGCACAGACTTGGGTGCCAGTTCTGGCAGAACGTTCAGTTATCAGTGACGTAATTTACCAGGGGCAGGACTCTCGCTTTTAACATATTCTCTGAAACTCTCACAAGCGTTTCCTGGCTTCTTCAAGAAACTGCTTGTGCAACTTGTTTTGCTCTAGAATCTGCTGTTGAAGGTCACGGATCATCTGACTGTGCCTGTCATCGTCGACGATGCTGGCCGAGGGGGAAGTGGGGCTGCGGTCATACCCTCCTTTCTTCTCCTGGTCTGGAGGGGAGTCAGGCTTCCGATGAGCCAGAGAAGCTTTGCCTCTGTTCCCTCCTCCCATCTTCCAGCTCCGTCTGGGGGTCGGCCTCCAAGCTCATCTTGGGGTGTCTGATTTGCTTGAGTGAGTCCAGCTGCTTTGGTCTTCTCTGCTCCACCTGCATTTTCTGCTTCTGCCTTGATGCTGTCAAGCCACCTCTGTCTGCCTGTTCTTGCGGGTGAAGCTGAAGGGAGCCCTGCGCCAGTGCGTCAGGTCGGGGAGGCTCCTGTCTGGATTCGGGGCTGCACGAGAGCAGGTTCTCTTCATCGACAGATGTCCCTGCCTCAGGAGACCATGGTTTACTGTCATTCTTAACCATGCACTTGGCCATCCTATGGGACTTTGGTTCTTGAGCTTGCTTAGTAACTTTTTCAAGCTGGTTCTGGATGGCGTCAGGTGGGCGTCCACCCCTGCTGGACTCGCGGGCTCCCTGGCGGGCACCATGTCCATCTCTGCATCTCTTGCGTTTCCCTTTCTCTGGCTCTCCCTTCTCCACGCCTGCGTCTCCTCAAAGCCCTGTTCTTCACTGGGGCTCTGATCCATCCCGGGCTTGAGATCCAGGTGCAAGTTCAGGTGTTTTTTCAGCTTCCGGTTGGTATCAAACAACTCTTCAGAGGCAAACTCCAGCTCTCCCTGCCACCTGCTCTTGTCACAGAGCTTTGCCAGCGGTGAGGCCCCCCTTCTGCAGGTCGAGCCGACTGGCCACAGCTGTTCCAGGTCGTCGGCTTTGCCCTCGGGGCTCTGATCCAAACAGTGGTTTTTCGGGCCTTGAAGACAAGCCGTTGGCTTCCCCAGCTGCCTCCTGCCATCCTGGGCTGTTTCTGTCTCCCGTTTCTCCAGGCATTTATCTCCCCTACAGCAGCCAAGAGCTTTCCCAAGTCTGTCCCTCTGCTCAGCCCAGGGTCAACGGGACGGTGGCCCCCACCGGTCTTCGTTGAAGGCACGTGTTTTCCTTTACTCCTCTCTGGTGGGCTCAGGGGACGAGGACTCAGGCCCGTGGCTCTGGAGGCTCCCTGCCTCTCCTGGTCCACCGCTCTTCTCCAGGACGCAACAGGCAGATGCACCAGGGCTGCCGTCGGACCAGCTCTTCCCCGTGTCCCTTCTCTTGCCACACGGCCATTGTGTGCTTCCCCTCGGCCCTGGGCGACCTGGCTGTTCCTCGCTGGGTCAAGCCCTCTGAGTCAGGTTCATAGTCCTCGGCCAGTCTGCCCGCCACCGCCTCACTCCAACAGATGTGCTAAGTACAGCCTCTCTAGGCCTTGGACTCTCTGGCCTGGGGCCTCCTGCTGCTCTGCCTTCAGCTCCCTGGCCAAGCGCTGGGGCAGCTCTTCCACTGCTGGAGGTCCTGTCTTCTCTGCGAGGGCAGGTCTCCTTTCTCTCGGACGTGTAGCAATGTGTGCTTCTGCCTCAAAAGCAAGGCTTCGTTGTCGGGACTGGGGCTCCGCCGAGGGGCTCTCTCCGCATTTCCTTTTGTGTCGGGGGCCTTTGCAGACATGGCTTTGGAGAGAGGGTGGTGTGAACCAAGAGTGGAGGTTCCAGGGCACCAGGGTCGAGGAGCCACAGGTGCTACGGCCGTTTCACGGCAAGCCCACAGGGCAGGAAGATGCACAGCGCTGCCCGGAGCGTTCCGAGGACAGTGAGGCCCTGGAGACGAGGCACACGGGGCTCTGAGTGCAGGACAGGCCAGGGGACGTGTCCCTCCAGATCATTCTCCTGACACCCACCCACGAGGGTCTGTTCTCCGCTCCTGATCTCTGTCTGCCTTTAATGAGACCCGGCAGGGCAGCTGTTCTCAGTGGGGTGTGGTTTTTGCTTCCCAGGGGAACATGTGGCCATGTCTGGAGACAGTTTGGGTTGTCACAACTGGAAGGGGGGGTGCTACACCCCCCCCCTCCCTCCAGTGGATGAAGGCAGGGATGCTGCAAAACGTCCTGAGATGCACAGGACGGCCCCACGACAAACAGGGACCAGGCTCCAAATGTCAACAGTGCCGGGGTTAAGACCCCACCTTAGGAGACAAGTTAGGGTTCAGGTGGGGGTGATGCAAATGTCTGGCCCTCTGGAGGGAGCTACTTACAAATGAAAGGAGGAAGCGGTAAAGGAGGAGGAGCCTGCCAGGAAAGGTGTGTGTGTGTGTGTGTGTGTGTGTGTGTGTGTGTGTGGAGGGGGAGGTGAGTGTGGGTGAGTGTGCTGATGTGCATGTTTGTACTAGAATTCAGTGCAAACTAGAGAGGAGGTTAAGCTAGTGGTATTTCTTTTTGCATATCTCTTTGGCATCAGTCAGGGACACGTGCTCCACCAGGCCTTCCTAAAGAAGGTGCATTCACACCAAAAAAGAGTATCACTTGCAGCTGATGTTAAAAACGGCTAGATGTGTGGGCTATGGGAGCTGCTTCCTAGGCACTGCAGTCTGCACGGAGGACCCCTCAACTGTGTGGGTATCCCTTCCCTTCTTTTATTTTAGGATGTGCAGAGCCAGGCTTAGCAATTTTAGCCCAAAGTAATGCTGGTCATCAGAAACACCACTGCATCAACGGAACAACTAATGTGAACTGTGTGGGCTGCCCTCCGCTTATCTTTTTTACAGTAACCGTTGAGGTAAGGAGTTATTAGCACCCCTGGTTCACGGGTGGGGAAACTGAGGCAGGGAGCAATTAAGAAACTTGACCCAAATCACACAGCTGGCAGGCAGGTGGCAGCTGCTACTCGTGTAGACCATCTTGTCTTTGACCAATGGTCATGTAGCCACTGGCTCTTGGTAACTATGATGATGCAGTTATACATGTGGAAATGTGGTTAATATCATATTCGACCCATCTGCCAACCACGACGATGAGCGAGAGGAGAGAGAAAGAGAAAGCTGGGAAATTAAACACAATGGTTGAGATTTTCAACAAAAGCGCCACAGCCATTCAATGGGGGAAAGAGTCATTTTTTTGTTCGTTTTCAACAAATGTTCCTGGGACAGTTGGATATCCACATGCAAAAAAGATTAATTTACACTCTTATCTCATCATATACAAAATTATATACCATATATAGAAATTAAAGTGATCACAGACCTTAAGGTAAGGTCTAAAGCTACAGATGCTTGGAAGGAAACAACTGTTATCCTCATGACTTCAGGTTAGGCAAAGATTCTTAGATACAACACCAAAAGCACAAGCAATACAAGAAATTGATAAGTGTGGCATCATCAGTATTAAAAACCTCTGCACTTCAAAAGACATCGTTAATAAGTGAAAACACAAGACAAGGACTGGAAGGAAATACCTGCAAATCACATATCCAACAAAAGACTTGAATCAGTTTGTATAAACAGCTCTTACAATAATAAGAAGACAAACAATCCAATTTAAAAATGGGCAGGGACTTCCCTGGTGGCACAGTGGTTAAGAATCCGCCTGCCAACGCAGGGGACACCAGTTCGAGCCCTGGTCCGGGAAGATCTCACATGCCGCGGAGCAACAAAGCCCGTGTGCCACAACTACTGAGCCCTCATGCCGCAGTTACTGAAGCCCGCGTGCCTAGAGCCAGTGCTCCGCAGCAAGAGAAGCCACCGCAATGAGAAGTCCGTGCACCACAATGGAGAGTAGCCCCCGCTCAACACAATCTAGAAAAAGCCCGTGCACAGCAACGAAGACCCAATGCAGCCAAAAATAAATAAATAAATTTATAAATTTATAAAAATAGGCAAAAGGTTGAAATAAACACATCACCAAAGATTTATGGCTAATAAAGCCCATAAAAAGATGTTCAACACCAACACTCATCAGAGAAATGCAAAATGAAGATACCACTTCACACCCACTAGGATGGCTACAATGAAAAAGACAGGCAAATGACAAGACCTGCTGAGGATGTGGGGACATCGGAACCCTCACATGCTGCTGGTCGGGATGCAAAATGGTGCAGCCGCTCTGGAAAACAGTTTGGCAGTTTTATAAGATGGTAAATGTAGAGCTACCATATGACTCAGCAATTGTACTCCTAAGTATATGCCCAAGAGAAATGAAAGCACTTCCCCACACCAAGAAATAGAAGTGCAGAAACTGAGTAACTGTCCCGGCTCACAGGGAGGAGCTGGGTTTGAATCTGGGTCCCAGATGTCAGAGATTGAGCTTTTCCCACCCCTGGGAATGGCCACAGGGTTGTCCAAACAGGTGAGGAGAGGGAGAGAGCTGTGAATGTCTCTTCATCTGTAGAGAATGGGGAAAATTGCACCCCGAGATCCAAGGTCTATTTTGGGGCCTGGAGCCACTGGCTCACGCCCCATGTTAACTGGTGACAATGAGCAAAACCTGCACGAGCCTCTCCCACTCTGGAGGGCCCCCACCCACTCGGTCACCCGTTACACCCTGAGCGAGGCCTGCTGGGGTGGGCGCCCCAATGCTGCCCAGGTGGTTTTCCTGGAGACACGCAGATGGATGAAAACCTGCAACATTTGGATGGTGATCTTAGGAATAAAGCCCAGAAATTAGAGTCAGCTCCCTCATTCAGGAACTGAAAACCCTGTACCAACCGGGAGATGCACCCTTGCCTGCTGCCCATGTCCCCAGCTGCCCCATGCCCTCACCTCCAAGCCCTTCCTTGCTCACTGACTTGAGACCAGTGTTCTGAGTGTCCGGGTTCTCTCTCGGGCCTTCTGATCTTGCTCCCCCGAAGCGGGACGGGCTGGCCTGTGCTGGCTGCCTTCAACCCCTCGGGAAGCCGCAGCCCTGTCCTTACAGAAGCTCCACTCAGAGCGGCAGATGGGAAGGACACTGGGCCCATTCTCCTCTCACCCTCTGCGTCCCCGGTGCGTGGAGCCAGCCCGCGGCGGTCACCTGGGTAGTGGCTCAGATGACTTTTCAGCTGAGGCAGACCCCCTCCCAGGCCACCAGGAAAGGCCAGGCCCACAGCAGCTCTCCTGCCTTCTGATCCCTCAGTGGAGACTCCAGGGTACCCCAGGCCGACGAGGAAGAAAGGTGACCATGAAGGAGGCTGGGTGGCGCCCAAACCAGGGGCTCCAATGCCAGGTGGACCAGACTCCAGTCGAAGGGTCTCACCTGAGCCTCCTAACCAGGCTCCCTGTCACCACCCCCGTTCCACCCCACCTGACTCCTCCTCCCCAGCACTATGGCTACAGCCACTGTTCTAACTCGGCCACCTGTGTCACCTGAGCATCTGCAACGGGTCCTGTGCAGTCGGCACCAGCAAGTCTCCAAGCATAGCCAGAGGCCACCTGCCTCACGGGTTGCCTGAACTGCTAGTTAAGATGCAGATTTGGGGGCCTGCCCCAGACCGATCCCACCTCTGCCTCAGTGGGGAGGGGCCCAGAAATGCGCTCAGTTAACCATCTCACCAAAGTCCGTGGGGCAGTCCCTGGCCTACAGGCTTGGGAACATTCCAGCAGCTCAGGATCTGGCCCCCCTTCCCCAGCCAGGCATCCCAAATGCCCTTGACCCAGGTCCCACACCTTCACTGTGCCCGTGCCCGTCCTTCTTCCTCAAATAGAGCCCCCCTCATCCTACCCACCCACCTCTCCCCAGCCCTGTTCTGGTTCTTCCTCCCTGACAAGGCAGCCCCTGATTTCTGCAGCAACAGGAAAATGCTCCTGTTTTTCTCCAGGGCCCACGCCCCGGGGACACGGTTTAGCACATTTTCTTTGAAACATTTTTAAATAGCTATAAAAGGGCTCCTAGGGCTTCCCTGGTGGCGCAGTGGTTGAGAGTCCGCCTGCCGATGCAGGGGGCGCGGGTTCGTGCGCCGGTCCAGGAAGATGCAACATGCCGCGGAGCGGCTGGGCCCGTAAGCCATGGCCGCTGAGCCTGCGCGTCCGGAGCCTGTGCTCCGCAACGGGAGAGGCCACAGCAGTGAGAGGCCCGCGTACCGCAAAAAAAAAAAAAAGGGCTCCCAATTAGCTGGCATGGCCAGAGAGAACATTTCCATATAAGTAAAGCTTACTCTTTCATGTGTAAAGTTAAACATTTCTCTGTCTCCTGAGAGTACACAGAATAGATATAATTTGACCTTCTTACAGCTCTGGATTATCTTTAGGACTATAATATAGAGAATCCCTCAAGGGCTTTTAAGATATATAGGACCCCCACTAAAAAAAACATGTGTGTGTATATATATGTATATATATATATATATATATATATATATATATATATATATATATATATGACAGAGTTCCTCTAAACTAAATGACCCCAGAATATAATTTGGAGTTTTTAAGTGTACTTCTTATAGCTTCCTCCGTAGTTGTAACTTTCTGTGTGTCTGACAGCACCCTATCCCCCTTTTCTCATACGGCTTCTAAACTGCTGTGGACTGGGACCCACACAAAGCAGTGTCTTAAAAGTGTGTCTAAAGCAAGTAGAGTAGAGGCTGGGGGCCCTGGTGGGCTTTCCATGAGTCAAGTACATGCGCGTCCGAATCCATGGCCACCAGCTCTGGATGCGATGTCCCCGGCACTCAATCACCCACAGGGAGATGGAAAACCAGCCGTGCTGCTGGAATGCAAGTCTTCAGCTCAGATTTTTCACAGGCTTGAACCCCTGACCAAATCTAACAAGGCCAAGCATACTGGGAAAACATCTACAACCCACACGTGGGTCCCCACATCCGACCCTGCAAGTGCCAAGTGGGAGAATGTAGCTCCGAAGGAGCAAAGCTGGAGACGAGAGGGTCTGAGCCGGCTGTGAGCTCAGAGTCGGCAGAGACCGTGGTCACCAATAGAGCCAATGTGATCGTTACTTGTGCTGCTAGCAACACCTAAAACAAGCAGGGTAATGGTCCAGTCCAGCCCCTGCGCAGGTCAGACTCACCTGGACATTCCCGGCCGCAGCGTGAAACAGGCACTTGGAAGAACACCCACCCTGTTCCCACCCCACAGGACGCGTGAAGATCAAACGGGACGGCCTGCAAGTTTTAAAATCAAAATATAACTAACGAAATTTTTAGGGGGACTTCCCTGATGGTCCAGTGGTTAAGACTCCACGTTTCCAATCCCTGGTCGGGGAACTAAGATCTCACATGCCACGCGGTGTGGCAAAAAAAAAAAAAAAAAAAAAAAGAGGGCTTCCTTGGTGGTGCAGTGGTTGAGAGTCCGCCTGCCGATGCAGGGGACGCGTGTTTGTGCCCCGGTCCGGGAAGAGCCCACATGCCGCGGAGCGGCTGGGCCCGTGAGCCATGGCCGTTGAGCCTGTGCATCCGGAGCCTGTGCTCCGCAGCGGGAGAGGCCACAACAGTGAGAGGCCCACACACCGCAAAAAAAAAAAAGAAAAGAAAAGAAATTATTAGGAATTCACCTAACAGAAATATACACTAAAAATGAGAACTACACTTTTACTAAATAAGGAGAAAATCTGAGTAAGGGAGAGGTATGTCTTCCCAGATATGGTTCAGAGAGGCAGAGAGTGGTTAAGGATGGGAAGAAGGGCCTCAGAGTTCAGGAGGAGAATGAAAAAACAAACAAAAACAGGTCACAGGAAGGAAAGTCCTCAGGAACCAAGAATGTTTGGTGGGAGGCTTGCAGGTGGTAGAAAAGTCTAGAACAGCGTACTCTGGTGGTTCAGAGTATTGACTGTGTGACCTAGCACAGGTTTCTTAACTCTGGGCGCCTCAGTCTCTGTTCATCTGTAAACCGGGGATAATAACAGCAACACCCATCATCTACACAGATGCTAGCGCTCGTCACCATCAGAAACACCCATGTGCTTGGCAAGCTGCTTGGGGAAGAGGGTGGTACTTTCTGTGCGTGTCTCCAGATGCCTGGACCAGACCACCAAGAACACATTACAAGGAGGCAGAAATTGGCCCGGGTGGCAAGAAGCACTTTCTGCAGGGTTGTCTTGAAATCACTGGGCTGACTTGGTAGGTAGTGAGACACCCATCACTGGAGGCATCCAAGCCAAGCCCAGATAAAACAAACATCAGAAACATTTTAAACTCCATTTCTCTGAGTTCCAGCTGCTAGAAATAAACTTTGTGACACCCAGTGTGCTGCCCAGAGCTTCCACTTTTGCTCACTTCCTGACTCTCCCTCAGTTAAGTTCCAGAGTAGTGATTCATAAAGCCGGCTGGGTGTTAGACCAGCTGCATCAGAATCACCTGGTGGGGAGGTGATCATGGTGGACTATGAGTCCTGGCCAGGACCTGCTACCGCAGGTTTTTCCACCCGAATCATGGGGTGGGGTTTGCGAATCTGTATGTTTAACCATCTCCCTGCCGCACACTCAGGATAGTTCTAGAAGACTGAGATGGCCGGGCAGCCAGCCTCTAGGAGAACAAGCCTTTGTCATCTTGTCTCTGTCCCCGACCAGCTTCATTGAGACAGACATGAGGCACAGGTTCCTCCAGACTCACAGGAGACACCAGGCTAGCTGGGGGGCTGCTTACAGCTGATCCAACTGGCGCCTTACTAAATGTCTCTTGACGATGTCAACTGCTTTCCCACCAACCTTATTACTGCAGCTACCCTGCCTAGGTCAGGGGTCCCCAGTGCCAACTGTTCTTGTTGTATGATGATCTCCCCGCTCAAACCACCACATTCACTCCCAACCCCATCCCACCAGCTTCCACTGCCCATCCTCCCCGATCCAACTGTATATGCAGAGCCCCGCGGTGCAAGGACTTTCAAATTAGCCTTTTGGCATGTGGCCTGGACACCCTTATTGGCCCACTTCCCAAGGCGCCCTCACCAAACCACTGGGCACAGAAAGAACTCCACCCTCATAATGGATAAGGGGGCAGGGACACAACAAGAACCTCGGCCCTGGGTGCTCTGCATGGGGTCTCTGGGGCCCACTGACCAAAGGTGGCTGGAATCGCAGCTCCCCACCTCCACCAGCAGCCCAGCATCCGCCCCAGCTGGTGAACTCTGGCAGCCGCTGCCCCGGGAACAACAGAGCAATTGTGCTCTGACATCAGAGCGGCAGGGGGGAAAGTCAGGGACAGTGACAAGCCAGCCAGAGGATGAGCACCTGTCAGCACACCTGTTGTGGGGCCACCGATCACAAAGATTTGGCTCAAACAGCTGGGGTGATGAGCAGAGGGATGGCCACCTCAGGGGCACCCTGAAGATGCCTGACGTGAGTGTGCTTTCGGTGTTTAGAGACCATCTGGCAGGGAGAAAATCCTTCCTGTCCCAGCCTGGCAGCACGGTGACGGTCCTCATCGGGGTGTCACTCTTCTGAGCTGTTGCACCTCAAGGTCAGGGCTTCCCGACAATGTTGGCCACCCCTCCTCCCACAGGGAGGGCATCTGGTCCCACTCAGGTTGGGGACACTTGCCCCTCCAGGATCCACTGTTGAGCTGAGCCGACTGGAGGTGGGGGGAAGGAATGCTGGCCTGGGGCCCCCATGTCACCCACCCACCCACCCATCCACCCAAAATAAGAAATAGGACATGCCTGACCTTGTTTCTAGAGCTAAGGGCACCCTCCACAAATTTGACAATTGAGAAATTTAGTTTGGGGAACATGATATTGGCCCCAAGATGTCAAAGCAACCGATCTCAGGGTTTGGTTTCTTGCGAAACTCAACAGCAGGGACTTGGAACCTTGGAGGCAGAGCTGATCCAGGGATGAAAGCCTTTGTGTGGGGCTGGAAGGGCCCTGGGGACGTCATGTGGTCCCCAACCCGGCGTGGGGCAGCAAGTCTGCCCCTGAACTTCTCAACCACAGCTCACCACCCACTTTTTGGGCCCCTCTTCTTGGCCCCATAGACACAAAGTCTTATGTCCATTTCTCCTTCCCCAGAGCATACCCAGCCCCCAATCCCTTAGCCTCTTCTCTGCAAGGTCATGTACACCCACCTTCAGCATGGGACAAGTTTGGGGCTGGGCTTGGGGAGAGTGCAGATATCACGGTGGCCAAAAACTTCAGCTTGTGGGGCCTTTGACGCATTCCGGAATGGCCACCACTGCCGTGCGCTCCAGGTTGTTCCTCAACTGAAGGTATTTCACCCAAGCCCGGGCTCTCCCGACACCATCTTAGTGATTCCTAGGATGCAGCTCCCATCCTCTGGATGAACCGGCTCTGCTCAGTGGTCTCTGCTCCATGGGGCCCGTCAATGAACTAGGACCAACCCAGCTTTAATGGTGCGGGCCCAACCTACTGCTGAGCACAGTCAGACCCATACTTCAGCAAACTCTGACTTTAAAAATGACACATATCATTCAAGTTCAACAGAGAAAAATTAGAAAACACACACTTGCAAAAGAAAGTCTAATTTCCCCTCCTTTATCTGAACATTTTACATTTCAGTAAAAAAATTCTACAACCTTTGGTCCCACAGAGCATCCAAGGCTGTGATTTATTCGACCACTGCCCTGCTGCTGTATCTAAGTGTTTCTAACACTGAGATAAACAAGATGGAGGTGAGCATCCTCGTCACGAGATGCCAGCACATGTACTTCATTATTTCCCGCAAAAAAATTCCTAGCTTTAGAGTTGCTTGACCGAAGGGGAGACTCTTTTTTTTTTTTTAATTAACGTATAGTTGATTTACAATGCTGTGTTTGTTTCTGGTGTACAGCAAAGAGATTCAATTATACATACATATATTCTTTTTTGGATGCGTTGCCATTATGGCTTATTACAGGATATTGAATATAGTTCCCTGTGCTCTTCAGTAAGACCTTGTTGTTTATAGGTTTTATATATAGTGGTTTGTATCTGCTAATCCCAAACTCCTACTAATTTATCCTTCCCCCCTGCCCCTACCAGCTTTCCCCTTTGGTAACGATGTTTGTTTTCTATGTCTGTGAGTCTCTTCTGTTTTGTAAGTAAGTTCATTATATTATTTTCTTAGATTCCACATATAAGTGATATCATATGACATTTGTCTTTCTCTATATGACTTACTTCACTTAGTATGATAATCTCTACGTCCATTCATGTTGCTGCAAATGGCATTATTTTACTCTTTTTTATGGCTGAGTAATATCCCATTGTATAAATATACCACATCTTCTTTATCCATTCATCCGTCAATGGACATTTGGGTTGTTTCCATGTCTTGGTTATTGTAAATAGTGCTGCTGTGAACACTGGGGTGCATGCATCTTTACGAATTAGAGTTTTCTCCAGATACATGCCCAGGAGTGGGATGGTTGGATCATACGATAAGTCTTCCTTTTAGTTTAAGGAACCTCCATATTGTTGTCCATAGTGGCTGCATCAATTTACATTCAAGGGGAGACTTAAAGTCCTTGATCAGCATTGTCAAAATGCCCTTCCAAGCTTCTAAATTGCTCAGGTTAGGACCAAACACACCTACTTAGTGTCAGCCCTTCCAAGGACAACAAGCCTCTTGGTCACACAGAACAGAGCAACGGAAAGGCCAAAGCTGTGACGTCCGATCTATTTCCAGAGACTTGAGCCAGGATCCGCCTCCTTAGATTCTTGGTGCTGCCCTTGGCTGCGCGACCTTGGGTAAATCATGGACTGCTCTCCATCCAGACAGGGGAGGACACCTGCCTGACCTACCACCTACCTCATGAGTCCTTGTGAAATGGAACAGATGAAGTCCTTTTGCACTGAAAATCCCTAGACAGTCGATTTTTTTTATCGAAGAGACTTATGATTGGTGACTATCTGCCAGTGGTTTTTCCCCCCCGCAGAACCAGTGCACAAGAAACAAACACCACCTTAGATTTATTCCTTTGTTCCCTGCCCTGGATCCAACAGGGCCAAGGGGCCAAGATGTCACAACCAAGAACTGGGGACGGACAGTGCTCGTCATGGCTCTGCTTCAACACCATTCCTCCTGAGATACCTGCTTTCTGCCTGGGCATAGCTGGGCTGGGCCATTTCTCCCAGAGGCTTCTGAGGATTGAAGATTAAATGCTGGAGGGCTGCAGAGAAAAGCCCCCAGGAGAGAACTGTGCCTGCCCCCAAAATCGCCCTGTCACAGGGTCAACAGTCCTTCTGAAAAGGGATGTTTCCCTCGGAGCAGAACAATCCACACGAACCTGAAGCCCACAAGTGACCTCCGGCCTTCTCTCCCAGCTACACGGAGTGCTGTCTGTTGACAGCACCCTGGACTCGAGAGGCTGGGGCGCCCGGGGTCACGGCGAGCTCAGACGTCATCGCATGCCTGCAAACGTTCTAGACATGCGGCCCAATAAGATCATTCCTGTGCATCTCCACATCTAACGCGTTCCTGGCATCCTTCCCACCCCGTCCTTGTTCTCCACACCCTCGCATGTCATGGGACCCAGGTGAGGACAAGGCAGCCTGGGGCGGGTCAACCAACTCTGCACAGTGAATTTTCAACTACCTGGAGTGACCAGGGAGTGGTGGCATGGAAAAGGCAGGCCAGAGGACCATCAGAGGTACAGTTTCCATACGGGGCTGGGAGCCGGCGTGAGCGCGTCTCCCTTACATTATGTGGCCTGTGCTGAAAACCCATCCACCGGCCCTGAGCTCTTGATCTGGACCGAAGGAAGGGCAGCAGAAGTGAGCTGGGCCACAGAGAGAGAGGCCAGGCTGAGTTTTACATGCTGTAGGAAGAACAGAGAAAGCAGAGGGGGCCAGGAATGTCAGAGGAGGTTTCTTTCCCTTTTGCACACACATGGCTTTCTTCTTGAGGAGCTCTGGGGACAGAGGCCACAAGGTTTCACAGAAGCAACATCCAGGGTCTCAGAATTCTAGATGGAGTGGGCGGGGCTGACGTCTATTGAGTCCCTCCCATGCTTTTGCACACTTTACTCATACATCAGAAATTCACTCAGCATCGGCTATGGCCTGGCCCTGAGGAGTTTAATTCTGCTTTTGCAGAAGAAACTGAGGCTCACAGAGGCACAGAGTCAGGACTCAGAACCAGCTCTAACAGGCTCCAAAGGCCCAGGCTTCTTCTCCCAATACCTTCTACTTTGTCTTTTTTCCTCTAAAATGTCGGTCCATTTCATTCAGTCCTTGGTTAAGAATCAGCTGTTGAAGCGCCTCCTAACTAGGGCCTATGACTGTCATCAGAGGGGCCTTGGCCATGCCTGGTGCAGAGGCGGGGTGCTGAGCCAACTCGGTGAGGATGCCCTGACCCTAAGGGGTCTCCCAGAAAGCCCAACCAAGATCTCCAGACCACAGATCAGAAAGGGCCACATGAAGACTCATCCCAAGCCAGGTTCTGTCCCCGGGAACTCTCCACCCCGGAACGTTCCACTACCGAGGGGTTTTGGCCTTTAAACTCATCCCTCCCTCTCTTAGGCCCACAGGTTCAAGATTTGCTGCATCTTCGGGGTCAGTTCAGAGAATGATATCCACAAGCATCATTTCTTCTGGAAAGCAGGGAGCGGGCCACCAGGTGAGAGGTGAGCCAGCCCCAGGAAGCTCACACCCAGGGGTGGGGGAAAGTTTTCATAAAGGGCCAGATGGTACAATAACTAATGTAGCTCTGTCGCTACTACTCAACGCTGCCTTGTAGCTCAAAGGCAGCTGCAGACTTTGTATTAGGAATGGGCGTGGCCGCATCCCAGTAAAACTGTATTTACCACAATAGGCAGCCGGGGGCAGGGGTGTAGTTTGCCAAGCCCTGAAAGGCCAGCAGAGTTTTAGGAGGCCGACTGCATCCTGTGCGTCCTATTGTAGGGCACGGCCTTGCTGGGGCAGCACCAGGTGGAAACACACCACCTGAGTCTCACCTAGGAAACCTCAGACGTACGTACTCAGCTCAGGGGTCCTCGGGATGCTGCAAAATCAGATAGTAGTGATGGCTGCACAGCTCTGTGACTGCACTAAAAACCACTGAATTGTACACTTTAAATGGGTGAACAGTATGTTAATTACACCTCAATAAAGTGTAAGTCTCTGAGGCAGAAAAACAATAACCGTCTTCTTAAGAAGCAATAAACCCTTCCCTAATCTGCTTCTTGGAGGACGCGCTCCCCCTCCCTCCGGGCTCAGGGCTCTCACCCTCTCGCCCGCAGCCTTGTCCTCTGCCTCCCCCATCCTGAAGAAACCTCCACCCCTGTCTCCCCATTGCCTTTTAACTTTAAAATAATTATACAACTCACACACGTTTATCACAGAAAATTTAGAACATACAGATAAGCAAAACGAAATAAAAATCACACTTGATCTCACCCACTGCCTAGAATTTTGACAGTCACCCTTCCAGACTTTTCTCTACATGCACAATAAAAAAAAAAAAAAAAGGATAGAGATACATACAGAAGCAATAAAACTTCTGTATGCCAGGGAGTTTTCACCATAAAAACCAGTGACAGTGGCTTTCGAAGGGAAAGGAAGGGGTTGGGACCAGGAGGGATTAACTGAGGTTTCAGGGTGGCAATGACTTGTCTCTTGAGTATTTTTGATTGATAACTTTTTGTTACAATGTACAGTTACGCATTGTGCACTTAAAAATTATATTAGACAGTGTTTGAAATGTGAAAGCATACTGCCTGTAACTGGGCTTTTAAATTTAGTGCACTCTGAACATTTTTCTAGGTCAAAAACATGAATCTATAATACTGTTTAAAATGACTGCTTAATATTCTGCTGTCAGGATAGAGCTTAACTTAATTTAGCTCATCTCCAATTGATGAGCAAATCTCATGAACAAGGTCAGCTTCCAGGAGTTTCCATCCTTCATGCTCCCCAGAGACCACCCCCTCCAAGCCAAGGCGGACCAGAATCGCTACGTTCAGCCTCCTCGCTGTTAAGCCTCCTTTCATTTTAAAACCCTCTGTCTTCTTACTCTGCTGTTTGATAGTCATGTGACCCAAGCAAGTAAATCAGCCCGTGCCTCAGTCTGATCATCTGTAAA
Source organism: Mesoplodon densirostris (assembly GCF_025265405.1). Taxonomy (NCBI): domain Eukaryota; kingdom Metazoa; phylum Chordata; class Mammalia; order Artiodactyla; family Ziphiidae; genus Mesoplodon; species Mesoplodon densirostris. The sequence goes on along the minus strand of NC_082678.1, from coordinate 16,400,716 downwards.
ATGGGGATAACTGTGAATCAGACACGTTAACACGAGGAACGTGTGGATCACAGTTCTAAGCACTTAGCATGGATGATGACAGCTGCTGTTACTGTTACTTGTCACAGTCACTTTTCCTTCACAGAACTACCACGGTTTCCCTCCTAGTTCCCTGGCCCCCTCCTGGAGGCACCAGAGCCCAGCTTGTGTGTCTCTGCGCCCCCCTACCTGGGTGATAACCATGGCCAGACCTCAGGGCTGGGTGAAGATTACACATCCAGCACAGCATCTGGCACAGAAAGAGCCAGTCCCCCCGCCCCAACCCCGAGAGCCTCCATGGACACCGTCCTAGGCACTGCACCTCTGCCCTTTCTTGTGATCTTTGCCCACAACCTTAAAAGGTAGGTAAATTATTATCTCCTCTTTGGTGATGGAGAAACCGAGGCAGAGGGCACTTGCCCAAGATCTCTCCCCTGGACTGAGTTGTGGGGCTGCAGAGTAGCTGCCCGAACCATGCTGCTCCAAACCTATGTGTCCCCACTTCCCACTGCCTCTGCTCCCACTTCCTCTTCCCTCCGAGGCCCCTCACATACTTCCATAATCTGCTGTAGCTACTACAGCCGGAGACCCCACTGTCTCTGTCAGCAGAACTCAGCAGGGAACCCCACTGACCACCTGACCACGTTAGGGGATGCCTGGCCCTGGCCCTGAGGTCAAACCCCAGAGGCAGCCCCCATCCCAGCCCGTCACCCACCGGCCTGCCTTCCGGCCTGCCTTCCGTTTCCTAAGTCCCTCCCTCGTGCAGGTTCCTGCTCCGCTCACCTGGGTGACTGACTACAAGCCCTTAACATTGCTCTCCTGCCTGCAGCTTCCTTCCCCCTCCCCCCATGTCTAACAGCTCTCAGGGAGGTGGGGGACAACAAAGACCCCCCTTGATTCCCACTGCGGGGGCTTCAGGGTCTGCTGCTGCGCCCAGGCACAAGGCTGCCCACCCTTTGGTTTCAAAACCCCTTCCCACCAGGTCTCTCACCCCTCCCAACAGGCCATAAAAAAGTCTTTTACAGGCAGTGATTAACCTTTTAGGGGTCACAAACCCCTTTGAGAACCTGGTGGAAGCCATGGCCCCTGTCCACAGAAAAACATGGACACACACACACACACACACACACACACACACAGAGCTTTGCTTACAGTTCCAGGGCTCAAGACCGCCCCCCACCAGGCCCATCTCTGAACAGACGTCCATGCCCCCCAGGTTAGGACCGACCCTTCTTTATAGAGATTACATCTCAATTTGATTTTTCCAGCAAACACTTGCCCAGTCCGCCTTGCTGGGGCCTCCAGTAGCTTAACCTAGGATGCTAATTGGACGAGGCTGACCCCAATTTTGTCAGCTACAAAATGGGATTCCCCTGGGTCTCTATCACTTTCCCACTGGAGCTGCACATGCACGCAGTGATGGAGGCACCAAAGGCTCCAGGATTCCAGCCAGCCCAGGCCTCAGGGGTCCTGGAGGTGGGCCCTGGAAGAGCCTGGGCCTGGGCTGGGGGAGCCAGCTTCATTCCTGCCCTTTCTGAGACGCTGGTACCCAGACTGCCCCTCAGTCTGGAAGTCCTCCTCCCTCCCCACTTCCCTTGGCTGCCTTTCCTCACAGCATTCTGGGGCATCTCACATGCGCCTCCCCCCACCCTGACACCCTATGGCCCTCGCAGTCTATGGACCCCGTAGCAACTAAACAGAAGCCTAGCCCAGCACTCAAAATCTACCTGTTTGTTTAAAACTATGCACAAGTGCAGCTGTCAATCCGTATAGTAAGGTATCTATAACGTTCTCTTCTCACACCCAAACTGTCTTGGGTACCCGCTTTGGAAATGACTGCTCTGTGCAAACTCTGGTGGGTGTCAGAACCACCTGGAGAGTCTGAGAAATACCCATGCCCACGCCCTGAGCCCCAAGGGTCCAATATGGGATGCTAATTCAGACACCTGCCTTTCAGCAAACTCCCTGGGTGATGCCCGCTGTCACCCACAGGTACACACTCTCGATGCCTCTCCTCAAGCCCTCGGGATGGAATGCAAACTCTATGTGATAAACCAGACGTCCAGGCCCACTCTGCCCCTCGGGCCCTCCTGCCCCCGAGCCTGCTCTGTACCTAGACTCTCTCGCACCTTTCCCAGGCAGCCTGTCCCTGTCCTTGGCACTGCAAAATGATGCACTTAACCATGCCTGGTACATGTTCCCCCAGCTCCATCCTCCAACTTAGGGTTCTTTACGCTTTCAACCTTGATTTCCTAAGTCTGCCTTTCTCTTTCCAGAAAGACCATCCTAGCTAGCCACAAGACCACTTGCCCTCAGCCCCTTGTTTGTGTGTGTGTGTAGTGTGTGTACTCTCACACACACTGCAGGGTGGAGGAGTGTCCAGGGCAGGGGAGAAGAATCGGTGGCACTTACACCCCTGCCCCTAGTCTGCCTTCTCTTTATCTCCTTTCACGCTTTTTTCCCCCAGTTTTATTGATATAATTGACATACAGCACTGTATAAGTTTAAGGTGTACAGTGTAATGATTTGACTTAGATGTATTATGAAATGATTATCACAACATGTTCAATTAACATCCATCACCTCATAGATATAAAATAAAAAGCAAAAAAAATGTTTTCCTTGTGATGAGAACTCTTAGGATTTGCTCTCTTAACTTTCTTATACATCATACAGCAGTGTTTGCTATAGTCATCACTTTGTACATTACATCCTTAGTACTTATTTTATTGTTTTTTAATTTTTATTTTTTAAATTATTATTATGTTTTTTGCGGTATGCAGGCCTCTCACTGCTGTGGCCTCTCCCGTTGTGGAGCACAGGCTCCGGACGTGCAGGCTCAGCGGCCATGGCTCACGGGCCCAGCCGCTCCGCGGCATGTGGGATCTTCCCGGACCGGGGCACGAATCCGCGTCCCCTGCATCGGCAGGCGGACTCTCAACCACTGCGCCACCAGGCAAGCCTAATTTTTATTTTTTTAACTTTTTATTTTATATTGGAGTCACAGTTGATTAACAATGTTGTGACAGTTTCAGGTGTACAGCAAAGTGATTCAGCAATACACATGTTTTTGCTTTTTCCTGCTGTTTTTCCCCATCCTTCAGACCTCCTGGGGTCCTCCAAGCATACCTCTTAGCCATTCTGGAACCCAAGGGGTTCATCTGCTCCCACAGCCCCTTGGGCACTGGATCAGCAGCTCTGCATCAGGACAAGGGTGGCTGCGTCCACCCGCCAACCCCCAAGCCTGGGAGTCGTCTAAACCCACACCAATGGGATGCTCTGGGCAACCCAGCTGAGATGACAAAGAAGAGCGGCAGGACCCAAGTCCATCTGCAGCTCAAGGACTAGCAGCCAGGACCACCGATTCCAGGGGACCCAGCAGGCCGCAGGCTGCAGCCTGGCACCATGTCCTCAGATCAGAGAGGGAGGAACAAGTGGGGTGGGGAGAGCTCTCTCCCAGCCATGTGCCATGCCCGCAGCACAGCCTCCAAGCGCTGTACACATCTCTTCCCATCTCCCAACCCAGGTTCCAGTCACTCCCCTGGAGAACACATCCTTCCAGGAACACTGTCCAAGACCAAGCCCAGGAATTCGAGGGCCCCCCATGGCCCCCTCCCCATCCTCTCATTGGAACCCGTTATCTCTCTTCAGATGCCCAAATGCTTTTCACTTCGTGACAGTTACTTGGTTCATTATTTGCCCAAAGCACATGGAGGCTGACTTACTTTAAGCCACGCCCCTGGCGGTCGGTCGGGGTTGGGGGAGTCTACATGCCTTCTGCCCACCATGACCCACACAGTCTTAAACGTGCTTCCACACTGCCTGGCACCAGTGTCCTAGTGCTCCTTCCTGAGGGCAGGGATCATGCCTTGCTTCTCCCTTATGTCCCCTGGGGCAGAGCTGGGCACTGTAACTTCTTGTTGCAACACAGGTGAGCCCGATAGGAAAATCGGGATTGCGAAACACAGACTGATTATACACTTTGCGAAAGGAGTTGCCAACAGTGTCCTTACACAGCACCACCCCCATCCCAGCCCCCGTGCACTCAAGGCCTCACTCAACTCACAGGAAGCTCATCTGCCTTGCTTTTCCCGAGCACGTGTTTGGTGAGGATGCTGCCGTTTCTGAGTGCCTACTGTGTTTCTCCCCGAGTGGCCGCTATCTGGCCCCCATCAGCGTGTGCCCAAGGCCAGCCTGTCTGCCCTGGCAACGAGCACGTGCCCTTGGCTGTGGGCCCTGACCCACCTGGTGCTAGAGACCAAAATGGGAGCATCCTGAGAAAGATGGCATGGAGGCTGCCCTCCTGGGAGACAGTGGCCCTGGGCCTCGCCATCCAGGCCATGGGGGAGACTTTATCATCTGGGCCCAGAGAGCTCCTGGATTCACCCTCGACTCCAGAAACCGGCCCAAGCGGCCCAGGTCTGCCAAGCCACTCAGCTGGCTAAGGAACTCCAGGCTCCCGCACTGTGGCACTACCTGAAGAGAAAGCCCAAAGCTGGTTTCCAGCCAGGTTACTGGATCCATGCAGGCCTGTAGGAGATGGCGAAGGACCTCATTAGATGAGAGGGAGTGAGGCTGGCGGCACATCCGAGCAGGGCTCTGAGATGCGAAAAGACTTCCTGGAAAGGAAGCTCATCCTCACTTTTCTGGAAAGGACAGGGAGGAGCAGGCTTCCAGGAGGAGCCCCGGTCACCTCTTCCCACCCCTTCACCCTCAATCTCATAACCTCATAACAAACTCTTTTGCCGACCCCAGTTCCAATCCTACCAGCTGCAAGAGCTAAGGAGATGCCTCCCAGAAATCCTTACACAGGCAGACAGAAAAATGACTGTTTCCTAAGCCAACTGCCTCTTGTAGACACCAAGCCATTTCACAAGCCTGCATCCAGCCAACAATTAAAGGAGCCAGCACACTGCATTAAAGGTCAGTCTCTAGGGACCCCAAGTACAGCAGACCATCACCCTTCCTGGACCCCCGGGCCACTGCCCTAGTGGCACAGTCACCTGTAGGGCTTTAAAACTACAAAAGCCGGGCTTCCCTGGTGGCGCAGTGGTTGGGAGTCCGCCTGCCGATGCAGGGGACACGGGTTCGTGCCCCGGTCCGGGAGGATCCCACGTGCAGCGGAGCGGCTGGGCCCGTGAGCCATGGCCACTGGGCCTGCGCGTCCAGAGCCTGTGCTCCGCAACGGGGGAGGCCATGGCAGTGGGAGGCCCGCGTACCGCAAAACAAAAACAAAAACAAAAAGCTACAAAAGCCAAGGTCTGAGCCAGACTTTTGATGTCTGCAAAGAGATCCAGACCCAAGGCAATTATGCTCTCGGCCAGAGTGGGGAATCATCACCAAGGAAGCCATGAACTTGCACCACCTAAAGGAGAAGCAGATGTGGAAAGGCTATAGCTTTCACCGTGGGGTTTACTCCATGGCCATCTGGGGCCTACACCCTGGGATGTCTCTGGGACATATCCCGAGTTGACTAAGCACAGAAGGGCTGCCCATGGAACAATACTGAGCAGCATCCACCCCAAATTCACGTCCACCTAGAACCTGTGAATGTGACCTTATTTGGAAATAGGGTCTTTGCAGATGTAATCAAGTTAAGATGAGGTCATAGCAGACTAGGGAGGGCCCTGAATCCAATGACTGGTATTCTAACAAGAGGAGAGGGCACAGAGACACACACGCACAGAGAGGAAGGCCACCAGAAGACAGAGCAGAGGTTGGAATGATGTGTCTACAAGCCAAGGGACACTAAAGATTGCTGGAGCCACCAAGGATGGAACAGATTTTCCCTTAGAGCCTCCAGAAGGAACCTACACTGCTAACCCCTTCATTTTGGATGTTAGGCCCCCTAAACTGTGAGAGAATCAATTCTTGCTGTTTGACACCCCTCAGTTTGTGGTCACTTGTTACAGCAGCCATGGGAACTTAATGTAATGGGCTTTGTGGCGCGACCCTGGTATCAGTAGGCCCTGTGGAACCTCTGAGCTGGGCTGGGGTTAAAAGTTTTGGCTCTACGATGATTTTGATGTGATGACTTGGACACAAATGCCAGCAGATGCAGGTGGAGGAGAGGGTAACGCGCAAAGCAAGAGGGGGCCTTGGGGCATTCGGACACTGCTGGACCCTGACCTTTGCTGCCCTTGATCCAAACCCAAAGCAGAAACGGCCCCAGCGCTGCCTCAGCTGACACTGGGCAAGGATGGGAGTGGCTGGCTGGGCATTCTCTCCGTGCGGCCGAGGGGTGTGAGGTGGACCCAAGGCCCGGCCCCTTCCTGCTCAGCCCCTGTAAACCAAGCCCTAAAGCCTCCTGAGCAATGGATTCCTTCTGAGCCTGGGCCTGATTCTGCCCTAGAAGCACAGCCTCTCTCTCTGCAAGGGGCCTGGACAGGCCTGGACTCCCAGGGGACACCACATGCAAGGCCAATCCTGGCTCCGCCACTGGGAGGAGCCTCTCCTCCCCCCGCCCGTCTTGCTGAGCAGCGAAGCCAAACTGGAGAACTTCCCCCAATTTGGGTTCTGTGGAAACCACTCTGCAAGCACACACCGTGCCCCAAGTGCAGGTGGCCTGAGCTACGTGATGCGCACAGGTAGGGTCACCTGAAGACTTCCCGCGCCAGGCAACAGCGGCAGCTCCAAGGGCCAACTGAAGCGTGGCCAGGAGCCGTGGGGAGTGTGGGGAGATCAGAGGGGCATGGCTGACAAGAGGAGAAACCCGGAGACCCTGCCTTTGAGTCTGCACAGGTGAGGGCAGCCTCACCACAGCTGGCAAGAGGATGCGTGGCTGGCGGCTGAGACTTAGAAGCAGAAAACAAACCTGTCAGGAAGTGAGAGTGAGCTGCAGAGGCCCACCTGCTGTGTATCCGTCCTTTTGGTTAAACTGAACCTGCCCCAGGAAAACCTGGCTGACTGTCACCAGGGCAGTAGAGGCCTGCAAGTGTCAGAACTGGATGGAAACCTCCACGGCCCAGCTGGTTGCTCCCATTTCTGCTGCATTCTCCCCACTTCTGTCTCCTGCCCCTCTGTGTATCAGAACAAATAACTGGGCTCTCCTCCTTTCCTCGCTAGCTCCCATGTGTGGGGAGCAAGGGGTCCTGAGGGGAACAGATATTCGCTGGGGACTTTAAGCAGCCATACAACCCTACCTGCAACCTCCAGTCACCAAAGTCCCCAGCTTGTGTGGATGTCCTGAAAAAGCAGTCACCACTCAAGGACCCTCCTGCCTGTCCCTGTGTGCAATGCCTCCTGGGCAGGACGTGGGAGGAGCCGGCCCTGGGCCTCTTTCCAGCTGCTCCACTGAGCCCGTGGGGAACCTGACCAGGGGAGGGAAGCTTCCATCCAGCCCCAACCTAATCTGGTGAGCCCCACAGGCGGCTTGGTGGGAGAGGCCCAGGCAGAGCAGCTCTTCCCCACCCAGCTCCAAGCCCAGAGGAGCCCAACTCCCATCTCACCTGTGGAAGTTTCTTCCTGGGGTCCCCGGTCCTTCAACCCACCGAGGTCGAGAGTCCCCCCACCCACCAGGCTGTGTCCCGCACTCTCCCCGCTCCGCCCCCCCTCCCCACCCCCACCCCCCGCGCTGGCATCCCGGGGCCCTCCGCCTGCCAAAATCCAATCCGTTCCCTGGCTCCCTTTTCTGGGGCTGGAGCTGCAGCGGAATTTCGGTGGAATTTTGAGGTTGAGAAGCATCTCGGCAGAGAGGAAAAGAAAGGAAGAGAAGGAAGGGGGGAAAGAAAGTACGATTTTGGCATCAACTTGCAGAATTCTAGAAGGTACCGAGGCCCCGGAGGCGGGCGCTGGGTCCCTCTGCAAGATGCGGGCGGGCGGGGCGCCGGCGAAACCTCCGGGTCCAGCACGCCCCGTAGGGGCGGTGGGCGCCGGGCCGGGGCGGGGTCGCCGTCCTTACCTACGTCTGCATTGCAAAACGCCTGTTGCGGGTGCACCGGGGAGCAGCTGCAGGCGTCGGTCGGGCGGAGCAACGTCCCCAGCAGCAGGAGGCCGAGCACAAGCCGCAGGCTGCGGGCCGCGGCGCCCATGGCGGGCGGGGGGCGGGGGCGCGGGCTCGGGCTCGGGCTCCGGCTAGCCGCCGCCGCCTGGGCTCGGGGCGCTCCCCTCTCGCCGGCCGGGGCCGCGCGGGTCTGGGTGGCGCTCCGCGGCCGCGCCCTCCGCTCCGGCCCGCACTCGCCGCACAAACTTTCTCGGCTCTTGGTCGCGGGGGCGATGAGGGGGCGCGGGGCGCGGCCGGCAGCGCGGAGACGAGAGCGGGCCGGGGGCAGCGAACGAGCGAGCGAGAGATCGAGCTAGCGCGCCGCGGGCCGGGTCGCCGATACTTCTCTGCCTTCTATGGATGTGTGCGCCGCAGGCGCGAGCCGAGCCGGCCTTTTATTGCTCTCCAAGGATTGTTGGGCTCCGCCCCCCGGTGGCGGGCGGCCAATGCCGGCTCCGGGAGCTCCCAGCGGCCCCCTCCCCGCTCGCCTCCCGCGCCTCCCGGCCCTCCCCCAAGCCCGGCTTTTGTTGTGTCCAGCCTGGCACCGCAGGGACCCGCCGCTGCGCACCTGGCTTCCTACCGCCCGGGACCGTACCCCGCAGCCTCCCAAATCTCCAGAGCTTGGGAGAAAGGGGGCACTGCGGGAGGACAGTGCCCAGTGGACCCTGACTCAGCACTTGGGACTCGCAGCCCACCCCTCCAGGGCACAGGCGGCCCACCCACCACCCCTTCCCCTCCAGCTTGGCACGGGAGATGTACACTGCCTGATTCCCTTCCACCCCTGGGGTCCCTGAGATTCTAGCCCGGGATTGAGGAAAAGGATGTGCGCTTTGGAGCAGGGGTCGTTCCCTGCCGCCCCTCTCCCAGCCCCCTTTTGCTGGGTGGCCTCCTGAAATTTACCGAGGATTCCTTTTTCAAATGGAGGCCTTAGAATTTTAAGTGCGCTTGGCCAGTAGAGTTGGAGGGGGAGGGGAGAGTGGTTACTATGAACAAAACAGGATTTTGTATAAACTGGCCATATTTTTGACCAGCCAGCGGGGCGGGGGGTGGGGGCAGGAGCCCAGGAGACAGTAGGATTGGATGAAGGCATTTTCCGGGCTCTGCTCCCTTAGCCCACAGATGTGGGAGCTGAAGGACTTTTCCCAAAACAGTTCTGTGTTCCAAGGAAGGGCAGAGGGTCTTAGAGGTGTGGATGGCACAGAAAGCGTGGCCCCGGGGGTCCCTGTCTACCTGTCTCTGAGCCCTCTCTGTGGTGGGCACTGTTACACAGAAAGCCTCGTTCTTGCCAGCAGGATGTTTGTAATCTAGCCGGGGAGTTGTAAACTGAGAAAAGTGACACAATTAAAGAATAATTGCCCGCTAAACTGTGTTGCTGACTTGAGATGTGAAACTGGGAAATACTGAAACAATGGAAAAACAGCTTCTTTCTGTTTATGCGTGCTTTGAAACAGACAACTTGAAGAAAAGTTAAATAGGCAGGGCAGTTATTTTTAGTACTCTAACAATTCCAAAGTCACTTTTTCGGCTTTTGTTTCTGTAAAATAAAGTCGTGTCATTTGTGAAATGATGTTTGATGCTAATTTTTAAAGTACAGTTAATTTGGAAAATTATCGCAAGTTGGCTGCCTGTAGCCTTTTCATTTCTTTCTTTCTTTGTTATTGCAAGTGGAATGAAATGCTCTTGAAGTTTACGGAAGCTGAAATCAATTCGTCAGTTTATGAAAGAAACAAATATCTATCTTAGGGGCTCTCAGCCTTCAGGCAAGATAGACACATAAATGATCAAGTATGCCAGAGGGTGAGAGATACATTACAGGTAGGTTGATGATGGTGCAGAAGGGGATCGGGGTCCACGCCAGGCACAGGGCAGGAAATGAGGGGCCTGGGCTGGCCTTCCTTCCTTCCTTCCATCAACAACGCTTACTTGAGCATCTGCAGTGGGCACTGTCCTGAGAGCTGGGCATTCAGGCCTCCACAGAACGGACAATGGTCCCTGGGCCAGTGGGTAGAAAGACTCCTGAGCTGGTGAAGGAGAGAGAAGTGAGGGGAGAGGAGCCATGGAGGAGATTTCACAGGGTCTGGGAGGGGACCACGTTTTATTCTGAGGTCAGAGCTTCTGGAGGGTTTGGAGCAGAGGGGCAAAGCGGGCCCCTCTGAAAGGATGGGGCTCTGTGGTAGGATCGGCAGGAGTGAGGGCAGAGGGTTTACCTGTGGCTCAGAGATGCAGCAGCCCAGCCTCCTCACTGGCCTTGCCAAGCCTCTGTCTCCCCATCCACAAAATGATGATAAAGTCCCCTACCTAGTGGATTTCTGAGCATGGCTGAGCAGAGGCTCTAAAATCCAGTGCATGTGGTGGCTGCCATCAGGAGGCATTGAATGTTAAATGACTTTCACGAGGGCACAGCAGGTGAAAGGACAGAGCAGCCCCCGAAAGCTCACCCCACCCTGACTGGCTCAGCCATTTTACGGTGCCTGTGGAGGCCTTGGCTCCTGGGCGCCCCGCCTCATTACCCCGACCTCTCCATTCGTCCTCGTCATCCTCTGCCTGTGCTCCTAGTTAGAATCTTCCCATCTCAAAACCACGGGAACTGAGGCCCCAGGTGAGGAATCTACTGAAGACAAGAAGTAGATTAGGATCTGGCTACGGTGTCAACAGATGCCCTTTCACACGCTCTCTGCTCCACCGCCAAGAGGGCTCAGCAACTGGGGATGAATGTGGGGAGAGGGCCGCAGCTCTGACCTCTGTCCAAGGAGGGAGGTCAGGGTCAGGGCGCCCCATGTGCAGGAAGAAGGACCCGAAGGCTGATAGCTCTCTCCATGGGCTTCTCTCCTAACTAGCTTCCCCGACCTTGATCTTAGGGGGCAGGTTAACAGGGGAGCCATACGGGAGACCCCCGCCCAGCCCCCATGTGCATTCTGACCACAGCCTGCTGGACCTCGGCTTGTATCTGTGACTCCCGGCAGGACTCAGGACAGACAGGAGGGGGCAGCACCTGCCAGGCCGGCCGGGGAGGGGGGCTTCTAGGACCCTCAGATCACCACCCGCACCCCCTGGGGCCACTACTTCCCACCAGGAACGCCCACTTTGCCCCTGCCTCCTTCCCAAAGGGACTTTCTCAAGGCAGAGCCCAGCAGAGTTGTCAGCCGGTCCCACCCCTGTGGGAGCACACCTAGCAAACACGTCCTGGGCTGGGCTTGGCAGCGTCAACGCTGTCCAGGGTCAGAAGGAAAATGCCAGCTCCGCCTCCTTCCTGCTCCTCTCAGGTAAACCGAGTCAGAGTGACCTCACCAGCCTCAGAGAGGAGGCCCTGTCCAGCCAGCACGAGGATAGGCATCAGAGGCGCCTCGTCTCACTCGATTCGCTCTCCCAGTTTACCGAAGATCCATTTCCTCCTGAGCTTGGAGTGTTTTCTCCCTTGAGACAGCTGCAGCGGAGCTGAAGGCCTCACACTCCTTCCGGCAGGTTCCAGAGAGCCAGACGCTCTACAGTATGTAGTGTGAAAATCGGTCCCACAGGCTCAGGAATCTGGCCCCGAAAGAGTGGGTGTGTCTCGGGCAGGTCCTGGGGCGCGGGAGCTGGTGGCTGATGAGGGTGAGGGATGCGTCCCTGTGCCTGGCGGTTTGTGATGTGTGGCCCCCAGAGAGGAATGGGAAGCTGACATCGGGGTCATGATGCTCACCCCCCCCACCGCGTCGACTCCGGGCATCAGATTCGTGGCCACAGTAGGTGGCAGTGCCACACGCAGCCCAGACATCTGTCCCCAAAGTTCCTTGCTGGGGCTGTTTACCATAGGACATCCCAAAGGTGACAAGAAGGTGAGTAAGAATGACCTGTGTGTGGGGTGAAGATGGGCCACGGGTCACTGCACAGTCAACATGAGCATCTTCGTGATCAGCCATGGACACTCTAAAGGACATTTTGATTTTTGTTTCACTTCATTAATTTCATTATGAATCCTCTTCCGCTGGGCCGGCTTCTCAGCCTCGGCACCGCTGACCTTGGGGCCAGACCTTTCTCTGGTCGGGCCGTCCTCTGCACAGTGGGGCTGTCCTGTGCATGGCGGGGGTATTGAGCAATAACCCTGGTATCTACCCTCTAGATGCCAATAACATCTTCCCCCCAAGTTGTCACAACCAACTGTCCTCAGATGTTGTCTAGTGTCCCCTGGGTGGCGAACCTTCCCTAGTTGATAACCCCTAACTAGGGAAACTGATAAAAATCGTTGGTCTTGAGACCAAATGCAGAGACATAAACAACAAGGTTCTCTTTCTGTAGGGAAAATAGTAATGCGTAGGGAGGGTCCCTGTACCCACGTATCACCCAGAGAACAGGCTGGGAGATGGTGCTGTGTCCATACTGGTTCTCATGGGAGAGAGGGAAGGCAGGAAATAGTATAAAGATTGTTGTTTAAGAAGTGCCCATGGATGGACTTGCCTGGTGGCGCAGTGGTTGAGAGTCTGCCTGCTGATGCAGGAAACACGGGTTCATGCCCCGGTCCGGGAAGATCCCACATGCCATGGAGTGGCTAGGCCCGTGAGCCATGGCCACTGAGCCTGCGCGTCCGGAGGCCCGTGTACCGCAAAAAAAAAAAAAAAAAAGAAGTGTCCATGGACATTCCCTGGTAAGTCCAGTGGTTAGGACTCCACGTTCTTACTGCCGAGGGCCTGGGATCCATCCCTCGTTGGGGAACTAAGATCCCACAAGCCACAGGGCCAAAATAATAATAATAATAATAATAATAATAATAATAATAATAATAATAATAATAATAATAATAATAATGTGTGCATGAGCATACAGCATGCGTGATAGTCCATTTATGGGAAATTACACATATGCAGGGATGCAGACGGATGTATGAACAGGTGTTCACCAAAAAGTTCCGGGTGACGGGGACTTAGGTGATGAGATAGATGTCATATCCTGCTCCTCGTGTGGGGAAAGCAATTTTCAGATGATGGTCCAACCCTAAAATGGACAGCAGAAATATGGCTGTTTTTCTACATTTGCAGTACATCACTGCTAAAGCCTGCCCTGGCTGCAGCTCCTCTAGGCATTTACTTTCCAAAGCTCCCGCTCTGTCCTCTCCACTGCTTTTGGCTCACGCCTCCCATTGGGGTTTCTTTGGCTGCGCCTGTGGCTATACTTTATGCCATCCCATAGAGCATCTTTAAGAAGGCGGGACCTGGCCTCTCTCCTTCACTCCCTGCCTCTGCACCTGTCAATCCCCCTTCCTCCCCTCCCAGGCAGGTCCCCCTCTGGGCAAAGGCAGCCTTGAGCCAGGGCACACACCTTGCAAGCCTGCCTGTGTCTTTTTTTTTTTTTTTGCGGTACATGGGCCTCTCACTGTTGTGGCCTCTCCCGTTGCGGAGCACAGGCTCAGGACGCGCAGGCTCAGCGGCCATGGCTCACAGGCCCAGCCACCCCGCGGCATGTGGGATCTTCCTGGACCGGGGCACGAACCTGTGTCCCCTGCATCAGCAGGCGGACTCTCAACCACTGCGCCACCTGGGAAGCCCCCTGCCTGTGTCTTAATTCCCCACTGCCCACTATGCAGAGAACAGCCTTCACAAACGGGGCAGCAGTACTCACACCACCCATGCTGCACTGATCCATTCTAGAGTGACTCCAGAAAGAAAGGAGGGAGGTGGGGAGGCTGTCCTGGGGGTGAACAGAAAGCCCATGAAGTAAGTTGTTGGCTTGAAGACACTGCCGCGTCTGAAGTATCCGGAGCAGACAGCCTAGAGCGGCAGCATGTAAACACTTCCTCCAGGGATGCGGCTCTGGCACAGCCATGGTTTCATCCCTGGGCTGGGAAGCCTTTTCAGACCTTGCTTCCCATGGACTCTCAGATGACACTGCCTCTCCTCCCTGTGGCCGCGTTTTGCCTCCCTGTGACTCAGAAGGGACTCCAGTCCTGCAGGGGAGGGCACATCCCTCCTTCCGGTAGCGAGGGAGGGCCAGGGAGCCGCTCCTGCACAGTCTGTGCTCCAGAAGTCCACACCCCGGAACTGTGCTTTTGTCCTCCGGTTCCCCACCTGTTTGCCTCTCAGCTCTCCCCGAGCTGGGCTCTTCCCAGAGCCCCCTGTAGGCTTCATTTACACGGAAAACAAAGGACTATGAGAGACACTAGGCAGTGGCTCTCTTTGGGGCACTGCTCTGCATTTTCTCGTGCCCAGGCCATTTCCTCTGGCCCTGGGCACGCAGTCATGTGCTTCCTCGCATAGGCGGGTTAGGGAGGTGGGCCAGCGAGCAGAGATGGGACCAGTGCTTCTCCATCCTTGGCTTTCTCCCGGAAGCAGCCACAGCTGGCATTCTGGGGACCAGGGGCTGGCCAGGAGCGAGGGGCGGGACAGCTGGGGGACTGGCTGCCCAGCTCAGCAGGGGATGGTTGGGGCTGGGTTTTCGTGGTTTCAGGTTCGCCTCCCTGCAAGCCAGAGGCAGGAGGCTCAGGTTTCCAGCCCCGCCATCCTGCTCTTCCTTTGGTGTTGGGAGTGACGGCCCATGGCCATGATGTCATCGCCTAATCCAAACAGGAGGGGGGCTGGTTTGGCGGCGCTGGCTGGCTTCCCATGCTGAGTGCAGCAGTAAATTTCATTTCAAGGCTATGATTAGGACGATGCCCAAGAATTTCCTCTCTCTCTCCTTCCTCTCCCCAATCCTGTTTTTCTTTCTGTGCTCCTGCCTTGCCTTCTCTCCCCCTTGCCCACCCCCCGCCCCGCTCCGGTCTCTCTTCTCTAGGGATGCCTCAGGTTCTCGGCGAGGTCAGCCTGTGGTCAGCATCACCAAGCTCCTTCCATCCCCAGTCCGGTTTCTTGTCACCTTCAGATTCCAACCTGTCTCCCTCCCTCCCTCTGTGACGAGCTTCGGAGCAAACGGATGAGGTCCCAGCCCCTGGAGGTCATCCACTGGAGTCCGGGGTGAGGGCGAAGGGACAGAATGCCTAAAGGCCCTCGTTCAACCTTGAGCTGAGCTGCCAGACAAGACGGAGAGCAGGGCGTGGGTGGCTCTGGTCCCCAACAAGGAGATCAGAAGGCAATGAACAGAGCCAGGAGGAAGGCGAGGAGAGGCCCGGCTCCCTGAAAAGTGATTCATCAGGTCCTCACCGCCATTTCCAGCTGCTCTCTGGAGTTGTGGGCCTGGCTCGTTGCCTCTCGGTTTTTGGCAGCCCAACTCCACAGGCGAGAGGGGCCAAAAGGCAGTGGCTCGCCCTCTGGGACCCCATGTCCCCGGGCCTGCCCAGCCCCTGATAGAAGTGGGATCACGTGTGCAGTCCTGCCCCAAATCCCACTGCTTCTCTCCTCGTCCTGCACAGCCCCAGTTCCGCCCAGGCATTCCCTGGCCCGGGAACAAGGCCGACACCTAGTCACTGCTGGAGGTGACTTGCATCCTCCAGCACAGCCTCCCCTGACAGGTGTCATCTGACCACAGAGCCCGGTCGCCTGGATGCCCACAGGGAAGGCAACAGGGGCTGGGTGGGCTGCGTCTCTCAGCACCCAGGCAGGCTGAGCTTCCTGAAGACACAGAGGGTGCCCTGGGTCCCCCTCGGCGCTCCCCATCGAGTTGGACTGTGGTCTGACTCCTCAGGCCAGGAAGAGGGGTGTCCCAGGTGTGGCCTCCTGGCTGGCGAGTAGCCCCCTGTCCCCCCCACCCCAGCCCGCCACCAGGCACATGGCTCTCCAGCGCTCCTTCCCCGCCGAGCCTGGATGTGGCCTCAGAGCCTTCCTCGCCATGACCCAGGAGCCAGCTCAGACAGCCAAAGGGGGCTCGTGATTGATTTCCATCCCAGGGAGATGCCCGGCTGGGGTTGTGTGGGGAGCAGGCCACCCTAGGGAGGGGTAGAGATGGAAACTGCCCTTCTGTGGCCCGTTTACCTGGAATTCTCAGACCACTTGCGTTTTCTCACACGGGTTACTTGTCTTCATGTCTGCCTTCCCCAAGACTTCCAACTTCTTAAGGTTATAGCTCACTTGTTTACTTATTCATTCATTAATTCATTCATTCGACAAGTTTGTATTGGGCCCCAGCTGTGTGTCAGGCATGTGCAGGTGTCGGGGATGTGGATGGAACAAAAACAGCCCCTTTCGTGCTACAGCATGATCCACCTTTTAGTAGAAATACAGACAGAGATGATGGCAAAGTGTGTTGGGGCCCAGACCAGGAGCAAGGGCACCAGCGGGGTCCGGAGGGCCTGGGATAGAGACCTGGAGGTTGGTCAGAATGATTCAGATAAGGTGAGAGCACTGTTCTAGGCAGAAGGACCCAGAGGTAGGAGGACGCAGGAGCTGCAGGAGGGTCCTGTCAGCTGAGCGCAAGCTGGGTGGGGGGGGGTGGCAGGGCGGATCTGGACGACGTGAGGGGTGGGAGTCGGAGACAGGCAGCAGCTGTCCGTGGTGACTCACTGCTGAGCAGAATGATTGGAAACACATGTCCCACCGAGAGGCGCATTCATTACTCACAGCCGAGGGTTCTTGGACAACATGGGAGTCAAGAGGGAGACTGGTGGGGAAGGAGAGCGGTTGGCGGGGCCAGGGAGGGGCTCCGGGCTCCCTCGTGGTCGGTGCCCCCCGTCTGCACCTTGACATCCTTTGCCAAACGCTCCTCAACTCTGGCTGAGTTCCTACTCGATACGTTAAAAACAACCTTTTTATTATGAGAACTTCCAGACATATTCACAAGGAGAGAGAACAGTGTAATGTTCACCCATGTCCCAATGCCCAGCTTCGAAAATGATCAACTCATCCAATCTTCTTTCATCAACACGTGCCCCAGTGGACGACTTGGAAGCAAATCCCAGACATTGTATGTAGTTCCTCTGTAAACACTGGAAGAACATTTTTGTTGAAGGTCTACTTTCTCTTTTTCCGGGTAGAGAAGCACACTAACTTCATTTTATGAGGGTTTCTCACAAGATTTTTTCTTCTCTTTGGGCTAAACCTGCTCCCCATAATCAGATAAACCAGGGTTTATCCTCCATCACCAGCTGTGTGACTCGTGCCCCATGGCTTAACCTCTCCTGTCTCTGCTTCCCCAATTGGAAAATGGGATCCCGCTGGTAGTACCCTCTTCAGGAGCTCGCAGGAAGGCATCCAGCACATGGCAGGTCTCGGATGATATTGGTG
Organism: Mesoplodon densirostris; assembly: GCF_025265405.1. Lineage (NCBI taxonomy): Eukaryota > Metazoa > Chordata > Mammalia > Artiodactyla > Ziphiidae > Mesoplodon > Mesoplodon densirostris. The sequence goes on along the minus strand of NC_082678.1, from coordinate 16,383,595 downwards.
ATGAAGGCTCCAAGAAACAAAGCAGATCCCACAGCCAGGAGGCTGTTGGGGCCAGGATTCAAACCCTAATCTGCCAGACTCCAAAACCTGTTACTTTTTCATACCTTAGACATGGTCAGCATGCCCAATCAGCATGCTTTTTAGGATCCACTGAACCAAGGTTGCCAGTGACTTTTGGTCATGATCTGGAAGGTCCCTCTGCCCTGAAACTCCTTCCCCTTGGAACAGGGTTAGGGGAGATGTCCAGTAGCTGGGAAGCAGTTTCTTTAAGAACCCAAGGCCCTTGGGAATGAGCAGCAAATGGGGCCTCCCAGCCAATGGGAGGGGAGAGGGATGAGAAGAGGGCGTCTCCCTCCACCTGGAGGTAGGCTCAGATCTTCCCACCTGGGAACAGGTACTCTCAATGTAACCCTGAATCTATGGGTTGTAAGGAATAAATACCCAGATGAGACAGGTTGGCTAAAGTGGGCTTTCTTCAAAGGATGTAGCCTCTGAACGTCTGGAATCTGGAGAACCCTCAGGCCTACTTTATCGCTCTTGTGCTTCTCACTCCTCCGAATGGCTCATCTCAACTACTTGCCTGTCTCTCTGTCTCCTTTCTCTCCTTGGATTTATCTGCGTTTTCACAGCCCAGCCTGGCTGCCTTTTTATCCAGAGCATTCTTATGAGCGCAGATCCGATGGGCCAGCCGGGGTCAGGTGACTACCCACTCCTGGCTCAATGGCTATGGCCGCTGGTACCAACTGGGTAGTCAGAGCCTGGGGTCTGCAGGACAGGCTGGCCCCGGAGGGGAACGGGAAGGGACACCTCTCTGGAGTGAGGGCAGGGCCCCCAAAGAGAGACACTCGGGTGGGCAGACAGTTGGGCCCTTGACTGCCCACCCATGAGACAATCATACCCTTTGAACCCTTCGGCATTTGGAGAAGGCAGTCAGGGTCTGGGCCCAGGATGATGGCTCTGTGCCATCAGCTTGGGAGAGGTTGGCTCCAGCAGAAGAATCCTGTGGGGCTGCACCTCCCAGGCCTTGTTATTGCTCACACCTTGATGGGGCAAAGAGCCCTATTCAAGGCTATGAGGTCGGAACCCTGGCCTTGTCTTTGACCGTGTCTCCTGGCAGCAGTGGAGGACAGCAGCCGCTCCAGGCTCGGACGTCGCCTGGAAGGCATGTCTGGGGCTGATACTCTCTAACTGACTGCCAGAGAAAATATTTTTTGTAGGTTCCTTGTGAGCTGAGAATGGAAACGCAACACCCAGCAGGATGAGTGGGGGAGGGAGGCCTGCCTTTCTCTGAGAATCAGGAAGACACCTGGGGATGGCATTACCCAGGCACAGCTGGGATGGCAGGTCCTTGGTGGCCATTAGGGGCCCAGGTGAGCAGAGTGGCCAAGGGTGGGGAAGGCCCAGGACCAGGGCAGATGATGGGGTTGTTAGAAAAGTGTGTGCTCTAAAAAGGCAAATGAGATGAGTCAGGCTGAACCGAAGGGCTCTAGCTTAAAATAAACAAACAGAAAAACAAACAAAAAAACCTTCTAAAAAGTACAGAATTCAGCCTGAGTTTTGAAAGTTCAAATAAACAAAGAAAAAATATATAATCAATACTCATACAGAGAGAACCAATGTTAGTATTTTGGCATCTATTACCCATTTTTTACTTGCAGGTATATATGAACACTTACGTAGCAAGTAATATTGTATGTTCTACTTTGTAGCTGCCTTATTTTAAACCCAGGAAGGTATCATGAACATCCTTCCATGTGATTAAATATTTTCCTGCAATACTATTTTAAACATCTGCATGGCATTCTGATGTAGGCTTTGCCCAGAAGGCAGGATGAAGTTGCCAATGGCAATGCCAGGCTTGATGGTCCCTATAGCTCCCAGTCCCAAAGAGTAAGCAGGTGTCCTCAGCCGTTACTATGGCAAAATACTTGAGGAAGGCTCTGATTGGCCAGGCTTGGATCCTAGGCCCATCCTTGAGCCAATCACTGTGGCCAGCGGGATTGAGGGCTCTGATTGGTTAGGCCTGAGGCACATGCCCATCTTGTAGCCAGGAGGAGGCTGAGGGGAGGGATGCTGAACAGACAAAAAGCATAGATCCCCCACAGACTGCAAGCCAACAGGAGCTCCACAGATATGCGTGGAAGGACTGTCCAACAAGGTACTGGGTCTAAGACTAAAGAACTGTGTGACATGGTCCTTACCCTGAAGAGGCTTACAATTTGAGGGAGACCCCAAAATACGTAAAACCAATTAAAGAAAGGTTAAATGCCAAAAATGAGATAAACACAACAGGAGGATTTTGTGGCAGGACAGACTTGGGTTCAAGTCCCATTTCCACCGTGATGTTGGCCAATCTCTTTACTCCTCTGGGCTCGAGCTTTCTCATCCATAAAGTGGAAATAATACCACATTCTTCGGGGTATGGTGTGAATTCAGTCTGTTGACATAAGAAGAGCCTAATTTGGAGTCTGGCATATAGTAGGTGCTTGGTAGAGGGTAATTAATATTAGTAGTGGCAGGATTTGTGCAGAGGAGGGGGAGATTACAATGCACAGACCAGGTGCTTGGAAAAAGTTTAAAGGTAAATGGTGGATTCATCAGAGCAAAAGGTGGAAACCACTCAAATGTCCATCGAGTGATGACTGAATAAACAAAATATGCTGCCTCTGGGCAATGGACTAGGATTTTGGCATCAGAAAGAATGAAGCGCTAACACATGCTACATCAGAACTTCAAAAACATGCTCACTGAAAGAAACCAGACACAAAAGGCCACATATTATATGATTCCATTTATATGAAATGTTCAGAATAGGCTTAGGGCTGAGGGAGGGGCAAAAGGGAGATAGTTTCTTTTTGAAGTGATAAAAATATTTTAAAATTAACTGTGGGGATGGCTGCATAACTATAAATGTGCCAAAAACTATAGAATTGTACACTTTAAATGGATGAATTGTATGATATGTGAATTATATCTCAATGTAACTTTTTTTTTTCCCAAAGACATGTGAATGGTGGAAGTTGGGTCTTAAAGGTTGGGTCAAGTTTGGATAGTCAAGACAGAGAAGCTTTCCCCGGGGAACAGGTGGGGGGCATAGAGGGGAGCCAGTCTGGGCTTGTGGGCACAGACCTGGCGAGGATAGGCTGGTGGGGGAAGGGAGCACCTGAGGAGAAGCTGGCAGGGAGGGCGAGGCAGGGGCTGAGGACATGGTTCAATGAGAACCACTGAAACAAATTCCCCCTAAAACCGAGTTTCTCTGCCAAGTTTGTGATTAGCCTCTCTATTCAAAACGTGATTCCCAGGGACTTCCCTGGCAGTGCAGTGGTTAGGACTCTGCGCTTCCACTGCAGGGGGCATGGGTTCGATCCCTGGTCAGGGAACTAAGATCCTACGTGCTGCACAGTGTGGCCAAAAAAACCAAAACAAAATGAAAAAACAAAAAAAAAACGTGATTCCCTTTCTTGTCCAACACCTGTTCCCCTCAAGACTGAGAGGTATCAGAGAAAAGGGGGACTGAAACAGCATGCTAGCCCCTGTGTCCCTGTCCTTTGAAGTAAAAGGCTTTTGCTTTAGTCTCCCAGGCCTCCCCTGAGTCTCAGAAGGGCTGGCTCCAGAGTTAATGATTTGGAAATGTGAAGATGTAGAAACAAAGAATATTTGTTGGTCAGGAAAACTGGTAACAATTTAGACTATAAACCAGACGCATAGCAAGGTCACCGAACTCCCAGTTCCCTGAAATATATAGATAAATAAATGTTTGACACTCAGTCCTAAGTGTTTTTTATGGGATGCAGACCCACTCCAATGAAAACTGCTGACGCAAGCATGTAGACCCCAGACCGGTTGAAACCAGAAGGCTGGTGATACTCAAAACTTCACCTTGATGCCAACCAATCGAGAATTGTACGCAAGCTGATCAGGCACCCTGCCGCCCCCTCCCTCACAGGACCTGTAAAACCTTTGTCTCCCAACCGGCAACATGGAGATGGTCTTAGGACAGCAGTCTTTCCAGGTTGCTGGCCTCCTGAATAAAGCAAATTTTCCTTTTCCACCAACACTTGTCTCTTAGGTATTGGCCTTTTGAGTGGCAGGCAGCCGAACTTGTGTTTGGCACCGGCCTTGTCTGGTTACACCAGCACCGAGGCCCCTCCCAAGAGGAGCCTAGGCACGGGGCTTCAGCTTCTCCTTCAGGCCTGAGAGGGCTGAGACAAACAGGAAATGCTCCCGGAGCTCAGCCGGGGGACACAGGGAACAGGATGGGAAGATGAGGCAAAGGCTCAAACTTTGTGCTCCCAGGAAAAGAGCTTTAGTGGTACAGCCATCTCTGCTTGCTTGGACTCTGTCCTCTGCCGAAGAATGGCCTCTCCCCTCCTCAGTGCCCTGCACGTTCTCCATCCAGCTATCACCCTGCTCGTCTCTAAGCCAGGCCCCACGAGAACCAAGCTCATCCATCATGATCTAACCAGTAAGGCATGGGACTCCCCATGGCATCACCATCAGCTTCTCTGTTGCCCTCCTCTCTCTTGGGCAGGACAACCTCCAACCTATGAGTATTTGCTGCCACCCGGCACCCACCATAGCCCCTGGAACCATGGGGTCTGCTGGCTTGGCTCCTGGTCTGGGGACCCAGGTGGTCTGAGTGGGGGTCGTGTGTGAGGGAGAGAAAAGAGGGAGGTGAGAACAGCTTCTCTTTCTTGGGCTGGCAAAAGCAGAGCTTTGCTGGCAAAAGAACAAGAGGAATCAAAGCCATCGGAAGATGGGGTGGGAGAAAACACAGGTGTCAGACACAAGGACTGGGATGGAGTGACAATTTGAAGTGGGAGGGGAGGGGGAGGGGCCCTGGGGCTTGTTTCCTCTCATGGGGCATCTTGGCAGGTGCCATTCCTGTGACTCCTACCTCTGGCTTCAGCAGCTTGGAGGATGAGTGCCTGCCTCTGACCCGCCCTGAAAGAGAACATCATGGGTTCCCTGGCTGGAGAGGTACCGAAAGACATTTTTTGTTCCGGGACAACATACATACAGAGAAGTACACAAATCTTAAGTGTTGAGCTTGATACATCCCTGCAAAGTGAAGACAGTGAGTGACCACCATCCAGAATAGTGCAGAAGTGGACCACCGCCAGCACTGGAACACCACCTCCTGCTCAGTCCCCCATGTAGACCTCGTTCCTGCCTGCTAGCACTGGGCACCCACTGTGCCAGGCTTCTCTTTTTAGGTCTGATCACCCCAAACCCATATCCCCATTTTTCAAAAACCTGTCCAGTCATTTTTGCAAAGATGATTTTATTCATACAGAAAATGCGGGGACTTCCCTGGCAGTCCAGTGATTAAGACTGCGGGCTTGCACTGCAGGGGGCATGGGTTCAATCCCCGGTCGGGAAACTAAGATCCCGCGTGCCATGTGGTGTGGCCAAAAAAAAAAAGAAAAGAAAAGAAAAGAAAGAAAATGCAGTCACTGCTTAGTTGGGTTAAGCTTTTAATTTCTTGCCAACAGTTTGTACTTATCTGTACGTGGGTGACCATCTCAGAGGAAAAGGTACCAGGTGACAGGAATCGTGTCTGTAGAAATTGCTTGACACCTGGAGGAATATCCAGAATTTGGTCTAACAATCCTCTTCCCTTCTTGGGGGAAGCAGCCCAGAACAGAACTAAAGGATGGTTCTGCCATGGTTAGGATGTGAGAATCACAGTCGAACACCGTGAGAAAGAAAACCGCATCCGGCAATGATAGCTGCATGTGATCGGGCTGGGCGTGTTGGTGAGGACCCCTGGGACGCTGATTCAGGGCTCCGTGTTAAGTGAGATTTTTAAACCATTCTTCTTGTTTGCACCTGTTGAGTTGGAGTTTTCTTTTATTTGCAGGGGAAAGCAAACCAAATAGAGACCCAGTGTCAGAACAAGAGCCAGCTCCATCAGCTGAAGAGATCCCATTTTCTGAAAAGACTGATACATCTTCCTTATTTTGCTAATTTCCCACAGATGGGGAAGACGGGTGACCACCATTCTGGGATCAGCCTTAGGACTGGGCTCCAGCCAGCTGCTCTGAAGGAAGTGCTGTGGCCCCAGGGGTGGGCATGGGGAAAGACCTGCTGCCCACACACTGTGACAAGGGTGAGGGTGGGTCCAAGTCTGGGAGCTGAGTGGGGGCTGCAGAACAAGCTGGCTGGGTATGCTTTTCCCAGAAACGTTCTCGGAACACTCATATTTTTTTTTTTTTTTTTTTTGAGGCTTTCTTTTATCGCGCTCAGCAAAGCTTTATATGCCAAAGCTCCTTGATGAGGCTGGATGAGTAGGAGAAAATTTAACTTGCGAAAAGTTAACCTTCAACAAAGAAAGCAAGAAAGGTTGCGTGTCTTGGGCTGAAGGCTTTTACAGCAACGAGGCCAAGTTTTTTGTCATGAAATATGCTGATAGTGTAAAAGCATCCAGGCTCGCCTCGTTCCGGCCACACCCCTGTTTCCCATGAAGGTTCTCCTTGGTCTCTCTACTGCCATTCTGCCAAGGGCCACCTCCACAGCCCAGCTGCTCTGGTGACCAGGCACCTACCTGTTTTTCTCCTCACCTCTTTTGCCAAAGTCACATCGTGGGGAACTCAATTGCAATGTGGGTTCTGTGTTTGGGCTTTGAAAACAAGAGGCAGTGAAAGAACAGCACCAGATATGGAAGCAGAGAAGAGAAGGGGGTTTTGATATAAACAGCTGAAAATTCTGGAAGAATAGCTACACTTGTTCTCATTTATTTTCTCTCCAAGTATGGTTCAAAAAATGGAGTGTTACCAGCTGTGCTAGGCACTGGACATAGAGAAAGGCACTGGTCCCTTCTTCGAAGACACTTGTTGTCTAATCACATAGACAGACATACAGACAATTCCTATAATGAAATAGGAAAAATATTACAATAGCCTCCTTCATTGGTTAAGATACTCTCAATTATAAGTAACTGTGCATCAAACCCATACAGTCTTAAACAGTAAAGTAGATTTACTGACTCACATAACTGAAGAGTCCCTATGGAGGGCAGATGTTGCTATAATTGATCAAGGTTCACCCCTTCTCGGTGCCCCTGCTTCTTTCTCAAATTGGATCGCCTCATGGTCACAAAATGGCTGCCAGTGAAACCAGGCTATATACTTCCACATTCAAGTTGCTTTCTTCAGCCATGGACCAGAAGTCTTGAACTTTGCTATGGAGTGGTTACAAGCGTAGACTTAGAGCCATACACACCTGACCTTTAACTCTGTCTCTGTCATCTTCTGACCTTGTGGCCTTGGGCAAATGACAAACCCCAGTTTCTGTAAAGTGCAGAGAACAACAGCACCAGTCTCACTGGGTTGTGGTGAGAAGTAATGGAGTAAATGAGACCAAGCACTTAGCACAGCCCCCGGCACGTAGTCAGTATTCCGTGAATGTGGCTACAGGGGGCACTGGTTGCATCCTGAGCTTCTTCCTTTCTCTGGGGGACCCACACCTCCCCCACGCAGCCCAGACACTCTGGGGAGAACCAAGTCTTCCCTGGTTCCAGGGGTGACACACAACCCATCCTCTGGCCCCGGGTATCAGTTTAGTGCTGGGCATGTGCCCCAGACTGGCTCAGTGAGAGTGGAGAAGATGTTTGCAGGGGGTTGTGGCCGATCATATTTCCAAGATGGTGACAACAGTAATTCCCATCCCACAAATTCCTCATGGATGCAGCCTTGACGCTCCTCCCATGAGTGGTAAGGACTATGGCTCATCCCCTTGGACCCAGGCAGGGCTTTGTGACCACTGCAACCAACAGAGTACAAAGGAAGTGATGCTGTGTGACTCCTGAGGCCAGGTCATAAGAATGCCATGCACTCCTGCCTTGTTCTCTTGGAGCCCAGGCACCATGCTGTTAGGAAGCCCAAGCAGCTCTGTATGAGGAGGAACCAAGTTCCCAGGCAGCATCAGCACCCGTTTGTCAGCCACGTGAGTGAGCCATCTCGAGATGGATTCTCCAAGCCCCAGTTTAGCTGCCCCAGCTGATGCCATGTGGAGAAAGGATGAACTGGTCTTGCTGAGTCCTGCCCAAATTGCAGGTTTATGAGAAAAATAAAAGATTTAGTCACTAAGTTTTGGGGTGGTTTGTTGTACAGAAATACATAACCAGAACAGGAGTTCAGAAAAAGAGATTCACTCTGGCATTTAAAAGTTTGATGTAGAGCTGGAGGCACTGCAGCCATTTTGGCAACATGAAGGAAGCCGGTGTGAGGACCGCTACTGGCTGTAGCAGTGTGCTGCTACAGAGGATAGAGAGGAGAGGTGGACCTGAACCTGGTCCTCTGGACATGGCTGAACTGCTAGCTTAACCACCCATGAAACCCACACAGCTTCTGGACTTTCCAGTCAATGTGAACAGCCATGTCCTCTCCAAAGTTTAAGCTTTTCTGAATTGGATTTGTCACTCGTAACCCAAAGCATCCGAACTAGGATATCAACTGTCTCTAACAGGGGATCACCACCTGGGTTTAAGCCTAGAGGAATGTCCCGGTCAGGTTATCTTAGGGAGCAGTAATGATGGTGGCTCCTAGAGCCACCTGGACAGAGCTGGGAGGCAGTGAGACCACCCAGGAGGCTGCGGCGCAGCTCCTGGGCAGGAGAAGGTGGGGCTCCAGGGGATGGGTCTGGAGAAGGATGTTGCTGAGGGACAGTTCACAGGTGCTGTGCTTGGTACTCTGAGTGATAGAAAGAGATACTAATCACCACTCGGACAGGCAATTGAACCATCAGCCGTGACTTGGAAAAGGCTGCACCGACCTTTCCCTCCCCCGCTCCCCTCCACTACCACGGGACTGAAACCTTCCTCTCCTGGCTGCAAGGCGGGGTTAGAGATCTCTGGAAGGATTCAGAAAAGGCCCCAAGGGAAGTGGAAACTTCCAGGCCCAGCGTCTTGGAGGCTCGTCCACTGCCCACCACGCTCGGACAAACCTCTGTCCCTGCTCAGCCCGCTGCCCGCCCTCCATGTGTTCTTGGCTGGTCCCCACCCAGCCTGACCTCAGCCCATCCCACCCTCCAGCCAGCTCCGTGGGCCTCCCCGCCCCCCCCCCGCCCCCCTCACACAGCTGGGAGTTGTTACTGCAAGCCCACAGATGTTTACTAAAGGCCTTGCTCTGCATATTCTCCCCTCTGGTAACACAGATTCTTAAAGAGGCCCGGCTAGTTTCCATGCTCCCGGGCCTTGGCACTCCCTCCCTCTGGGTTCTTCCCAGGGGCGCCCTCTTGACCTTGTGTGGGGGGCAGGTGCCAGGGTTGGCACAGGTAGGGCCAGCAGGCCGGGTGACTCCCTCAGTGGTCAGCCCTGGGGCTGCAGTGGCCAGGCCACCCTGACTGTCTGGGGTGTTGGGGGGAGCCACCTACCCAGCCTCCTTTTCCTCCTTCGCTACAGGCCATTCACCCCCACCCCGAGGAAGCTCAGGACAAGTCCCTGAGACCCACTTCTCAGGGGACGCCATGCCAAGGTGCCCTCGGCCAGGCCTCACCCCCAGACCGAGGGAACAAACACAGGCGCTCCAGGGCTTGGGCAGCTCGCAGCCCAGAAACACCCCACTGTGCCAAAATGAAGAAAATCCTTCTTAAAAGAGCTGAAGCTTTTAAGCATTTTCAGAAATCCTCTGACCTTGCATGAGACCAGGCAGGCTGCCCGCGCACGTGTCCAACAGACCCCGCCAAGGTCAAAGGGAGCTGCCTGGCCCAGCGGGGTGGGAGGAGCTGGCCTGGCCTGCCGTGTGGTCAGTGGTGAGGCCTCCTTGCCATTCCCGAGGCCCGGGCCGCCAAGGGGGGCCGCTGCTGGGGCCTGCCCGGCTGCAGCGTGGGTTCCGTGCCAGCAGGGGCCAGCTCCCCTCTCCCCCTCCCTGAACCCCAGTCAATGCAAAGCCTTCAAATTACCGGGAAGCCTGAACCCCAAACCTGCAACACTGCCTATGGTCTGGAGGGAGTGGAGGAAAGCTTATGGCTGGGCTGGCCGCAGTCAGGGGTGGGTACCGGGGTCTCTAACTGGGGTCTTTAAAAGAGTCAAGGTTCCTGGAGGACCTGGCACAGTGCTGGACGTCCACGAACATCTGGTAATGGTGATAGAAGATGCATGAACGTCCCACATGGACTGAAGTTTTGTGTCCACACCTCCAAATCCTCATGTTGAAAACTAACCCTCACTATGACGGCGTTATGAGGGGATCAGGTCAGGAGGGTGGGGCCTCAGGAATGGGGTTGGTGTCCTTATAGAAGAGAACCCAGAGCGCCCCTTTACCCCTCCTGCCCTGTGAGGACACAGCAAAAAAGATGGCCATCTATGAACCAGGAAGAGGACTTCCACCTGACACCAAATCGGACTCCAGCCTCCAGGACAGTGAGGACTAAATTTGTTTTATAAGCCACTAGGTTATGGTGCTCTGTTATAGCAGCCCGAGCAGACTAACACACACCCTAACCCTCACGACACGAGGGACTGTGGCCCATGGGAGCCTTCAGATCCCCTGACGACAGCCCCTGCAGAGAGGAAGTGTATCAGCACCCACTTTACTGAGATCAAACTGAGGCTCAGAGAGGTGAAGCCTTCTGCCTAAGGTCACACAGCTGAGAGGAGTCAAGCCTGGAGAAGTGATGCTAAGGCTGTATTTCACCATCTTTTGCATTGGATCCACCTGGAACTCAGAGGTCACCTTGCTTCTCTGGTTATAGATGCACAGTGAGCAGCAGGTGTGGCCCAGGGTGGTGGCTACAGGGTAAATCCAGGGCAAACAGGGGCTTAGCTTTGGTTTAGGTGCTTTCAAATGGGCACCTCCTGGTGAATTGTATTTCATGGTGATGTCCTCTAAGATAAGAGGGTGGATGGGAGGGGGCGGCCAAAGGCCTCCCCTGAGGTGGACTTCTCATCGCAGGCTTGAGCATGGCTCCAGCGTTAGAGCAGGAGATGATAAAGCCACCAGCCCGAGAGATGGCGAAGGTCAAAAGCAGCCCTGGTTACCAGCACCGCCCTCCTAAGTCTTTGTGTTGCCAAGGCAACGCTCCTCCAGAGCTACCCATCCCCACGTGGGGTCTGCTGTGACTAAAGCGAAAGCCTCCCTAGAAAAGGCTTGAGGCTGGTCTGATGGGCTGAGCTGCTCAGCACACCACACACAGAGTCACAGGGAGCTGCCATGGGTACCGTCCCCTCCCAGCCTCCCTGCTCGCAGGCAAGGTTCTAGGGAAAGAGACCAGTGCCCCCTCATCTCCCACCCGTGACAGCCTCCCTCCCCGTTGCTTTGTTGAGCTATCCTGGCCACACACCTGGTTGGCTCCTGCCTGCTCCGGTCCGGCCCCTCCCTCACCCCCATGGCAGCAAAAAGGAGATGGAGCTTGGGGAGCCTGAACAGAGCCCACCCTCCCAGAATGGGATAGTGAGGCTGCGATACTGTAAAATATCACATACTGAGAAATACACACTGGGTCTTTGTCCCTGGTTCCTGGTTACAAGAGCTTCTAAAACCCTTGGAATTTCCTGAATGACTGGGTGAGAGGAGCATCATTTCACATTCATAAGGAGCCCCTTTGGACCATACCTGAGTTTATGAGAATGAGGTGACTCTCGGTGTGCCCCTTGGCAGCCTCAGGATGGGGATGGCTGCCCCAGGGGCCAACCCGTTTCATTAAAGCTTGGAACTTTTAGCCCCAACCCCTGACCTCCGGGGAGGGGAGACGGGCTGGAATTAATCCGGGATGGTGGCGGCTGGTGAGAACAGAAGCTCGGCACCCTCCCCGATACCTGTGCATCTCTTCCAGTTGCCTCTTTCTGTGTTGCATCCTTTATAATAAACTGGTATTAGTAAGGACAGTGTTTCCCTGAGTTTGAATCATTCTAGCAAATCCTACACCTGAGGAGGGGGTCGTAGGAACCCCTCGCCCCACTCCAACTTGCAACTGGCATCTGAAGTGGGAAGCAGTCTTACGGGACTGAGGCCTTAACCTGTGGGGTCTGCACTAACTCCAGGTAGTGTCAGAGAGCTGGAGACGAGGTGTTGGAAACGACAATACAGATTCAGGGTCAGGAGGGAAAATCCTCTCATTTGGAGTCAAGTGTTGTAACAGCAGTACAGAGGGGCAAAGGCATCAGAGCTTTCAAAGCTCCCAGGTGGGCTTCCCTGGTGGCGCAGTGCTTGAGAGTCTGCCTGCCGATGCAGGGCACACGGGTTCGTGCCCCGGTCTGGGAAGATCCCACATGCTGCGGAGCGGCTGGGCCCGTGAGCCATGGCTGCTGAGCCTGCGCATCCGGAGCCTGTCCCCCGCGATGGGAGAGACCACAACAGTGAGAGGCCCGCGTATCGCAAAAAAAAAAAAAAAGAATCTGCCTGCCAATGCAGGGAACACGGGGTCAAGCCCTGGTCCGGGAGGATTCCACATGCCGCGGAGCAACTAAGCCCGTGCCCCACAACTACTGAGCCTGCGCTCTAGAGCCCGCGAGCCACAACTACTGAGCCCGTGTGCCACAACTACTGAAGCCCACGCGCCTAGAGCCCGTGCTCCACAACAAGAGAAGCCACCACAATAAGAAGCCCACGCACCACAACGAAGAGTAGCCCCCGCTCGCCGCAACTAGAGAAAGCCTGCGTGCAGCAACGAAGACCCAACGCAGCCGAAAATAAATGGATTTATTAAAAAAAAAAAAAAAAGCTCCCAGGTGGTTCCAATACACAGCCAGTAGCTGTCACTGGTCTAGACCTGGGGTGGATTTTGCAATTGAGTGACCCAGAATCCCTGGAGGGCTCGGAAATACAGATCGCAGCCCCCTCCGTAGGGTTTCTGACTCAGTGAGACTGGGGCAGCCCTGAGCATTTGCACCGCTAGCAAGTTTCCCAGCCATGCTCGGCTGCCGTTTTGCAGCTTTTTCACTTCATCTTCTTATGACTCCAAACAAGATTTAAGTTCTAAGTGTTTGAGTGTTTTCCCCCAAGGTGTAGACGTGGGAGCGGAGAAAGCTGGCATAGGTCTGTGTTGACCTTTTGTTTGAATGCATGAATTGATCCATTCATTCAACCAAGATTCAAGGGTTACCATGCTCCTGCTCTGTGCTGGGCGTTCCTGGGATCTGATGGTGGAAAAGATGAAATCAGTCTAGTGGCAGCACAGAGACACGTGGGAGTTGGCCATGCCCTGTAGAAGGATCACTGAGGGGGGGCAGAGAGTGTGTCATGGACACAGGGCGGGGCAGCTGCCTCCAGGCTGAAGACAGAGGTATTCCCAAGAGGTTGGGTATCTGAGCCACTGGTCCCCAGAGTGTGGTCCCCAGAGCGTGGTCCGAGGACCAGCAGCGCCAGCATTACTGGAGCTGGTTAGAAATGCAGAAGCTCAGGCCCCTTTTAACAAGAGCCCAAGATCTGAGGCTCCTCTGAGGTTGAGAGGCCCCCAGACCTGAAGGATGCATGAGAATTAACCTGGTGAGGAAGAGGGGAGTATTTCAGAAAAAGAAATCATCTGTGTGTATTCTAAGGAAGAAAAGAAGTTCTGTTGATCAGAGCTAGGATTTGGGGGTGGGTGGAAGAGAAGCCTCTTTCCTTTCCCACTAGGGATACTCCTGGCTCCTCTCCGCCACTTAACTGGCCAACCAAACCTCTGGTTTTCCAGGTTGGGGGTCTTTCCGTGCGTCACCCTACCCTTGACTGCCCCAGGAAGTGGGGAGACTCCTCATCGGTAAACCTGGAGCATCATTTTGCTGAAATTCCAAGAGCAGATTTGCTCTTTGGAAAGTCAGCTCTGGCTTCCCTGTGGCACCTGGACCGGAAGTGGTGCCCAGGTGGGCTCTTTAAACAGACGGGGGCTGAGCAGTGTCACCGCAATGCTCCAGGAAAGAGAGGCAGGAAAAGGACCATTTGTCTCAGCCTCCTTGGGAGAGGCTGGTCCGTCTGGGCGGGGACTCCAGAGATGAAAGGGGGCCTAGAAGCCGGCAGGGTCCCACCTGACGGAAGAGGAGCCTGGGGCTGGGTGGTGTGTAGGGGAGCAGGGAGGGCCCCTATCTGCTCAGCTCCGCAGCTAAGCACTGGAACTCAGGACCCTGGTCTCCGGTCCCAGTCTCAGCCGGCTGCCTCCATGATCATCCCCCAATAAACGCCAGCCGTTCCATCCTGTCACCCTCTAACCATTAGAATGGGCCTCCTTACATTACGCCAAAACCTGTTTCAATGGCTTTCCTGCCTCGGCCTCCTGGAGCTTTGAAAGATGTCGTGGTCCACGATCCATTCAAACCAACCTTGCCAATCCCACCAGGAACACCGCAGATGGATCAGACTCACCGTTGGTGTCTAAGTGTCACCGAAGGAGTCCCGTGGTGGGATTGAGGGGGCGTCCCCTTGGGACAGGACTCCGCCCCGCGGCACCGGCAGGATTCGGACTACAGAATGCACGTGAGCACTGAGCAACTCCTGTGCCTGCAACTCTGAACAGCCCCATAGTGGGATGAATGGTGTCCCTCCAGAAGATACGTCCAAGTCTTGATCCCCATAGCTTGTGAATGTGACTTTGGAGGAAGGGAATTTGCAGCTGTAATTAAGCTAAGGATCCTGAGAGGCGACCATCGTGGATTTAAGGTGGGCCCTCCATCCAGTGAGAGAAAGGAGAAGGGGGTTCGAGGCACAGAGCGGCAAGGGGAGAAGGCCAGGAGCTGACACAGGCAGAGACTGGAGTGATGCAACTACAAGCCAAGGATGCCTTGGAGCCCCCAGAAGCTGGGCTCAAGACCAGGACGTATGTTCCCTCAGAGCCTCCAGAAGGAAGCAACCCTGCCAACACCTGGATTTCGGACATCTGGCCTCTAGAGCTGTGAGAGACTAAATGTGTGTTGTTTCAGGCTCCCGCAGTTTGTGGCGATTTGTGCTGGCAGCCCCAGGAAATTAACACGAGTCCCCAGTTCCCGTCCCTCCCCCCGGAGGCAGGCCTGGACACACGTGCAGCCCCCTGGATCTGCAGCGGGCAG